>NC_056733.1:1394712788-1395025666 GCF_019279795.1 Protopterus annectens
TCATAAATAACTGTCCTCTTTTTGTATCTAGACTGTCATGCCGCATACACAAGCATATCAGAAGGATCGGCTTCCTTAGACAAACTTCTTCCCCGAGTTTCTATAAACCTTGGCAGATACAGTTACAAACCCAGTAATGACACAAATCAATCATTTTATCAAGGAAGGTCTCATTCCTGAAATCTAGAAGAACTTCCACATATTTCCCTCTGCACAATGAAGTCTCACATACACTAAACAGTTATGATCCTATCACTGTGCTATCTTCTTTATCAAAAATATTCAATAAATATACAAAATTGCAGCTGCTTATCCATGTAACTAGCATTAACTTCACTTGTGAACTAAACAGAACGTGGTGGAGATACATGTCCCAAAGGATGCCCACACTATAAAATAGTCTTCTAATTCATGTAAAACAGAGTTCATCCCTGACCCTATTCAAACCAAACCTTGATAATTGGATGAGAATTTGTCTGTCCCCCATGTCCCTTATGGACAGCTGGTGTCAATAAGAAAAACATTTTCCAAACTAACACCCTCCCCCCACACAAATCCTTAACTACCTGCCTTCTAACATGACCCTCTATATGATATTTTGTACCCAAATAGTTTGGGGAGTGCAACTAGGATCAAAAAAATCCTAGTGGTTGTTAGCCTAGTAACAACCTATGAACCTAACCACCATTTTAATTTGAAGTACAGTTTCAGAACAACGAGTTAAATGCCAGTAAATTAGCTGGTTCATCACTTTTAGATTTTTTATATTGAATAACTCTGGACTGTCACATAATGCATAAAAGTGGTTCTCCACCACTTCTAGCAGTTATATTCATTTAGAAATTTAAGTATGTCTTCTGTATGTAGCCATTATAAACTGTATCTACTTCAACTGCTTTTAAACTACTTTTTTGTAATATTTGCTGTTGCTTAAAGATGCTAATTGTGTAGCTCCTAACACTATTAAATGGCAGATTGTATAACTCTGCCTCAAACTACTTTTGTCTGTTGTGCAAAACTACTTATAATACCAGATCCAAGCAACCATTATTGCAAAACTACTATATGTATTGTATTATGCTCTGTATCACATGTATTCTGTACTGCATTTTATTCTTCTCTTTGGAGCCCAGGTCATGGCCGAAAAGGATCAACTGGCCCATCCACCACCTGGAAACCAAATAGCAAATAAATAAAATGTTAAGGAGATAGGCAACTATATGTAAAATGGGGTAATGTAGTTTCACCACCATTTCTGGTTTTGCTAAGCAGCCCATGAGGTTCACTTTGACTACTCCTCTTTATTATCATTATTATTGCCTTTGCTACTGTTGTGAAGATATGTGAAGGCTGCCAGCCTAGCCAGACAGAATTTTGTAGCTAATTCTGTCATTTGTAAATATTAATGTAAGCCACATGCTTGTTCTCTTTGTTAAATTTTGTACTTCACAAATGTAGTCACATTGCACTCTGCTGGAGGAAAGCTGATAAGTCAAGCATTGTATAATTGTTTAATCTCAAAACTCAGAGCTGAGATGTCTGGATGAAGGAATTCTTGCTATTGTTTTGAGACCAGAGTTAATTGCTAGAATTTACATGTATAATGTCTTTTATTGCTGTAGCTTCCTGACCAGGTGCAAGATCAAAAGGGCTGTTAAACCTTGAATTTCTGTTAGCCTGGGAACCAGAGAAAAAAATGATGTAATCTGAAATGAGTCAGTAGTACTGTGTTATCAATTTAAGGACAGAGAGACTCAGAGCATTTGGCATTTGTCTTCAGAACATCCAACATCACCAGCACTGCTTTGCTCTATATGTATGTTTATTTTAGAACTGTGTTTGCTCTTAGAAATAGCTAGGAAATAGGAAGATTAGACTAGTTGTTTTCTGTATTAATGTCAGAACTATTCTACTTTATTATTTTAAGCATTCTCCTGTGATCTCTGAACTCTTGACTAGCACTGTGTAGGAAGAAGGATTGTCTTGTGTTATTATTTATTACTAAATATTTTTAAACCTTTCACCTGTGGCTGTTTTATGTAGAGATAATTTAAGCTCTAGAGTACATTGCATGTATATAGTGATACCCTACTAAGGCACTCCAATAAGCCTGGTTGTTCAGTTACACTTACTATTTGGATAATAATATTGCACAGTAATAATTTGACACCATTTAGTAAGAGCCTCTTTAGAAACTGATAAGTAAGAGTCCTGGTGGCAGTGATTACTACTTTATAGCCTGGGCAGAAGGGGCCCAGCTAGTGAACCTGTGCCAGCCTTCCCCAGGACTGTCTGTGTGGTTGTATATTAATCATATCTCAAAGTGTGTGTGTGTGTGTGTGTGTGTGTGTGTGTGTGTGTGTGTGTGTGTGTGTGTGTGTGTGTGTGTGTGTGTGTGTGTGTGTCTGTGTGTGAGCTACTTGGACAAGGACATGAAGCACTGGTTGGACAGAGAGAGTGCTAGGAGGACTTGGCTTGGAACTCTGGCTAAGGACCCCACTCTATAGCTGTGCCAGTGGACAGTATTATTGGGGATCTGGAGAGAAAGGGAGAAACCAGCCCCAGACTGACTGTGATCTCTGTGTGCTCTTAAGGGAAATTGTACTTTACTGTGTGTGTGTATTTGTTATCCTTCCCAATGTGGACACCCCTCACTGGTGTTAGTAGTGAGGATTGAGGCTCCTTGATTGCTGGGCCAGTGCATGGGCTTCACATATTAATTGTTTGGCAGTAGTGGGATTTCCATACCACATATTAATTGGTTGGCAATTGGCTTGTAGTGGTGTGGATAGTGAATTCCTGTAGCTTGTGTACAGTGATCACTGAAGGTGCTTTTGTACTCTAAATCAGCTATGCAGTGAATATTCAGAGTTCAGATCACAGTTGTTTTATTTCTTTTGTTAGCTTAGTTAGTCAGGGAGAGCAAGGAGCATGTCAGCAGAGGAGTATGGAAAGTTGGCAAGGAGCCAGCTGGCTGAGATGTGCCAGGCTAAAGGACTGGAGCAGGGAAACCTGACTAAGGCAGACATAATTGCAGCTATGGTCACAGCTGCATCAGAAAATAGCAACCAAGAGGACAATCAGACTGGCCATGGAGATGTACAACACTCAGGGGATGGACAGCTCAACCTTTGTGCAGAGGACTTAAAAATCCATCTGGAGCTAAAGAGACTTGAGTTGGAGGCCAGACATTTGGAAATGGAAGCTGTGGAAAAGGAGCAGCAGTGGCAGCATGAAAATGAGATGCTGACTCTTAGCCAGAGTCATGGAGGTAATGGGGAAAGGGAGTAACTGGACCCCAAAAGCACAAAAGGTCAGTAAATTTCTTCCACAATTTACAGAGGGGGATCATTTTGATAGTTTCATTCATATGTTTGAGAGGGTATGTAAACAGTATGATATTGACCAAAGGCTCTGGGTATGGTTCCAGACCCCCTTACTCCATGGTAAAGCTGTAACTGTGCTGTCTAAATTAACTGATCGTGAATGTTTTGATTATACTGCTAAGAACTGTTTATTAACATTTTTTAAGCTAATACCTGAAACTTATAGGAAACAAATTCATGAGCACACACAAGGCAGATGAAAGTGTGTGTGAATATGTTGCTAAACTGAGCACTTATTTTCATAGGTGAGTGAGTGGATGTCAGATCACCACTTTTGAAGGGCTGGCAGACTTTTTGGTGAGGAAACAAGCCCTTAGCACTTTGCCTGAGGACATGAGGATCTGGTTAGCTGATAGACAATGTGCTATGTCAGATGAGTTGGGTTAGAAAGGAGACCTATACCTAGCAAGCAGGGCATCCCTGCACATGAAAGGGACCCCAAGTACTGCTCATGGGTCTAAAGGAACCCATGGTGGGCAGCCCAGACTTCCCCAACAGAATCTGCCAGAAGGAGGGGAAGCCACTAGCCCAGTTACACATCCAGGACCTAGGGTTAAATATTTTGAATGCAACCAGTGGGGCCCTGTGGCATACAGATGTCCATGGAGGCAAGGTGGGGAACAAAATTTGAAAGAGCCAGTAAGTGGGAAAGACAAAATCCCAATAGTAGGTTGTCTTGAGACAATAGGGGTATCAAACTACTATCATGCAGATGTCTTGATAGGAAAGGATTTTGATGAAGCAGTACCATGTGTTTATGCAGTTATATGCATTCAGGCTTTGACACAAGCATGTGGGTATGGTAGCCTGGGGAGACCCAGACAGACCGCATACTTGCAGCCAGGACTGGTGAGGTGGTTACTTCAGGGAGGGAGCTGCTCTGTAGCAGTGAGACTGAAGGTGAGCCACAGTTGCTTGTGGTTACTGATTTTCCCTTGGACAAAGTGGCTGCAAAGGTTGAGGTGAGTAGTAGTACCCAGGCTGACAGTGAGGCACCACTGTCAGAGGATGCCAGCTTCCTGTGGAAGGGGAGCTGGGAAGGGTAACAAAGAGACAGTTGAGACAGGCTCACCTCTCAGACCCTACATTGCAAGGCCTGAAGCAGGTAGCTAGTGAGGTGCCTGATTCTCAAGGCAAGGGGGAATCTGTATATTGAGACAAAGGGTTACTGTACAGAGAGTGGACCCCTGAGGGTGGGCTAGACAGTGAGAGAATACAGCAGTTGGTAGTGCCTAGATCCTATCGTCCGGTGCTTCTAGCCATAGCCCATGATATTCCCTTTGTAGGTCATATGGGCATAAAATGTGCAAAGAGGGGTATTATGCATTACCTCTATTGGCCTGGAATTTCCAGAGATGTAACAGGGTACAGCAGGAATTCTGAGCAGTGCCATAAGGTAGGCAAGGCAGAAGACAAGGTGAGAGTTCCTTTGATACCTTTGCCTGTGATTGAGGAGCCATTTCAAAGACTAGCTATGGATTTTGTGTGGCCTCTGAGTACCCCAAGTTCCATACGGAAAAAGTACATCCTAGTGGTAATAGATTATGCTACAAGATACCCTGAGGCAGTGGCTCTGTCCTCCATTGAGGCAGAAAAGGTTAGCAAATGTTTTGTTAGAGATTTTCAGCAGGGTAGGTTTCCCAAAAGAAATACCAACTGACAGAGGTGCCAATTTCATGTCAGGTCTGCTGGCTTGTCTGTGGATGTACTGTGGGGTGAAGTACCTGAAGACCACCCCTTACCATCCCCAGACTTATTGCCTTGTTGAGAGGTTAAACTCTACAATCAAGTCCACGCTACGGACATTTGCAGATCAGTTTAGGAGGGAGTGGGACAAATATTTGCCCCATCTGCTGTTTGCTTACAGAAAGGTTCCCCAGGAATCCACAGGTTTTTCATCCTTTGAGTTGTTGTATGGGCATAGGGTGAGGGGACCTCTAGATTTAATTCATGAGGAGTGGGAAGGTGAGTGTGAATCTCACAAGGAGTCCATTGTGGCATATGTCCTAAACCTCAGGACAAGGCTCAGGGAACTCTTGGGCTTGGCCCAGGAGAACCTGGCAGAAGCTCAACAACAGAAAAAGGTATGGTATGACAGGAATGCTCGAGCTAGAGAGTATGCTGCAGGGCAGCAGGTAATGGTTCTCATTCCTATCAAACACAACAAGCTGCAAGCAGCTTGGGAGGGACCCTACAAGGTGGTAAGAAAGGTAAGTGATGTTAACTACATAGTGGAACTGCTAGGCAGGAGGCAGGGGCACAAACTCTACCATGTTAACATGATGAAACCTTACCATGATAGGGAGGCCCTTGTGCTGAGTATTTGCAGTGGCTTGCAGGAGGAGTCTGAGGGAGATCTGGTGACTGATCTCCTCAGTGATGCTCGGACTGACAGCTCAGTGGAAGGGGCAGCAATGCCCCAGCAGCTATCTCCTACCCATGTTCAAGAAATCCAAGCAGTGTTACAAGAGTTTGGGGACATGTTCACTGGGAAACCAGGGTGCACCCACCTGGTGCAGCACCGGGTGGATTCAGGACCCCAAAGACCTATTGGGCAGGCCCCTTATAGGGTGCCTGAGAGAGTCAAACAGATTCTGAGGTAAGAGATACAGGATATGTTGGAACTAGGGGTAATTCAAGAGTCCAACAGTCCCTGGTCCTCCCCAGTGGTGCTGGTGCCAAAGAAGGATGGTAGCACTAGGTTCTGTGTGGACTACAGGAAATTAAATAGTCACACAGAGTCAGATGCTTACCCCATGCCTAGGACAGATGAGGCCCTAGAGCAGCTGGGTAGGGCTAAATATCTTAAACCATTGATCTTACCAAGGGTTACTGGCAGGTGCCCTTGACTCCCAGTGCTAGTGAGAAGTCAGCCTTTGTGACTCCTTTTGGTTTGTATGAGTTCACAAAGATGCCCTTTGGGATGAAAAATGCCCCAGTGACTTTCCAGAGGCTGGTAGATCATATCCTAGCAGGAGCATGAGGGTTTGCCCTTGCTTATCTCGATGATATTGCCATCTACAGCCATTCCCGGCAAGAGCACCTTCAACATGTCAGGGAGGTGCTGGGCAGACTACAAAGGGCAGGGTTGACCATTAAGCCCAGCAAATGTCAGGTGGGTATGGCAGAGGTCTCCTACCTGGGGCATAGCATGGGGAGTTGTAATATTAGGCCAGAACCTGGCAAAGTGGAAGCCATTCGGGCATGGCCTGCACCTGTTACCAAAAAGCAGGTGACGGCATTCTTAGGGACAGCAGGGTACTACAGAAAGTTCATCCCCAGTTATAGTACCATAGCTGCTCCCCTCACAGACCTGACAAGGAAGAACAGGCCAGATAAGGTAGTGTGGACCACAGCATATGAGCAGACATTCCAGAAGCTAAAAGAAGCTTTGAGAGGACACCCTGTGTTAGCCAGTCCAGATTACAGAAAAGAATTTGCTGTGCAGGTGGATGCTTCATACCATGGGGTGGGGGCTGAACCTAGCCAGATTACTTCAGGGGGAGAAGAGCACCCAGTGGTTTATCTCACTCATAGGCTCCAGCCCAGGGAGGAATGCTATGCAGCTGTAGAAAAGGAATGTCTAGCCATAGTGTGGGTGCTGCAGAAACTTCAGCCTTATCTGTATGGAAGAAAATTCACTATAGTTACAGACCACAATCCCCTAACATGGTCACACAGAGCTAGCCAACAAAACGCCAAGTTGCTAAGATGGAGCCTAGGGTTGCAAGCATATATGTCAGCACAGCACCACAGTGAGATTAGCAATGCCAACACAGATGGGCTCTCAAGACAGTGAATGGGGGTAAGGTATACTCAGATAGATAACCCTCTCAAGCAATGTTTCTTAAGGGTCACTTGAAAAACTAGCTTGAGTTCCCCAGGGGTGGGGGGAGAGATATGTGAAGATATGTGAAGGCTGCCAGCCTAGCCAGATAGAATTTTGTAGCTAATTCTGTCATTTGTAAATATTAATGTAAGCCACATGTTTGTTCTCTTTGTTAAATTTTGAACTTCAAAAATTTAACCACATTGCACCCTGCTGGAGGAAAGCTAATAAGTCAAGCATTATATAATTGTTTGATCTCAAAACTCGGAGCCGAAATGTCTGGATGAAGGAATTCTTGCTATTGTTTTGAGACCAGAGTTAATTGCTAGAATTTGCAAGTATAATGTATTTTATTGCTGTAGCTTCCTGACCAGGTGCAAGATCAAAAGGGCTGCTATGTTATCAATTTAAGGACAGAGACACTCAGAGCATTTGGCATTTGTCTTCAGAACAGCCAACATCACCAGCACTGCTTTGCTCTATATGTAAGTTTATTTTAGAACTGTGTTTTCTCTTAGAAATAGCTAGGAAATAGGAAGATTAGACTAGTTGTTTTCTGTATTGATGTCAGAACTATTCCACTGTATTATCTTAAGCATTTTCCTGTGATCTCTGAACTCTTGACTAGCACTGTGTAGTAAGAAGTATTGTCTTGTGTTCTTGTTATTTATTATTAAATATTTTTAAACCTTTCAACTGTGGCTATTTTATGTAGAGATAATTTAAGATCTAGAGTACATTGCATGCATATAGTGATACTGTACTAAGCCACTCCAATAACCCTGGCTGTTCAGTTACACTTACCATTTGGCTAATAATATTGCACAGTAATAATTGGACACCCTTTAATAAGGGCCTCTTTAGTAGCTGATAAGTAGGGGTCCTGGTAGCAGTAATTACTACCTTATAGCCTGGACATAAGGGGCCCACCTAGTGAACCTGTGCCAGCCTTCCCCAGGATTGTATGTGCGGTTGTATATAAATCATATCTCAAAGTGTGTGTTTGTGTGTGTGTGTGTGTGTGTGTGTGTGTGTGTGTGTGTGTGTGTGTGTGTGTGTGTGTGTGTGTGTGTGTGCGTCAGCTACTTGGGCAGGGACACAAAGCACTGGTTGGACAGAGAGAGTGCTAGGAGGACTTGGCTTGGGACCTTGGCTAAGGACCCCAGTCCATAGCTGTGCCAGTGGAGGGTCTTATTGGGGATCTGGAGGGAAAGGGAGAAACCAGCCCTAGACTGATTGTGATCTCTGTGTGCTTTTAAGGGAAATTTTACTTTACTGTGTGTGTATTTGTTATCATTCTCAATGTGGATGCCCCTCACTGGTGTTATTGGTGAGGACTGAGGCTCCTTGATTGCTGGGCCAGTGCACGGGGTGTCACAGCTGTCACCATGCCAAGTTGGTACAATATGTAGAAGATGCAACTGTTCTCATTGAAATGTCAACAGCTAGTATTTAATGATAAACTACAGTATAGCTTCAGTGCTTTACAAACATGCTTCAGAAATGTTGGACTTTACCTTAATGCCAGTAAAGCAAAGGCTATTATAATTATGATGATTATTATTATAATTATCAGCATCATTAAGTACCACTCAGGTGATTGTGCTGCCATAAGTGCTGAAGCTGAGAGGCTTGATAGTTTTGTTTCAGGCAAGTTCAAGATACCAGAAGTCAAGACCAGTAAACCTTATGTGCTTTAGGTGATAATGATCTCAGATTTGATTTATGTTCTGTTCTGTCTGTTCTGACTAAAACCAAATGCAGATTAAGTAACTTTATAAGTGCAGAACACTTTTCTGTACTAGTGCTAGACAAATACTCACCAAATAATATATTACTTGGCAGATTAATTCATAAAACCAAAATCTTTACTATTGTTCAAATTAGAACAAGGCAAGAATATAATTTATGGTTTTGCTGTATACCACTAGGGAAGAATACATCATTCTATTTCCCTTTATAACCAAAAATAGCTAAAAATTTAACCACAAACTATCTCTAATACAAGCACATTTGTTTATTAACTAACCTACTCATCAAAATGTCCAGACTTTTCCAAAGTTTTAACATGGAATAGCTCCGACTGAGAACTTCATTCTTCATCAGTCCCCCTATTTCACTAATCTAAGTCTTAGAATACACACGCTGAAGATAATTACTCACATCACAATGAAAAGATCTGGTATAAATCCCTTCCAGTCTAAGATGTGCACCTAAAAGACTATTCAAGAGTAGAATGGAACACTTTATTAAGCAATCTCACCATATCCCTTTTATTTTGTGAATATATTAATTTTTAGTTTAGTTCTTACAAATTGGCAAAATCCTTGTGCATGATATGCCTAGTCTAGTTATAACATACTAGTCTTAGTTTACCCCTTATTTACACACCGGGTGTATTATATTATATTATATTATATTATATTATATTATATTATATTATATTATATTATATTATATTATATGTATTGTAGTGTACTATATTATATATATGCATTGTACTATATTATATTATATGTATTGTATTGTACTGTATTATATTATATTATATAACATTATCATATTTTATAACATTATTTCATATTTTTATTTTCACCTAACTAATCTGTACTTAACTTCATTCTAATCATTTTTTTTATATTTATAATAGTATTTGTCTATACTGAAAGTTTTCTCCCGAGCCTCCACTGAAAATGGAATCCTCCAGAAAAGACATTGCAAGTCAAGAAATGGAGATAGACAAATAGACAGATAGATGGACAGACAGATAATGCTAACACTTGTTGTGTCTTTCTGTTTTTTCCTGGTTAGGGGTCGCCACAGCAGAACTCCGGTCCGCTAATGATTGGCAGTTGATTTTTACGTGCTGAGTTGCCAGCCCTAATGCACAACCTTCAACGAAGGTACGCCCATTCACGCATGTCTCCACACAGAAGACGCTCAAGCTGAGAGTCGAACCGGTCAGCATCTTATTGTGAGGTGACAACGCTACCGCAGCACCACCACCATGGTACAGATAATGCTAACACTAATTGTGAATTTTAGTTCAGCCATCACCATTAATTTTTACATTTTCGAACATTTATCATGAGATACAATACAAGATTTTATTTCTTCACCTTATTTCTGCCCATGTTCTGCAGTAAATTAAATTGCAGTCTAACATCAGTAAACAAGATGCACATAGCTATTGTAAACCTGTCCTCACATCTACTAATATGTCTTTAAAATTAATAAAAGGTGCATACAGTGAGGTTCATAGGTTAATATTAGGTTACTGTTTCACAGAGTCATTTAGTAGCCACTAGCCTGGCCACAATATCCCATATTGTAGGTACCCATTGACATTCCTAATTTACACCTAGTTTTGACTCCTTTCAATAAAGGCTTGAGGCGTCAGACCTGAGGTGATTTACGACTGCCCATCCATTCATCTAGGTTACCTTAATGAGGATCGGGGAGCTAATTTACTTTATATCCAAATTAATTCTTTTGCATAAAAGAGAGATTCGTTGTAATATATCTTGCCAGCAGGTCTTATTTATGCTCCAGTGAAAGTTAAAATCTCTTAAGTGCATGTTTAGGGTGTTATTAGTTTTGAGGATGTGCAGGTGGTCGCATAGCACTGAATCCCTCAAGGTTTTGTAGGCCAGAGGTCATATGCCTTGAATGTGTAGGAAATAGAAAAGAGAAAGCAAGAGCACCTTAAGTTGGTCGGGGTAGCTCAAGGTGGATCTGCCTTGATTATCTTAGTGAGGAAATGCTGAGGTCTCTCAAGCTGGTTGGTATCTTTTGTATGTTATAGCTTCAGCATTTCTATGAGTCATAGCAGAGGCAATGAGAGAGGTGGATAGCTTGCTTGTCTTAACTTGTGAATGTAATTTTTTTCTAGGAATACCTTTATGTGCCACAGGACAAAACTACATGAGAACAAAGCATTGTGGGATCTAAATTTACCTGGCCCATAACTCTGAACCTTTCACCTTCAAAATGTAGAACACTACCTCTTATAATGTGGAACAGATGGGCAAAATGTGGAACACTTACTAAAACTTTAATAATAATTTCCAAAAAGACTCTTATAGGATGGTTAAAATATGATAGCTTACACTTGTAGAAAGTTCTTGTGATGAAATAATATGATTCAGTATTACTTACCATGGATATCACTTTAAAAAAATTCTTAAGATTGAACATGTCACAGACCCGTTCAATGTGGAACTGCAAGTAACATGGATATTTTAAGACTCAAAATGAGAAACATTCCTCATGAGGTACATTTCAGATGTATGCCCTGGCCCCATGTCTTGCTTTGTTATTTTTTTATCTCAGGACCATAATAACAAGCCAGACTTCTTATATAAATGTATCATGATTTGCAGAATGTCTTTTCATAAACAGAACCAAAATGGATAATAACTTGAGGCCCCATTTTTGGCGGAAATCCTATCCTGGTTCTAGATCAAGTAATATTCATGACAGCGTAGCTATTTGTTAGTACTATGCATGTGACATGGACCGCAGTGACAGTGGAATGACTAGCTCCTCTCAGTATCATATTGAGACAGGCCCTTACTGCAGATTTCTCTTGCTATACCATTCACTTGGCTATCTGCAGGAGCTCATTAACTTAACTTCCTCACTAATCCAGTGCTGATGCACCCAATTTAGGTTATCTTCTATGAAGTCAGCTTTTGAGACAACAAATCAAATGAGTTTTCTATGGAATTTCAGCTTCTCTCAGGTTGTTTCACCTGTGGCACACCACCATGACTATTCAATAGACTTCATACTCCATCTGGTGGTGGTTACCACAGGTTTGGTGATAGAACCAGTGTTATAGTCTGACTGCTTTCCTTATAGAGTTTCTGTTTCATCCACTAACAATAAATTGTTGCTTTATGAGGATTTTATACATGTTATACCTGGTAAAGTGATACCCTGATGGACATTTTTTGTGAAGGATAGTGCTTATAATCTGGATCACTTTATAACTGCCTATAAAAGGGTAATTACTGGGGGTCCGGATATTGCCATCATATAATGTACTCTTATAACCTATCCTACCAGGAAACACTGTTTTGACCAAGATTTCCAAGAGCTATAATGGATTAGATGCAGGGTGATATACACCCGACTGATGATAATCTAAGACCAGATGATCATTATGATATCTATCAGAGTTCTCACATAAGGCAGTATTCTTGCTCAGTTAGATCTTTGTCTTACAATGAAGCATCCAACCATGCTCTTCTAGATTCTGAATAGGATACGCAACTAAGCATTTTTTTTTTGCGTCTTTTTGCTCAGAAGGTGTTAACCTTTACAGGATGTAAGGAGACTACATTGGCCTTTGCAGATAAGCTGTCATCAGATCAATTCCAGTATATAATTTCTATATTGACAGAAGGATTGTTATTGGTCTGTAGTTCTTAGGATGGCTTGCAGATTCACTCTTAAGGAGTATCATTTTCTTGTTAATGAGGTTGGTTTCTGTTTGGGATACAGATATAAGTAATTCTCACTCAGGGCTAAATATGGATACAAAGATATTAATACCTTTAACCAAAAGGTAGGTACTGCATCTGGGTCTGGGTTTTTAAAGTTAGGACTTTTTCTTAATTTTGTCTCAGATTCTCTGGCTGTTACTTCATCCCATTTCATGTTATCATTTATTGTAGTGGTGGTGCAGCAGTTAGCGTTGTTGCCTCACAGCAAGAGGTTCTCCTGCTCGGTTCTCGGCTGGAGCGCCTTCTGTGTGGAGTCTGCATGTCCTCCCCGTGGTCAAGTGATGCTAAAGACATGCAGGTAGGTCCGAGCGTGAATGGGCATGCCTTCTTTGAAGGTTGGGCGTCGGGCTGGCAACTTGGCACTGTAAAAATCCACTGCCAATCATAAGTGGACCGGAGTTCCGCTGTGGCGACCCCTAACCGGGAAAAGCCAAATGAAAGATTTATTGTAGCTCCTTACTGCTTCTTTTAATTCTTCTATTCATTCAGCATCTTTATTATGTTCAATAAGGTCTTCATACTTTTCCAAAATGTGCCTATTTCTTATTTTTTGTGGAGTTTTAGTCTTTTTGTTTTGTTTCCCAGTTCTCCATAAAACCTTTTTGGTTCATTAATGAATTGCTTATTTTGTAATTGCATTCTATATTTATCTGCATACATTCTAAGTTTTTCTGCTTGCGCTGATATTTTTAGTTTATTACTGGAAAGAGTGTATGCTAAATCCAGATATTTTGTTTATACTGTTTGTTACTTTTACCAAGTCTATCTTTCTAAGGATTTTTGAAGATCCATTCCCTTTTGTATATTTGTCTAACAGTGATACTTCTTGTCTTAATTGCTTTACAGTTTTCTTGTTTTAGTGCTTCCATGGTAGCATTCTACTTGTTTTTGTGGTAAGATTTTATCCATCATTAGTTTAGCTGCACAGTAATATATCCTACTTACTTCTGTTATATCATATGAATTTCTCTTAATAGTCCTGATTACTGTGTTCATCTGTTCTACCAATCTTCTAACAGTTTGTATTGTTTAGTTTTTCTAATCTAATTCTTTCATCTATCTTAATATAATGTCTATCCATCTCTATTAAGTCAAGCTGGTCTTCCCTTAGTTTCATTTGTTCCTGCACTGAGAACATCTTCTTTCTTCTGTTTCCTGTGAAACTTTCAAAGAAGGTGCCAGAACACTGATCTGTGACTCATCCTTTTCAACTGTTTTTAATTTCTCCAAGTCTTTTGGGTCTCTAATACCTTAATGGGACTGGACCCCATTCCTAAGTCAAAGTACGATTAAAGTTCATGAAATTAGTATTGTTTCACTCTTTGATGTCAGCCAAAAGTGCTCTTCACAGCACCTGCAATGTTCCCAGTAATGACTCCTTCTGCAGTTCGTACGGTGTTAAATGAATTGGCAACATATCCAAATACGATTGTAAATTCTTTTTTTATAAGGCCAGTTTCTCCTACTACTATTGGAACTGTCTAGGTATCTTTCTTTCACATGGCTCTCGTTTCTGCCTACAGATCAAGGTATTTTATGACTTTTTGTCTCTCTGTATGCAAGACACTGAAGTCACTAGGTGTGGCGATTTCAATGATCAATGTTACTTTTGTCTTCTTTTCTTGGACCACTATATCCAGTTTTCTAGCATCTATCTTTTGAACTGTTAGTATTGGGTGATTCCCATGTGATATAAACTTCATAATTTTCTATGATTCTTTGTGGTCAAGTTTCCAGTGTTTTTCAGCCACTTCGATACCATAATGTTTGCACAATCTCTAGTGTAACAGTCTCGCCACATTATTATTTCCTTTCAGTATACAGTCCCTCTGCCATTAGTGCGTTGCAACCAGCAACAAGGTGTGTGACTGCTTCCAATTCAGTTTTACAAAACCTACATATGTCTGTTTCTCCCACATGTTCAATGGGCTTTGTAAACCAGAGTGTACATAGCCCACTATATTGGGCTGCCAATAATAACCTTTCATTTCTTGAGGTGAATTCACCTCTCCTTAATCGTGTTAATTCTTGATCAACATGGGGCTCTTCCAGAAGTTTTCTTTACTTGCAACTATATTTATGTTTTTCCACATTTCTTGCCTTCTCATCTGGTCCTTCACCTTATATTCTTTCTTTTGTTTTGATTTCCATTCCTGCTTGACGTCGATATGCTTCTGCTAAATTAAGCAGAGATGTCCTCTTAGATTTAGTCTCCTCATATTTCAAAACTTTCACTATATTTGGATCTGGTGAAGACAGTAGATATGTGTGGAGCCCCACAATTACAGATCTGTACATGTAATTAGTTTCAAGGAGGCCCATCCCTCATTTGGAACGAGGCATATATAATCTTGGTATACACCGATTTTTATAAATCATTTGGTGAGTATGAAGCATCCTTCTTGTTTTAATATCCAATCTATCCAACACTTTTTGGGGCCAGTCAATCACTCCAAAACTATAAGTTAGGACAGAAAGGGCAAATTGATTTATGGCTTGGATCTTGTTCCTAGATGTCAGTGCTGTTTTCAGGATTAATTTAAGTATTTTAAAGTACTCCTTACTGAGCTTTATTCACATTTGTTCATGTTTTATTGCCGATCCTTCATCAATTCCTAAGTATTTATTCACCCCCTCTTGCTCAAGTTCTTTTATATCACATTCTTATCCCAAACTGATGTTTTTCTGGTGCTGCAGTTTTCCTTTTTTTAAAGGTTTCTTTTGCACACTTATCAAGACCAAATGACATTCCAATATAATTTGAAAAAGTTTTGACAACCTGAAGCTGTGCTTTCAGTTCCTCATCTGATGAGCTATACAGTTTTAAATCATCGACAAAGAGAAGATGAGAAGTCATTAGATTTTCTTGTTTTCTAGAAGCCAAATTGTAGACATGGTCAAAGCTGTTAAGTAAACAGCTTAATGGATTAATGGCAAGGCAGAATAGCAATGGTAACAGAGAGCCACCCTGGAATATCCCCCTTTGAATTTTTATCCCTGGGATAATAATCTGTCCTTTATGATGGCTTAATTGCAAAGTGGTCTGCCACTGTTTCATGGTTACTGTAATGTAGTCAATCAGTGTAAGGTGTGTCTTATACATTTTTAAAAACTCTTTTATCCATGAATGTGGGATACTATCAAATACTTTTTTGTAGTCAATCCATGCCATACTTAGATTCTTCCCCTTCTTACAGTTCTCCACTATAACTTTGTTTAACCACAAATTATCCTTTGTTCCATATGACTTTCTTTTATTGTCCTTTTGTTCTACTGCCATAATTGAGTTTTCTTCTAAATGACTAAACTCTGTCGGCATCAATTCCCATGTATAGTTTATACATCATTGGAAGACAAGTTATTGGTCTATAATTTATAGGGTAGCTTGCAAGTTCACTCTTAAGTAAGAGCATTTTTTTTTCTTTCTGTTAACCAGTGTGGTGTGTGTTCGGGATGTGCATATAAATAGTTCTTACTCATGACTAAATCGTCGTGCAAAGAAATTAAATACTTTAAGTCAAAAGTTAGGTACTGCATCTGGGCCTGGGGTTTTCCAGTTAGAGGCTTTTCTCAACTTTGTTCCAATCTCTCTGGCTGTTATTTCATCCCATTTCATATCCTGTACCTTTAAACTTCTTATTCTTTCTTTTACGTCTTCTAGATACTTCTCCAAAATGTATCTACTTCTTCTTTTTTAGCAGTCTTTCAATTCCTTTTACCTTATTTCCCAATTTTTTGTAAAACTTTTTTGGGTCATCAATAAATTGCTTATTTTGTGCTTTTCCCTTATATTTATCTTCGTATCTTCTAAGTCTTTCCGCCTGTTTTGAAATTTTTAGTTTATCTCTAATAGTGCATAATAGATCCTGGTCTGTTCTAATATTGTACATTATTTTATCAGATCTATCTTTCTTAGTATTTTTCTTGATCTATTCCTTCTTCTATAATCTTCTAACAATGACACTTCTTTTCTTAGCTGCTTTATAATTTTCGCTATTCGATATTTCCATGATGGTATTCGCTTTCACCCCCTCTTTTCCCACGCTACCCTGTGTTCCTGTGGTAGAACCTTATCAGTTATTAATTTAGCAGCACAGTAATATATTCTGTTTACTTCTGTTATATCTCATGAATCTCTATGGACAGTCCTAATTACTATTCATTTGTTTTATCAAGCTTTTGACTTTTGGGGTTTTATTAACCTGCAGTCTATTTATCTCATTGATCTTGATATATCTATTTTTGTCTATTAAATCAAGCGACTCTTCTCTTAACTAATTTTCTTCCACACTGAGGGCACATCCCTTGTTTTCCGTTTCCTGCGGGCATTTCATAGAAAGTTCTATAACATCTTCTTGTGGCACATTCCCTTCTATTTCATCCTGTGTCATCTGTTGTTTTGTCATATGGGAACTCACTGGCCTATCACTCCTGAACATTGACTGCATCAGAGTTTCCACAGTTTCCTGTTCCTTTCCTTGCTGTCTAGCTTCAAATGAACATTTATACTGGTTTCCTGTGGAAGGCTCCAAAATATCTTGATATGACACCTGACCAATTGCTTCCTGTTCCACTGGTTTCCCCTTAATTTGTATATCCATTGATCTATCCTGTTGTGGTGCTTTCTGTATTCAATTTCCTTCACTGAATCCTTCTCTTTGCAAGTTTCCATAACCTCAATTTTTATTTCTTTGACTTCTCCATTACTAATCTCTTTTTCTACTTTTCCTCTTAGTCTTCTTATTTTTTGTATTGTAAAGTTTTTCATATCTGGATTCCTTTCCCTATATTTTTCTTCTTTTGGCGCTGCTCTTTTTGTATTGGTTAGTTTTTTTCTCCTTTGCATAAATATTACACCATATTAAATCTCTTTTCTTTTCCCCTGTCCATATTTCTTCTTCATGTCTCCTGATCTTCTTGCTTTTCCTTATTCTGGGGACTCACTCCATCATACTGTAATGTAGTCTGTTTTAGACCTTCTACATTAAATCCTTCACTTACCATTTACCACCAAATCAGCATACTGCTGTGCGTTACCTTTAAGGTTTTGGACATAGCTGAAGAAGGCCTTGTGGTTGTCCTTAGCCTGAGAGGCTATCCTGACCTTGTAGTTGGCCTTGTTGGACTTAAGTAATCCTCTTAGTTTCTTGTTTAGTTTAAGGAGGGAATGGTTGTCTTTATGAGAGCAGCTCTTTCTGATTTTAACCATGATTTCTTTCCCTTGGTTATATACCCTGGGATTCCACAAGTGCGGTTTGCTTTTGGTGTTTGCTATGGGCTTTCTTCTGGTAGGTACATCATCCTCTTTGCAGCCACTCACATGTTTGTATAGGGTTTCTGTAAACAATTCTACATAGGTTGCTGAGATATCAGGGTTTGGGGGCACTACATTTTGACAAGCTGCCGCTCAGTAGAATATAGTTTGCTTTAGAGTAGTTGCTAACTGTTACAGGTTTAGTTGGGTTTTCTGAGTTTTTATTTCAAAGGATGTTGTGATCCAGTAAAAAAAAACGTATTGACACGTAATATTTAATCGTGTTATGTGAATCAGCAATGATATATATTTATATTATTATATATTAGATACGCATAATTTTTATTAATTTGTGATTTTAACTATTTTTATTAGTTCATAACAAAATACTATAGTTGCAATGGTTATGAACTTAGGTATAACATTTATGTAGATGTAGTGTCTATCATTGCTGATTCACATAACACGATTAAATATTACGTGTCAATACGTTTTTTTTACTGGATTAATATATTACCCCTCATAAAATGCTTTTACAGCAGTAAATGCATATATATTTAAATACATAGGCTTTAAGATCTAAAAGAAAACCTATGAATAAATTTGCAAATATTATATGCACAGGGGTCATTGCAATAAATACATATATTTTTACTTTCATAATCCTAAATACTGCACATGATTTTTAAGCTTATTTGATCTATGATTGTATAAGTATATCAGTATTCATACGCATAGGTAGATTTTAGGTAATATATAGTTTTTATTTACATCAGTTTATTATTTATATTTATATGTAATTAATGTCTTTGCATATTGCGCCTTGATATTACAATGCATATGCAATTCCAAAGATGAATTTATGTTTTTAATGAGTGGCTTATGCGTGCGCTTATATGAGTGAAAAGTACATTTGTCATTGTAAATGCACACGCGATGTATAGCAGGTATGAGAAGCACTTGTTCCTGGTTGTTTTAAGTAAACCAAATGTAATGAATTTTAAATGTAATGACATCACAGGAAATGACATGTAAAGCTTTGAATTAAAAAGTTATATAAGGGCTTTTTCAAATGTAGTAGTAACGGCCCGAAGAAGCTATTTAGTGAAAGCGCTAGCCGACTTTGTTCTATTGCAATAAAAGTTTTTCCTAGTTTACATACTTTATTGAAATTCATTCGTGTTACCAGTTATTAATACTATTTATATCTAAGGAGTGAGGCTCATTTGGACTGACTACTCTTAAAAAATCTTATATGCCATCTAAATCCGTTTTTTCCGTGAGGTGAATACCTGCATAAGAAAGCAGAAAGTTTGACGTCTGTGCATTGGATATATTGAATACTCTACGTGTCATTTTTGCTACTTTACTCCGATATTCCATACTATGGAAGGATTTTTTCACCTGGAGAAGTGAACACTGTTCGGGTGTTTTAGTCACATCTACTTTTAACTCAGATTACATCAAAGAAAGGTTTCCGGTGTTGTAGAAGCGAACACAACCTCGCTGCACCTATATTTATGAAATAGGAGGTGATTCGTGTAGCAGCTACTTCGTGGATAGCATCATGTGCTTATACAAGGTACTGACATGAGTTTTATTTACTGATTTTTTATCAGTTTATTACCTCAAAGAGACTGCCTCTTGTTTGGCCATATTTATAGTTCTGATCCATCGTTTACAGACTAAAGACAGCTGCCATCACCATATACCAGCGAACATTTTTTGCTACTATTTCTATTATTTTTGAGCTGGGTATATACGAAGCAGTAGTAATTGTTTGTTACACATTTCTTTTTACTATGTTGGAAGGTTTATCATTTTGGCATTGCTTTAAAAAAGGCTCTAAGGGTGTGGATAAAGTTTTAGCCAAAAGCCCAGAAGGGACAAATGCAGACCATCCTTGATTAAGTAACATGGTCTGTTAACTATGTACTCCCATGCTGAAAGACATTGAATCCCCCTGGAATGACACCAGAAACTAAGCCAATTGTTAAAATCAGTCATTGTTGTTCATACTGTGGCATCATCCTTGGGAATGATATAATACTGCTCAATGCAAGGTATATGCCTATGTATAACACATATTTATAGAGATACATAATGTTTCTTTTCATATAGTCCAGTGAGGTACATCTCAGGTGATTTACATCCACATGGAATATGCTAGAATCATATTTGCACCTATGGTGCAGTGACTTCCATGTGTGCATGATATTGCAGATCTTTGCTCCAGATAAGCAGCTGACTGTTATCTTCTCCTTGTCTACCCTGGTGAATGGGGCATCTTTGTGTCATAAAATGGAATCCCCTATGACAGAAGTCCTAGGTAATGTGTTTGCTTGCCTTATAGACTTTGTTCTTGGGGGATCATTGGGTGTAGGCTTATGTGTGGTGTTTGTTGTTGCTTTTAGTGTGTGCTTTATAGATTGCTGAGGATAGGCATTATTGTTTGCAGGTTTAGGAGGTTTTTGATTTTTTGGGAAGGTTTCTTTTAACTGTCTCACCATAAGATGGTCTATGTTTATGGTGAGCGGTATGTGTGGAGGATGTAGTGTGTGTGTATTCTTGATAACCTTGTTTGTCAGTAAGATGACTTAGTGGTAAATCACTTTAGTTATGGTGTGCAGGATCCTGGGTTCAAGACTTGCAGAGGCTGTTTATTAACTGTTATGATGGTTTAGTGGTTAACTACTGTGCCTGTAGTGTACAGGGTCATGGGTTCGAGCCTTGCAGAGGCTGTTTATTTTTGACCTGAAAAGCCAAGTGGTATAGTGGTTAAGGTGTATGCCTTTCAACCACAATGTGCAATGTTTGGGTTGGGAGGGTGGCCTAATGGTTAAGGTGTTTGCCTTACAAACACAAAATGCAGGGTTTGAGTCTCACAAGGGATAATTGGCTAGGCATAAAATGGCTCGCAAGGGCAGTTAGCCTAGTACTAATCTATGAACCTATGAACCTATTTTTGCCTCCAAGAAAGTTGTGAATATACATCTCTCACATACTGTGTTAGTTTCTTTAAGGATTAAATGGTTGTCTGAAAACATGAGACAATTGCTACATTGTCTCAGAATGCCCATATCTACCAAACTGGCCACACAGTTATTTGGAAATTGCATATCCATGTTGTCAAGACCTGTATTAGGGTGGTCTATTATGGTTTAAGGATTGGGTTTTACAGAGGTCTCCTGGGGTGATTTACAGAGTTATGGGCAGCTGTTAGCCAATGCTAGGATTTGGTATTAGTGTTGTTCAATGTGCAAACTAGCTGGTCTAAGCTTAACTCCATGCAATGTTTCACTGTGTTACAGGTTATAGTCCTAATACAGTTTTATAGTAAATTTTACTGTCTTAAGCGTTTGATTCTGTACAGGGCACTGCCAACCATTGCTATGTGGTGAGCAGCTCCATGCAAATGTGCCTAATTTATGGCAAACAGAAAAAAGTTGAAAACTAACTATTGTACCCTCTGGCTAATGAACAGCTACACTTTGAGCTCTCCTGGAGTGCTTCCCAACTCAGAGACCAAACAGACGCCATCTGCCATAAGATGGATGATCCTGGGCTTCCTAGTGTAAAAGCATAGCAAAAAAGACTCAAGTACAATTCAATAACAAACAACTAAGTCCCTTGCTTACAGTTTTCTTATGTGTTTCCCAACTCAGATAGACTTTCTCAGGTACAATTTAATAACAAACAACTAAGTCCCTTGCTTTCAGTTTTCTTATGTGTTTCCCAACTCAGATAGACTAGGCCACCACCTACTACCACTAGAGGGAATATCCCAGTCTTCTTAATGTAAAACACAAAAAAGATTGTTTGAGAGTGTAATGCTACCAGAAAACAACTTAAACTACCTGGACAAGGCAATTTTTAAATCAATTTAAAGTGCAAGATCAACAAATAAAGCAAAATATAGCAGTCGCACTCTAAAACAGTTAACGGATGTGCAGTATAATAAAATTAATCTATCTGCCAAGAATGGAGCACGATTAATTCAGGACCTTCTCAGAGTGTGACAAAGGTGACAAGCAGATGGGAGTGCCGGGAGAATGAGCAAGAGAAGATTTGTAGTAAAGGAAGTTAATTCAAGAGCAATACTGGTTTGCTGGGTGGGCACTGAGTACTATGGAAAACAGTTTTTCATGTGCAAGCATTTTTCTTTCCACTAATTTTTCTCTTAATCTTTCTGCATATCCTTTGACTAGAAATTATGTAACAGTAACAATACATAATTTCTTCCTTATCCTCAACAGTCCATTTTGTCATCTCTGCTCCTCTTTTTTGTCCTGTTAGTTTTTGTGTTTTTCATGGATTACTTCCTTCAGCCACAGGAGGATCATCGTCCTCCTGAATCTGGCCTAACCTTGTGATAGGAATGTTTTCCTGTCCTGAAGATTCTATACTGCCTTTTTAAAGTCCTGGCATCAGTATGTACACCACGAATGGGCACTTTTTGTTCCTGGGACCCGTATTCTTTTTTATTTTTTAACCTACTTTTCCTCTTGATATATAGAATATAGTCTATATATCACTGACAACTTGGTAAGAGTTTGCAAAAATAGAGTCAACCACGTGAAGGTACTCACCAAGACCTGAAAATTAATTCAGTTCCAGTAATATAGTGATATTACTCTCCTTTTTCTTGCTGATTTCAGTTCTCCATTTGGACCCCAGGGAGAACTTACAATCATACCTAAATATGCTACCAATATATGCAACTCTGTATAAAATACAGAAGTTGGAAATTCTGGGTATATTGCAGGTATTGAGAAAAGCAATCATGACTAACATCAAAGACCGAAATCATTTTTAACTCTGTTACTTACTTACAAGTGCTACATGTCAAATTTTGGATAACACCATGTATGATTAACTGATACCGTAGCAACTGACTGACTAAAAAATACCAAGTGCTTTTTCAAATAGTACCCTATCTTGCATTTGTACTGTCAGACACAGTGATATGGGTACTGTTTCTTTAAATAATTAGTAAGCTGGGATGTTGGGTCATGGTGTTGGCGTTGTCATCTTAAGGGTAGGAAAGCCAGATTAAAGCATACATTTACGGAGGAAAAATAAACACACCTGAAGTCAATCAGTCCGGTCAAAAGCCGGAAGAAGAAGAGAACAACCCTCAATTCCTCCTTTTATTGTAAAGTACATGATCACATGACCTCTCTACAATAATGACGTCTGTGTAAGAGCACATATACAATAAATCGCTCCTTTTTTTTTTATAAGCCAACACCCTCACTTGCTCTTACTCTGTATAAAAACACATTTTAAGAACATATTTTGGATAACTTTCTCCTTTGCATTCCAAACACGTAACATATGAACCTTTCAATCTTCAATTTCGTAGCAGGTTTGGTAAAGATATCTGCAACCATGTATGTTGTTGGGCAATATTCAATGCTTATTTTGTCATCATTAAGTGCAGATCTAACAAAATGATACTTAATGTCAACATGTTTACATCTCTGACGACTTACTGGATTCTTTGACAAAGCGATTGCTCCTTGATTGTCCTCAAATATTATTACTGGCACATATTTGCACTCTCCATCCATTCCACTCAGGAACTGCACAAGGTACAAATTCTCCTGTGTTGTTGCTGCCAATGCCATGTACTCTGCCAAACATTTAGATAAAACCAGTTTGTTGCTTCTTTGATTTCCATGAAACAATAGGCCCGTCTCTGTTAAGGCTAAAACAATAACCTGTTGTACTACGCCTATCATTTTGATCTGTTGCCCAATCTGCATCACTGTATACTACAAGCTGAAGTTTCTCTTCACTTTTCTTGTAACACAGCTCTCTGTCCAATGTACCTTTTAAGTACCTTAGCACATGTCTGGCTATTGTCAAATGAGATTCACTTGGCTGTGACAAATATTGTGAGAGTTTACTTACAATCCAGATAAGATCAGATCTTGTGCATGTCATAACATATATCAAACTACCCACAAGTTCACAACATCCTCTTGGCTCGGTAGATTCACTGTCACATTCAAAGTTTGTTTTTTGTTCAGAAGGAGTGCTTCTTTCTTTACAATTAGACATACCAAATCTCTCAAGAATTTTTGTGATGTACCTCTTTTGGGTCATCTTTACTTCACCACTGTTCTGTGTAAAGTCAATGCCTAAAAAATGTCTTAGCTTTCCCAGATCGTTCATTTTAAATTTAGCTTTGAGCATTTCTTTTACATCGTTCAGTGATTCGTTGTCACTGGCTGCAATAATGAGGTCATCAACCCATATAATTAGGACAATTTTCTCATTTCCAGCCTGTCTAGTGTACACACAGTGGTCTGCCGGGTTTTGGACAAAACCATTTTCACAAAGATAATCGTGCAACATCTTGTTCCATTTACGTCCTGATTGTTTCAATCCATACAATGACTTGTTCAGTTTACAAACCAGTTTTTCATCATTATTTGATTTCTCTTCAAAGCCTTCAGGTTGCTCTATATACATATACACCTCACAGTCAATAGGAGCATGTAAATAGGCTGTTTGCACATCCATCTGGTGCAACTCTAAGTCATACTGAGCTGCCATCTGCATTAGACTTCGTACAGATGTCATACTTGCAGCTGGTGCAAATGATTCATTGTAGTCTATACCAGCAACTTGACTGTAGCCCTTAGCCACATATCTGGCTTTGTAAGTCTCAGTATTATCTGCATTGTCTTTTACAGTGAAAACCCACCTACCCTCCACTGCATTTTTACCTTCTGGCAGTGTGGTGAGTGTGAATGTGTTGTTTTCCTTTAAAGACTCAAGTTCCTCCTTCATAGCTTTGACCCACTTCTCCAAGTTAGACAAAGTCATGGCCTCTTTAAAGCTCTGGGGTGTGTTGTATACTAGCCGGTAACAATAGTCAACACTAGCTGTCACATAATCATCATTTTCAACTTTACACTCATAGTCCTTCAAGTATGCAGGTGGTTTTCTCTCTCTTTTGGAGTAGTGTGTATCCTGCCTTTCCTCTTCCTGTCTTATTTTTGTGTCTCCATCATCTATTGTAGATTCAGTGTGATTCACTTGTATCTCTTGTGATTTGACTGTCAGCTTTTGATTCTGACTTAACATGCACACTTCTTCTGGTACTAAAATCTTCATCCATCATTTCTGGGTCTGTCTGAATCTGGCGTTCAGCTACATTCTTAGTAATGAACTTGAATAACCTATGTTTAAGGACTCTTCCTGTGTCTGGATAATAGACCAGATATGATGGGCTGTTTTTATCATATCCAACAAAGATCCCCTTATCACATCTTGGGTCTAACTTCCTCTTATCTTGTCTGTATGCATAGCACACTGATCCAAACTATTTCATCCTTGAAAGATCAGGTTTCTTTCCTGTTAGCATGAAGAATGGGGTCTGTCCCACATGCCTGTTATAACATCTGTTGTGAATAAAAGCAGCAGTCATTATTGCATACGACCACAACTCTTTAGGTAGGTCACTCTCTATCAACATACACCTTGCCATTTCAAACAGTGTTCTCCAGTTTCTCTCTGCTGTCCTATTCTGATGGGGTGAGTAAGGTGCTGATTTTTCGGGTCTTATAGCATTTTTACACAGTAGTGACTGAAAATCTTTTGACGTGAACTCAGTGCCATTATCTGATCTGATGCACTTTACCCTCCCATAGGGGCTGAATATGCAATGAACTTTTCAGTAGCTTTGACTGTGTCACTCTTGGCTTTCAGAAAGTAGACAAATATTACACCTGAGTAGTCATCAGTAAATGCTAAAGTGTACTTAAATCAATCTTTTGCTACTGGCTCAATAAGGCCAGCCAAATCAGTATGGACTAGCTCAAGCGCAGTTTTTGCTCTTGCATCAGGTTCTCTGTTTCTGCTCTGGACAAATTTCCCCTGCGTACAGGTTTCACAATCTAGGTTGGAGCTCTCAACTTTACCTTTAATTTTCATTCCTTTTACCACCTTTTCTAATTTTGACACATCTTTAAAATTACAGTGACCAAGGATCTTATGCCATGCTTGAATGTCATGACAGCTCTGAGATGCATCATAATGTCTCACCATCATTTTCTTCATCATATGTATCTAAGTAATAGAGTCTATCATACTCATTTATGTCAAACCTGGTGCCATTTTTATAGATGAGTTGATCCCGTCCTTGTTTAAAGTTGATCGAGGCTCCTTTAGACGTTGCTGCCTTAACAGAAAAGATGCTTTGTGCATACAGTGCCCGAGTCATCATCACCTTCACTTTGTGTCTCTCTGTGTTCAGCAGCCACACCTCCACATCACCTCTCTTCCCCGCGACACCGCTGGTCCTCGTCCCATCAGCAAGTTCCACAATGTGCTCCTCTGGTTGGAAAATTGCATCGAAGTGTTTAAACTTTTTCAGGTCATTAATTATGTGTGATGTGGCACCAGTGTCCACCATTAATCCTTTCTGTTTTAATTCACGGATCTGATGCTCGTTTATTCTGAAGACAAATGTGTGATCATCCACGTCAGTTGCTTGTTTCACATTATCTTTCTTCTTTCGTCTGCAGTTACTGTCTTTGTGGCTGGAGTTTTTGCATAAACTACACCACTTTCTCTGTCCTTTATATTCTCTCCGGCATTCTCGTGCCTTGTGTCCCTTTTGGCCACAGCTATAGCATGTAATCTCCGCTTTTACTCTTTCTCCGAAGCCACTCGCTTTCATCATGTTATCATTATTTACATTGGCATTAAATTTCTCATAGCTTCTCAACTTTGTTTTGAACTCACTGAAGCTCAACTTATCATCATCTTGCATGATGTGGACTGCAAAAGGTTTAAAAGTGTTAGGCAATCATTTCAGAATCATTGCAATTAGTAATCCATCACTGAGCTTCTCCCCAGCATTTCTAAGCACCGTAATGGCTGTTTCAGCCCAAATAATGTAGTCTGTGACACTTTCACTGGCGGCTTTTTGGAGGCTTGTTAATTCGGTGTATAGGCTAATTACCTGTGGTTTCCCTTTTCCAGCATAGTGGTTTTTCAGGATTTGAAGCATTTGTCTACCGTCATCCGCAATGTCTCTCATGACAAGGGACAAACTTTTGTCATCTAGGAACTGTATCAGTTCTGCATAGGCCTCCTCATTTTTCTCAGCATCGCCTTCCTCCTCATTTTCGTCATCCTCTGCGTCCTGCTGCACATTTCGTAGAATGGTGTCTTTTAGCCCCAGCAAGCACAGGTGTCATAAAAACTTTGTCTCCCACAACTCAAAATTCTTTTCATCTCCGTCAAAACATAATCTATGCCATCGGCTAACTACCTCCCTCTTGGGCCCATAACCTGTTGGCGCTGTCATTTTAAGGGCAGGAAAGCCAGATTAAAGCATACATTTACAGAGGAAAAATAAGCACACATGAAGTCAATCAGTCTGGTCAAAAGCCAGAAGAAGAAGAGAACAACCCTCACTTCCTCCTTTTATTGTAAAGTACATGATCACATGACCTCTCTACAATAATGACGTCATTGTAAGAGCACACATACAATCAATCACTTCGTTTTTTTTTTTTTTTTTTTTTAATAAGCCAACACATGGGACTTCAATCTAAAGTAAAATTATCCTATTGGTGTATTTCATGTATGTACATTTATGAACCATTATGAACTGTTTCATTAACTTAACTGTGTCTGCTGATCTGTGTGATGATAGCCACAATAAGGACAGCTGTAAACTGTCTAGTGATGATTAACATTCTACATGATTTGGACACTAAAAAGCATCTCAGGTGGACTGTAAACAGTTCATTACAGGATTCAATGCATTCAGTCGTGTTACTTGTGATTGACATGAGTCATGCATTCATTGTGACTGATATATGAGTCATACAGTTATAGTCACAGTCTAACCATTTAAGAATATTTGTATAAATGCACATATTAGTAACAGAGAAGGATTGCTAATTTCATTAAAAGGGAAATGTAACATACACTGTACATGTGTACTGTTTCTGTAAATATGTTTTAAGCTGGAGTGTGACTTGTATGACCTTGGCTAAGGATTCAGCCTGAAGTAAAAATCTAAACTGCAAGAGCTTCTTATCATCTCTCCATGTATATATCTCTATCTGCCATTCTGAACTATTACATTAACTTAGAGAATGTACAATGTTTTCCATCTGTCTGTTAATGCATAGGTAACGCCTGCTAAAAAAAAAAAGAAAAAAAAAATCACTGTTTCATGGCAGCATATTAAGCTGCCATGAAGCTCTGTCAGAAAAAAAAGCAAATGGACACCATATTTTTATGCTAACTAAATTTGGCTTTGCAAACTAAAAAATAAGTAAAGAAAAAAGTAATACGTTGTGTGTGACTTTGTGTAGGTGTGTGTGGTGGGGGGGTGTGTATGACAGAGACAGACAGAGAGAATGAGTGAGAAAGAGACAGTGCACACTTCTTAACTTCTTTCAACTGCAACAGGCAGCCCATCAGCATGCACTCTGTAAACAATAAGAAGCATAAAACTCTAGTGTCTGTCATTAATGACTCACTAATAACACAAACCAGCACAAACCAAAAGTGAAAAGTCACACTCAAAAATGAAAGATTCACTGAACAATCAGGAGAAAAAAATGAACCAGAGGTTTTAGTATAACAAAACTTTAATCTCCACTTTCATCCAAAATGGATTTCATTAGAATAAAAAACAGCAATACTAACCTCAATTTACACAAACTCTAAACAAATTAACACTCCCAATTAATTAACATTTATTAAAGTTTTAATTAAAATCAATTATTTATATAAATGACCTAAAACTCTAATATACTACTTTAATATTATAAAATCTTTAATCTCATGTTCATAGGTGCTTACTAGGCTAACAACCACAAGGGCCTTTTTAAGCTTAGCCATGCATCCCAAATCTCTGACAAGTTCTGATACCTTTGATAAGTGTAAGCAGGGGCCTGGGAGATGAACAATTTACAGGTTACCTGTTTGCGTTAGAGACATAGGTGCCAAACCTAGGATGAATTTCCGGTTTCCCATCCAATTGTCCAAGTTGCACTTGAATTGGGTTAGGGAGGAACTCTGCTTCACATGGATGGGGAGCGTGTTCCATAGATGGGGTAGTCTCTGGGATACATACCTATTTCTCCAACAGGTCCTAGTTATATCACAGGCAAGGTTTAAGTCTTTAGAATGGGTAATTCTGGTACTGTTTGTTTTGTGGATATGCTGTCTTTTAAAAAACACAATATTAATTGTGCTATTTATTCCTGGAAAACTGTACCTAGCTTTAATTGCCAAAGTGTTTCTTTTTGCTCCACATAATTTTTAAAATCCCCACATCTTCTGTCCAGGAAAACATGCTCTACTATGGTGAACATAAACTTTTTAAATTTGGGGCATTCCTCTGAGTGTTTATACAAAGCATTTTTATTTTTAACAGCATATAAATTTTTTTTAGTCTAATTTCCATGGACCTAGTAGTCATACCCACATAATATACATTACATCCAGTGCATGGACTAATATAAATAACCCATTTGTACTTACAATCAAAAACACCACAAATCTGTATAGTGTGTCCAAGATGTTCCAAATATAAATGTGGTCCATCTAATATAAATCTACATACTGGACATTTCCCACACTTATACATCCCTTTTGCTTTGGAAGACAAATATCCCATAGAAGCTAATTTAGTGGTATCATGTTGTAATATATTCTTAAGATTATAAGAATTCTTAAAAACACCGCGGTGGTGGTGCTATGGTAGCATTGTCGCCTCACAGTAAAACGTTGTCCTGTTCGATTCTCAGCTAGAGCTTCTTCTGTGGGGAGACATGCGTGAATGGGTGTACCTTCGTTGAAGGTTGTGCATCAGGGCTGGCAACTCGGCACGTAAAAATCTACTACCAATCATTAGCGGACCGGAGTTCTGCTGTGGAGACCCCTAACTGGGAAAAGCTGAAAGACACAACAACATAAGAATGCTTAAAAACACATTTTTTTATAAGTGCCAACGCACTTAACCAGATCCAAATTCCCTTCCAATATTTTCCAATTATTCTTAATAATACCACAGATATCATAACTATCTACCATCATATCAGTGTTACATACTGCTGTATTTTTATCAAAAGCACCCTTTTTACCAGATTTCTGGAAAGTTTTTAAGAAAATAGGGGGAAAGAAATCTTTCTTTTTCTTTCTAATTTCATCAGCTGTTCTTTCGAGCATAACATTGCACAACATTATTTAAATGTAAAAAAATTATATATTCTTAGTGTTAAATCTTATTATGAGCTGTCCAGTTGTAAAAGAATAAAAGTCAAAGAAAAGAGTGTATTAGACATTTATACTCACAGAAATCTATCAATCAGTGATCTGAGGAATGCTTTGAACCTCTCTAAAAGCTATTTTGTTATATTGAGACAAGGAAGAAAAATGATCTCAACCCTCTTGGAGGACCCTAAGGTTAATAACAGTAACACAAATCTGTGCAAAACATTGTGGAATGCTCTTACCTTGAAAAAAAAATATTTATTTTATTTATTTAACATTTGTTAACCGGGAAAATCCGACTTGGAACAAAGCCAATTTTCAGTGGTGGCCTGGGGAGAAAGGCTCCAGATGAATGTCTTTGTAATGTGGGAGGAAACCAGAGTTCCCACACGAATGCAGGGAGGACATGCAGACTCCACACAGAAGGTACCCCAGCCGAGAATCGAACCAGAGAACCTCTTGCTGTGAAGTGACAATGACCGCTGCACCACTGCGCCATCTTACGAAACATCATATGAAATGATACTGAATACGTATAAACTAATTGCATCTCTTAAATATCAAAACACTGTTCTCTCTTCTAATTATTGGACCAATCTAAATCCAGCAATTAAAAATAATCAGAAAATCCAATCAATTCAACTAACCTTAATATTACTCCCCTTTAAAAAACTTATATATATACTCAATTAATGATTGTGAATAGTGCACACTTAACCCCAGATATACTCAATAGATACTACAACACATCCAAATTGCTCATATTGTAAGTTTCAAAGAGCTAATATACTACATATTTTTGGGGGCTGTAAATGTACTCATAAACTATGGTGTTCTTTAAAAGTCATGCTAGAGAAAATGGGCTACGAGTAAACCACTTTGTCCTGGGAATTTGCAAACTTACATATCCCACCCTCTGGTTTAATGAAGCAAAAAAATACATATTTTAATTACCCTTTTTCACTGATTAAATTAAACATTACACAAAACTGGCTTAACAGATCAAAGATGTCATGGCAGGGTTTCAAACAAGTTGAAATTAAGTGCATAAGAGCACATAAGTTAATAATAAATAACCAAAGCAAACACTCCTATTACATACAATACTGGAGTATACTCCTTAAACCATATTTTACAATAAATGTAAGTGTTTGCAAATAGCAATAATTAATTAACAAAGAAAGGAAAAATCAATAGATATCTTATTTTTAAGACACCTACTACCTTTTTTGTGTATTATTTCATTATATTAACTTGATATATCAAACAAATGTATACAGGCATTTAACACTTTCTGTACATAACATATGAACTATACAGGTTGAATGTGCACATTCTCATCCTTCCATCCATCCAGTCATGCAAATCCATTTAAATAGAGTAAGGGAAGGACTTCTCTTTTATGGTGTAGAAGACAGTTCTAAAGAAGAGATATTCTCTGTGATACATACCTATCCCTCCAACATGTTATATTTATGCTGCAAAAGAGACTGAGATTCCGAGCAGGCATTCATGTTACTACTGGACTTGGAAATGTGTAATAGGTCTGAAAGGACACTGTCTGTTGAGGCTCCATACTCAAGGCAGAGGTTGCTTTCTAGTAGGCTGCATGATACCAAGAAGAGGGTCAAGGCTTTGAGACAGTTTGTGCAGTTTTTCGGATTTTTGACCTTGATTTTTTTTAGTAGGCATTGTGGTCACTCCACTCATATCAAATGTTTGAACACTTGTAAACTCAAATAGGGCATTGCATTTAATTATCAGCATGATGAAAGATGACAACAGTGGAATGATTCCACCACTGGACCTGGACACCGCGCCTTTAGATATAAGCTGTGTAATGAAAAGGGACTTCCTTACAATACTAGATACATGGTGATCAAAGGACAGTTTTGATGTTGACATAAGTTCCAAGTTCCGTGACCATTATATCAGCTTTCAGGGGTGTGTTGTAAAGTGATAGTTACAAAGGAAGTTATGCTTGCCAAAGGATATGATTATGAATTTCTTGGCATTTAGTTTTATTCCACTTTTTTGATACCAGCTATTTATCTTGGAGAGCCCTCTGGAAGGATCTTGACATCATTTGGGAGTGAGTTTACAATAGCACCAGGTTTGCAGTCATTTGCAAACTTGGTCAGCCATAACCCCTTTATATTAACCTACCTTGACATGTGAAGTAAATGACAAAAAGGAGTTGCCTCAGGACTGAAGCCTGGGGTACACCACTAGTGATAAGTCTTTTGGAGGAAGTAAAGCAACCCACATTAATGTCCTGGAATCTATTTGTGAGCTAACTTGTGATCCAACAAGTTACACAGAGATTTACATTTTGCTGGAAGAGTTTATGTATGACACCTTAATGTGGGATGGTGTTGAATGCCTTTGCAAAGGCTAGATGCATGGTGTGCAATGATTTGCCCTCATTCATTGCTTCAGTGATCATCTCAAAATATCACTCAGGTTTAGTAGGGAGGATCTGCCTTTGATGAATCTGAACTGGCTATGATCAAGAGTTTGTAGGTTACCTGAGACTTCCAAGATGGCTGCACATTAAATACCTGAGACTTTCTAGATAGCTGCACACTGATGAACAGTTTAATTTCAACTCTTGCACTGTGAAAAAAAACTGAGAAATAAGAGCTAATAATTTTGCAAGCTTGAGAAAAATTCAGTTACTTGCTGAAAAACAAAAAATGGTGGTGCTCTGTATAGCAGTGGCTACTTCAGCTCAGAAAGGAAATGTGCAGTGTTTGTCCTATTCTATCTCTAAATTAAGAGAAAAAAGTAAAGCAGGTAAGACTGTTAACATTAAGCTAATTTATAGTAGAGAGACTATTCTGGAAATTCGATCCTCAGGCTTGCTGTGTAACAGGTTTGATGAGCTGCTGTCTGTGGGGCCTGTGAGGCCTACAGCACTTCTCGAGTTACAAGAGCTGAGAATCTTACTCAAACATGGAACAAAATGCCTGGTATGTACAGAATCAACATTACTGGATCAAGATAAGAGAAGAAAACGCAAGAGGTGTGAGAGAACACGCAAAGGAGGATCTAGGGCTGAATCAATGCAAGGATAAAAGCAAATACCTACAGGCCTGCACTCCCATCCATTCTGCTGGCAAATGTTTGATAATTGGAAAGCAATATGGACTATTTAAGGCTGGAATTATCTACTCAGAACAAGGTGAGGAAATGTGTGCTTGTTTTTACTGAAACTTGACTAAACTCTAACATTAATGACAGTGCATGTGGAGGGGTTATCACTTTTTAGACCAGACAGAATACATTCTCTCAGTGGTAAGTCCAGAGGGGGAGGGATCTGCATATACATCAATAACAACTGGTGTACCACTTGTGAGATAGTATCCTAGCACTGCTCAGATAATCTAGAGTTTTTGTCACTGAAATGCAGACCCTTTTATTTACCCAGGGAATTTAACAGCATCTGCATCACAACTGTCTACAGTTCTCCCAGTGCTAATCCAAATGAGGCAATGACCACATTATACCAGGCTATAAATGAACTACAAAACAGGAATCCAGACTGTGTTCATATAGTGGCAGGTGACTTTAATCAGGCCAGCTTGAAAACAGTTCTGACTCACTATTTCTAATATGTGGACTTTGCAACAAGGAGTGAGAACACACTAGACAAGGTATACAGCAATGTTAAACTGGCATTTAAGGCAGTGTCTCACCCACACCTGGGAAACTCTGACCACCTCTCCATATTGTTGCTACCAGCATATAAACCATTGCTAACTAGAAGGAGACCAACAGTTAAACAAGTAAGAGTATAGCCAGAGGGTGCAGTCTCAGCACTCCAGGACTGTTTTGAGAGCACAGACTGGAACATATTCAAGGAGGTGGCTACTGAGAACCAGTGTATCAATCTGGAGGAGTACACAGAGGAAGTGATGGGCTACATCTCGAAATGTGTGGATGATGTGACAGTCACCAAAACCATAATCACATGAGCCAACCAGAAACCCTGGTTTACCAGAGAGGTGTACGAACTATTGAAAGCAAGGAATGCAGCCTTCAGGTCTGGAGCCAGGAAAGCCCTCGGAACAGCCAGAGCAAATCTGAACAAGGGAGTGAGGGAAGCAAAATGCACTTATCACAGAAAGATCCAGAGTTACTTCTCTGACCAAAAAGACCCCAGGCACCTATGGCAGGGTATCCAGTCCATAACTGACCCCTCTCTTCACAATGTGAGGACAACAAGGAATTCCTAAATAAGCTGAATGTCTACTTCAGCAGACTTGAGGAAGGAAACAGAACAGCAGCAAAGAAAATGCCCATCGGCCATAACGAGAAGATGTTCACTCTCAACCCAGCTGATGTCCAGAGGTCACTGCGCAGTGTTAACCCAAGAAAAGCAGCTGGGCCTGACAACATCCTAGGGTGTGTGCTCAGGGACTGTGCAGTGCAACTAACAAATATCCTCACGGATATCTTCAATAACTCTCTGAGTCAGCAAATAGTTCCAAAATGCTTCAAGGATACAACAATCATCCCATTACCAAAAAAGTCTCCACCATCTTGCCTAAATGACTACCACCCTGTAGCCCTCACTTCCACAGTGATGAAGTGTTTTGAAAGGCTGATCAAGGATGCCATAACATCTTAGGTTTATAGGTAGGTACTAGGCTATCTGCTGAAGGCATTTATAAGCCTAGCCGGAATGTGTTGGCTTTCGCCGCCCCCTTAGATTAGCTCCCTGTACCTCTGTCCAGCAGACCCATTGAAGTGATCCCTGGGGTAAACTTTCTGTTTCCCATCCACTCATCAAGGTTTCTCTTGGAGAGGGTTAGCGAAGAGCTCTGCCTAATGTAGATTGGAATCTTGTTCCAGAGCATGGGAAGTCTCTGGGACAGGAATCTATCCATCCAGCATGTCCTATTTATTGTTGTGGTGAGGTTTAGATCCTTGGAGCATGTGGCTTGAGGGGATATGGTTTTCTTTAGGTGGAGCATGTCCATCAATTCTGGGTTGGACATGGCCTTGTATGTCAGGCAGAGATTACCTCTGAGTAGGCTGCATGCAACTGAGTACAGCTGGAGTTTCTTCAGTCGAGCTGCATCGGGCATCTGCTTGAGGCCAGTGATCCTCTTGGTGAGGAACTTCTGTGGTCTTTCCAGTTGTTGCAGGTGTCTTGTAAGGTACATCCCAAATGGGGCATTGTACTCTATGATGGGTCTGATGAGTGCTGTGTAGAGGGGCCCAATGACCTCTTTCGATCTGGATGCAAACCCTTTTGTGATTAGGTGGGCCACATAGAAGGATTTTTTAACCACTTTGGCAATGTGATTATCAAAGGAGAGGTTACTATCTACTTGGGTCCCCAGATCCCTTATTACGTCTTCCTTATTTAGGGGGCTACCACCTATGTGGTAGTTTGTGGGTACTTTGTTTTTTCCAAAGGGGATGACTATGCACTTTTTGGCATTTAGCTTGAGGCCATGGTTTTGACACCAGGTATCTATCTCAGTGAGACCCTTTTGGAGGATGTCTGTGTCAGCCGGAGAGTCAATTATAGCCCCTAGTTTGCAGTCATCTGTGAACTTGGTCAGCCATAGTCCTCCTGTGCTTGCCTGCACCTCTGAGAAGTATATGCCAAACAGGATGGGTCCTAGGACTGAGCCCTGGGGAACGCCACTTGTAACCGGTTTAGAGTCAAACCTAGCTCCTGCAACTCTTACCATGTGGGTTCTGTCTGTGAGCCAGTTGGCAACCCATCTCATGACACAGGGGTTTATGTTCAGGCTGGTGAGCTTGTCTATAATACCTGAGTGGGGAATGGTGTTGAAGGCCTTTGCGAGGTCTAGGTAGGCTGTGTGGACCACCTTTCCCTCGTCTATAGCCTTGGTGACTGTCTCAAATAAGTCCACTAGGTTTAGGAGGCATGATCTGCCCTTAACAAAGCCGAACTGGGTAGGGTCCAGTGTTTGGAAGTTTCCAATGTCTCTATTAATGAGATCCATGATGATGCACTCCATAGCTTTGCAGACTAAGCTAGTCAGGCTTATAGGGCAATAGTTCCCAGGGTCTGTTATGGCTCCATCTTTGTGGAGTGGAATAACCATTGCTGTGTGCCACTCTGTGGGCATGTAGACTGTGGAGAGGCTGAGTTTAAGCAGGGTGTTTAGGTGAGGGGTTAGTTCATCTTTGAGTTTGTGTAGGATGCAGCCTGGGACATCGTCTGGTCCCATTGATGCTGTGGTTTTGGCTTTGGAGAGGGCTGTTTTAACCTGAGTGTCTGTGATTTCAGGGGCACTACATTCTTCTGGTATATTTATGGGCCCTTTTGGGGGTGAGAAGGGGGTGAAGTTTGCACTGAACCTGTCTGCCAGGATGTTGGCTATATCAGTCGGTTCAGCGTATTTTGTGCCATTCTGCACTAACTCCGAGCAGATCTGAGAATTGCCACTTAGATTCTTGACATAGCTAAAGAATGCCTTGTGGTTACCTTTGGTGTCCATGGCAATTTTTCTTTCAAAGCTAGCCTTGGATGATTTTATGAGGGAACGTAATTTCTTGCTGATACTGATCAGGGATGTCTTCCCTTCTTGGGATTTTAATCTTTTCTGTACTAGTTTCCTCCTTCTATTGTATAGCTTGTTTATGGCAGGGGTCCACCAGACTGGTTTCCTTTTTCTTGGAGGAGTGAGTCTTGGTTTTGTTTGGGATAGCACGATCCATGTATTCTTGTAACTGCTGAAAGAGTGCATTAGTAAAGGATTTTGCAGCTTGGACTGTGTTATCCTTTAGCATGGGGGCTTTGAAACTTCCCACCTCGGTCTTAAGTAACATGAAGTTTGCTTTTGAAAAGTTTTTCACGGTGGTTTCTTTAACCAGGGGTGGTGGCTCAATGTGGATATCCAGAGTGATTAGTTTATGGTCAGATCTAACCAGTGAGGGGTTGACCTCCGGTGTGAAACACTGGTCGCCCATGTTGGTGATGACCAGGTCCAATATGTTGTCACATCTGGTGGGGGTGTTGACCAGTTAATCCAGGGCATTTGAGTTTATAAATTCTAGGAAATGTTGGGCAAAGGAGTTCGTACTTGAATAGTTCTCCCAGTTAATATTTGGGCAATTAAAATCACCCAATATCAGGGTGTTTGGTAGGACCTTTATGTTTTCCAGTGTTTCCAGGAATGCGGAGTGGGGGTCCTGGGACATGGTGGGTGATCTGTAGCAAGCTATAATTTGAATAGCAGTTTTACCCATTGTTAGTTGCACATGGATGATCTCTGAAGCATCGTGCTGTGCCACTAACCTGGAGGTGTGAGTATCCTTGATGAATATGGATACTCCCCCGCCTTTTGTATTTTGGTCTGGGTTTTGTGGCCAAAATGTATGGTATGAGTTGTAATCTGGTAGTGCTGGGGTGCTCTCTGGAGCCTTAAACCAGGTTTCTGTTACTGCACATATATCAATTTTCTCCATACTGAGGAGTGCCTTGAGTGTGTGCATTTTGAGGTTTAGACTTCTGGCATTGAGCAACATTACCTTCAGTTTTTTATTACTTGTGCTATTTACGGCAGTGGGTTTGTCTTTTGAGCCTTGCCTAAAAAAGGCACTACAGGGGTGGCAAGAGCCTTGGCCAGTATTTGAAAGCCTAAGGGTGACAAGTGCAAGCCATCTGTAGCAAAGCAGCATGGCTTGTCGAGAATGTCATCCCAGGCTGACAGACACTGGATCCCCTTTGAATGACACCAGAAGCTTAGCCAATTGTCGAAGTTGATAATTTTTCTCTATACCATGGTATCATTCTTGGTGAGGGCAGGATGCTACTCAGGGTCAGGGTCATACCAGCCTGGGCTATGTGATCAGAGAGCTCCTTCATGTCTCTTTTCATGTAGTCCAGGGAGGTACAGCTCAGGTCATTCACACCAACATGGACAATGACAGAGTCATATTTGGGCTGCCTGCTGATCTTGACCCTCTGCAGTTTGCTTACCAAACAAATCGTTCTACGGCAGATGCCATCTCTCTAGCACTCCATCTATTGCTGGAACACCTTGAGAATAAAAACACCTTCGTGAGGGTACTATTAATTGAATTCAGCTCTGCTTTTAACACAGTCATCCCACTTCATCTGGTAATGAAGCTACACCAACTGGGTGTCAACACTCCACTTTGTAACTGGATTATTGACTTTCTCACAGACAGACCTCAGAAAGTGTGCGTTGGAAATAACTCCTCAGATGGCATCACTCAACACTGGAGTTCCACAAGAATGTGTACTAAGACCCTTGCTGTTCACCCTGTTAACACATGATTGTACAGCTGGGTACAATACAAATCACATCATCAAGTTTGCTGATGACACAACAGTGGTGGGCCTCATCAGTAATGACGATGAAACAGCATATAGAGATGAGATGGAACAACTCATTACCTGGTGTGGAAATAACAACTTAGCACTAAATGTGAACAAGACAAAAGAGATAACTGTGGACTACAGGAAAAATTGCAAGGAACATTCCCCCCTCACCATCAATGGGGAAACAGTTGAAAGAGTGAGAAGCATGAAGTTTCTGAGAGTGCACATCGATGAGGACTTGTCTTGGAACACAAATACAAATGCCATTGTCAAGAAAGCACACCAGAGGCTGCACTTTTTAAGAAGGCTGAAGACAGCGAATCTCCCATCAGCAGTTCTCGCTACCTTCTACAGAGGTACGATAGAAAGCATCCTTACAAACAACCTCATAGTATGGTAAGGAAGCTGCTCTACCTCTGCGCGCAAATCCCTCCAGAGAGTGGTGAAGACAGCTGAGAGGATCATTAAGACCACCCTACCACCTATCCATGACTTGCACTTATCCAGATGTCTCAGCAGGCCCAGAGGAATAATTAAAGACTTCACTCACCCTGCTTACAGACTGTTCCTGCATCTATCATCTGGAAAGCACTTCTGAATCATATGTTGCAGAACTACAAGATTCAGGAACAGTTTCTTCCCTAATGTCATCAGGCTGCTGAACTCTAATAACCACTACACTCCATGATGTCCAACTGGGTCAGTAGGAACTGTCTCAATTTGTGCAAGAACCTGGTTACCAGTCTCACCTAATACTTAGTGCAATATTCACCATGACTGTAACTTATAGGCCATCTAGGGCAGTAGCAATGTAGTACAACATCTCTTCTTTTAGTGCAATACATGCAAATACATAAATTAACCATAGTGCAATATTCTAAGGTCCACAGTGCAATACTCAATGTCTCTTTCTGTGCAAGGATCAATGCAATGTCTTAACCAAGTACCTGTGCAATGCAAAAGTCTCATGCAAAGTTCAAAAAAGTGTTAAAATGTGTTTCTAATTATGTGCAATATTGGTCTGTCTACCTGCATGTCTGTGATGTAATAGTCAGGTGTTACATGTGTAAATGTCTGTAAAAATAGTCTATATGTTGTCTGCACATTGAGTCTGGAGATACGGAATTTCATTCAGTTTTTGCACTTGTGTGATTTCTAAATGACAATAAAGTTTACTTTGACTTTGACTTGAGTAAGTACACTGCATGGATGCCAGCAGGGTTGCCAGACATCCCTATTTGGGTGGGACTGTCCCGAGATCAGCAGCCTGATCCCGTGTCCTGCCCTGCCGGTTTAAATCCCGGGCAGCCGCCGCTTTGTTTTTTTTTTTTTGACGGGCCAATCAAAAATCGCTAAACACGGAGCTTCTTGTGTTTAATGCGGAAGTTCCGCATTAAACGAAGCTCCATGTTTAGCAGTGCAGTGGATGCCAGTGAATAAGAAATTTAGGCAGCATGAAAGAAAATTAACTGGAAAAGATGAAGAGAAAACACTGACTGTGAAGAATCCTTCGGCTGCTCAGTAAAAAGCAGTTCAAGCACCAGTTTTGTACAATAGATGGCTTCCAGTAATTTAGAGGAAAAATATATATCAAATGTACTCAGAGTTGTTTACAATAAATGACACATTGAAGGAGTATATCAACTCAAACAACAAAAAAAAAAACTTTAACTAGCTATGAAATGAAGAAAAGGCTGACTGAGTATGAGACTTCTCAAGAAGAGCTGTTAAAATGGTAGCATTAGAAGACAGAGCATGCAGAGAAAACCTGACATTTTCTGCTGTACCAAAGAAAGTGCAAGGAACAAACTGTTTTAATTTTATGAAAGCAGAAATAAGCAACTGGGCTGGTGCTCCATAGCAGGATTTGTTAATTGAAAGAGTACATTGAGTGTATACTCCAAACCAGGCCATGAGAAAGCAACCAAGACCTGGATTATAACGATGCAATCATATCAGTAGAAAGAGTTGATCCTGACAAAACTATGACAGAAGGGCAAAGTATTAAAAACTGGTGGCAGCAGAGTGTTTGATTATTCACTGTACTTCAAGCAGATGAGAAGCAAATGTATCCCAGAAATTAGGGAATGTAGAGAGGTAGGTGTGAGATTCAAGCTTCTGTATCCAACTTGGAGGATCAAGGACATTTTTGAAAGTCTATCCAACAGAAAGTGAGCCATCAAAGAATGGTACTCTGTTTCTCATTCTTCTGATAATAAAGCTCATAGAGAAACTTTGCTAGTGAAAGCTTTTCCAATGTTCAAAAGAAAAATGTTTGAGAGACAGAAAAAAAGCACAGGAGTTGACTAGAAGAATTTGGAGTACCTTGGACATGAACCAGAGTCTGATGTTGGGAGACAGAGGTAAAAAAAGAAGACCAACAACACTGAAATTAGTGAAAATGAGATTATAAAGCATCAGTCATATTTGTGAAATATGGTTTTGCAAGAAAAAGTGATGAGAATGATTGGACTTTGGTTGACTTTGTTAAACCTGTGGGTGGACTGTAAAGCATATACCCCACTTTATATCATTAATGTTTAGAAGGATACTATAAGGGGAAAAAGTATCGGTGAGTAAAACAATTTTAATAGTATTTGTACAAAACATTCAATTATATAAACTGCATGTTATATAGTAAAGCAGATTTGTGCAGTATGTAGTCAGGGGTATGTGAGGTGGTGAGGGTGAGTCTTTTCAGTACTTGTTGCATGTGATAAAGATATTAAAGTAAACATGTACTTTTTTAGTTTTAAGAATCAGAAAGGATGGACAAAAGCAATTTTAAGTTAATATGAGGCAATCCTGGGCTGTTGGTGTGGGGATGGGGTGTAAAAGTGCACTAATTATATTATATGTAGAGTACAAATGATTTATCTTAGTTTTACATAGACAAATAGGTTCATAGGTTCATAGGTTCATACTAGGCTATCTGCCCTAGGGCATTTATAAGCCTAGCCAGAATGTGTTTGGCTTTAGCCACCCATTTTAAATTTATTTTGCTATGCCCTTTTTCGAGGTTAGTATACTGTGCCTCTGTCTAACAGTGACACAGAAGTGATACCCAGGGTAAACCTACGATCTCCCATCCACTCATCAAGATTCCTCTTGAAGAGAGTCAATGAGGGACTCTGCCTAACCTGAACTGGGATTTTATTCCAGCGTGAAGGGAGCCTTTGGGTTATGAATCTGTTCCTCCAGCATGTCCTATTTATTTCAGTGCTGAGGTTCAAGTCTCTCGAGTGCGTAGCTCGATGAGATTTGGATTTTCTGAGGTGCAGCATGTCCATTAATTCCGGGTTAGACATGGCTTTATACGTCAGGCACAGATCGCCTCTGAACAGGCGGTATGCCACTGAGTAGAGCTGGAGTTTCTTTAACCAGGCAGCATATGGCATCTGTTTGAGCCCTTTGATCCTCTTGGTGAGGTACTTTTGGGGTCTTTCCAGTTGCTGCAGGTGTCTGGTAAGGTACATCCCAAAAGGGGCATTGTACTCAATTATGGGCCTGATGAGGGATGAGTAAAGAGGCACGATGACCTCCCCTGATCTAGATGTGAATCCCTTCATGATTAGGTGGGCTATATAAAATGTTTTTCTAACCACTTTGGCCACGTGGTTGTCAAATGAGAGATTGCTATCAACTTGGGTCCCCAGGTCCCTAATTACTTCTTCTGTACTTAATGGATTACTACCTATGTGGTAATTTGTGGGCACTTTGTTTTTGCCAAAGGGGATGACTATACACTTTTGGCATTTAGCTTGAGGCCATGGCTCTGGCACCAGTTGTCTGTTTCTGTGAGGCCCATTTGGAGGATGCTTGTGTCGGCTGGAGAGTCGATTATGGCACCCAGTTTGCAGTCATCTTGCGAACCTGGTCAGCCACAGTCCTTCCATGTTGGCCTGTACCTCCGAGAAGTATATACTGAACAAGAGAGGTCCCAGGACTGAGCCTTGTGGGACACCACTTGTAACTGGTTTGGAGTCTGACATGGCTCCAGCAATTCTAACCATGTGGGTTCTGTCCTTGAGCCAGTTTGCAATCCATCTAGTGACATAGGGGTTTATATTTAAGCTGGTGAGCTCATCTATAATTCCCGAGTGGGGTATTGTATCAAAGGCTTTTGCGAGGTCCAGGTAGGCTGTGTGGACTACCTTCCCCTCGTCAATGGCCTTGGTGACTGTTTCAAAGAAATCAACCAGGTTTAAGAGGCAGGATCTAGCTTAATCTAAAAACAAGTGTTTTCTGCAAGCAAGTGGGCTTGAAAAATAGGAAAAAATTATGAATACCATGAGACATGCTAAGTTTCTTAAATATGCAATGATATTATTCTTTTTCCTTTAGCAAATGGTCACTGGGTTAGGAGTTCTACATCTGAAGGCAGTTGTACATTCTATTCTTATATTTCTATGAAACAAGCTGTCTGCAAGTGCAAACAATTAATCTTGAGAGCTCTGAGCATTATTTGCTTAGGAAAATGCAAAATTTAAAAGTAAAAGGGCAAGCAGTTCGGTAAAAAATAAAATTACTGGAAGTAATAGATAGTCTTAATACACTGATGCATTTAACAAAACAGTATATAACTTAGTTTTATTTAAAGATAGCCAGTGCACTTTCTTGTAAGGTTAAATGTTTTCTGAAATCATACAAGCTGTTTTTCACATCTGGGAGGGAGAATTTTAGGTTAGGTATTGCTTGTGGGTGGAGCTGATTTGGTACAATTGTTTCCATCAGGAGGGTTCAAGTTTTTTTAATACGTACATAGTTTTGTGTATTGTTCTAAATTAATAGCTTATGGAGGTATTCTAAAAATGTATTTAATTTTTTTTTTTGTTTGAGAGTTTTCATTACAACAAAAAGTCTTGAAAAATGTGACACTCCTTGATCTCTCTCTTAAAACCCTGCAACTCTCTTTAGGCACAGTGTTGCGCACAGAGCAGCATCGGGCAGTGCCGCTTAAACAGGTTTAAAGTATTCCCGGCTCCACAAAGTCTGCTCTTCACTTTTTCCCTTAGAACTGCTCTAAATCTCAAAATAAGCACTCTATTTTCATTCTAAAGCCCTGCACTTGCTCGTATAAGTAATCTCATAGGTAAACACTAATAAACTTAAGCACTACATCCTCTTATACTCCTTTTAAGCACTTGCTCCCTATTGGTTCTTTCTGATCAGTCAATAAGTAGTTCCCTATATTATTCAGGCATGTCCAAAGGTCAGTTTTGGGTTTACTCTCCAGTCCAGCTGGTGAATCTGGGAATCTTGAGGCAATGTTACAACTGCCTTATGTATACAGATCACCCTCTCCTCCTCCCAACAAGCTCAAATATATGTGAGAGATGCAACTATATAGCCAAACTGGAGGCTAAGCTCTCTCAACCCAGTACTGGCACAGCCAGTCAGGAGGAGAAGGTAACCACACACACCACAAATCCAGTCTCACATAGATCTATCGCATCAGCAAACCAAACACATAAACACACAAAAACATACTCGGAGGCTCTAAATAAAAATCTGCCTAAGCAGCAGAGACCTCCAAAACAGACATCCAAGCAACCCCTACCACGAAACAATACCCATGTAGCACATAGCTCACAAAGTCAGTGTGCCACACAGTCACAGCCCTTAAGGCTAAACAACACACCTAATACATTTGTAATAGGTGACTCTATTGTCAGACACACTGATGTCCCACTCACCAGGCTGAACAAGGAGAAGGTCACTGTAAGCTGCCTGTCAGGTGCCAGGATCCGCCACATAACACAAGCACTCAGGTCACTCCAAAGCAAGTACAAATATGACTCTGTCATTGTCCATGCTGGTGTGAATGACCTCAGATGTACCTCCCTGGACTACATGAAAAAAGACATAGAGGAGCTCTTTGATCATGTAGCCCAGGCCGGTAAGACTCTGACCTTGAGTAGCATCTTACCCTCACCAAGAATGATGCCACAGTATAAAAACAAAATGATCAATTTTAACAATTGACTAAAGTATTGGTGTCATTCAAAGGGGATCCAGTGTCTATCAGCCTGGGATGACATGCTCGACAAGCCACGTTGCTTTGCAAGGGACAGCTTGCACCTGTCACCTCTGGGTTTTCGAATAATGGCAAACGCTCTTGCCTCCCCATAGTGCCTTTTTTAGGCAAGGCTCAAAAGACAAACCCACCTCCATAGACAACACAAAGAAAAAAAAACTAAGGGTAATGCTGCTCAACGCCAGAAGTCTAAACCTCAAGATGCACGCACTCGAGACTCTCCTCAGTATGGAGAATATCGATATCTGTGCAGTAACAGAAAACTGGTTCAAGGCTCCCGAGAGCACCCCAGCACTAACAGGTTATACTTCATACCATGCTTTTCAGCCCCAAAACTCGGACCGAACCACAAAAGCAGGGGGAGTATCCATATTTATCAAAGATAACCACACCTCCAGGTTAGTGGCACTGCACGAAGCATCGGAGACCATCCATGTGCAACTAACAGTGGTCAAAACTGCCTTTCAGTTTGTAGCCTGCTACAGACTACCCTCCCAAACACAGGAACCTCACTCAGCTTTCCTGAGAACACTGGAGAATATGAAGGTCTCTCCAAACACTATGATATTGGGTGACTTCAACTACCCAAACATTGATTGGGAAAACTACTCAAGCCCAACCACCCTTGCCCAATGGTTCCTAGAACTTATAAACTCAAATGCTATGGAAGAACTGGTCACCACTCCCACAAGAGGGGAAAACATATTGGATCTGGTCATCACCAACATGGGGTCTCTATGTTCCACACCAGAGGTATACCCCCCATTGGTAAGATCTGACCATAAATTAATCTCACTGGACATCCATATCCTGTCCCCATCCCCAGCCAAGGAAACCACGGTGAAAAACTTCTCAAAAGCAAACTTCTCACTTCTCAAAACCGAGGTGGAATCCTTCAAAGCCCCCTGGCCAGTGGATAATATGGCCCAAAATGCAGAATCCTTTACAAAAGCATTCTATGGACACCTACAGGAATGCATGGAGCATGCTATCCCAAATAAAACCAAGACTCACTCCTCCAAAGGCAGGAGACCTGTCTGGTGGACCCCGGCCATAAATAAGCTATACAACAGAAGGAAAAAGCTACTACATGATAGAGCAAAATCCCAAAAAGGGAAGGCGTCTCTGATCAGTACTAGCAAGAAACTACGATCCCTCATAAAATCATCTAAGGCCAGCTTCGAAAGAAAAATTGCACAAGACACTAAAGATAATCACAAGGCCTTCTTTAGTTATGTCAGAAACCTGGGAGGCAACTCCCAGATATACTCTGAGTTAGTGCAAAATGACAAAAAATACACTGAACCCACAGACATTGCCAACATCCTGGCAGAAAGGTTCAGTGCAAACGTCTGCCCCCTTCCCCCCAAAAGAGCAAATGTCTATCCCAACAGAGTGTAGCCTTCCTGAGATCACAGATTCACAGGTGAGAGCTGCCCTCTCCAAAGCAAAAAACACAGCATTAATGGGACCAGACGGTGTCCCGGCCTACGTCTTACACGAGCTCCAAGAAGAACTAAACCCTCACATAAAGTCACTGTTCAATCTCAGCCTTACTACAGGATATATACCCAAGGAATGGCGTACAGCAACAGTGGTCCCACTCCACAAAGGTGGTGCCACAACAGACCCCGGAAAGTATCGCCTATAAGCCTGACTAGCCTGGTCTGCAAAGCTATGGAGCGTATCATCATGGAAATCATAAACAAAGACAGTGAGAACCTCCAGACACTGGATCCTACCCAATTTGGCTTTGTTAAGGGCAGATCTTGCCTCTTGAACCTGGTCAACTTCTTTGAAACAGTTACCAAAGCCATAGATGAAGGGAAGGTAGTCCACACAGCCTACCTGGACCTTGCAAAACCCTTCGACACAATACCCCACTCGAGCATCATAAATAAGCTCACCAGCTTAAATATCAACCCCTATGTCACATGATGGGTGGCAAACTGGCTCAGGGTTAGAACCCACATGGTCAGAATAGCAGGTGCCATGTCAGACTCTAAACCAGTTACAAGTGGCGTCCCACAAAGCTCAGTCCTGGGACCTCTCTTGTTCGGTATATATTTCTCCGAGGTACAGGCTAACATGGGTGGACTATGGCTGACCAAGTTCACAGATGACTGCAAACTGGGTGCCATAATCGACTCTCCAGCTTACACAAGCATCCTCCAAAAGGGTCTCACAGAGATGGATAACTGGTGCCAGAGCCATGGCCTAAAGCTAAATGCCAAAAAGTGCATAGTCATCCCCTTTGGGAAAAACAAAGTGCCCACAAATTACCACATAGTTCGTAATCCATTAAGTACAGAAGAAGTAATTAGGGACTTGGGGACCCAAGTAGATAGCAATCTCTCCTTTGACAATCACGTTGCCAAAGTGGTTAGAAAGCCCTTCTATATAACCCACCTTATCATGAAAGGGTTCACATCTAGATCAAGAGAGGTCATTGTGCCCCTCTACTCATCACTTATCAGGCTCATAATTGAATACAATGCCCCATTTGGGAAGTACCTTACCCGACACCTGCAGCAACTGGAAAGACCCCAAAAGTACCTCACCAAGAGGATCAAGGGGCTCAAACAGATGCCCTATGCAGTTCGGCTAAAGAAACTCCAGCTCTACTCAGTTATGTACCACCTACTCAGAGGCGATCTGTGTCTGACGTATAAAGCCATGTCCAACCCAGAATTAATGGACATGCTTCACTTCAGGAAATCCAAATCCCTTAGAGCTACATGCTCCAGGGACTTGAACCTCAGCACAGAAATAAATAGGACATGCTGGAGGGACAGATTCATATCCCAGAGGCTCCCCTCACTCTGGAACAAAATCCCAATCCATGTTAGGCAGAGCCCCTCACTGGCCCTCTTCAAGAGAAATCTTGATGAGTGGATGGGAGATCGTAAGTTTACCCCTGGGATCTCTTCTGTGTCCCTGCTTGACAGAGGTACAGTAAACTAACCTTAAAAGGGCTACCTTCTGTGACCTACTATACAGAGGCACAGTCAACTAATGTAAAAGGGTGGCGAAAGCCAAACACACTCTGGCTAGGCTTATAGATGCCCTAGGGCAGATAGCCTAGTATCAACCTATGAACCTATAGGTTCAAATGGAGATGACAAGAAACAACTGCATAAAAGATCAACCTGCCAAACATTTGTGCATGCATGTAACACAAGAGTTAGAAATACACATTCAAAAAAACTGTTGTATATTAGACAGATAACTTCTTATCACAATGGCTATGCTATCTATATTATTTTGGAATGTAAATGGTCTCACGGGAAGACAAAAAGGGAAGAGTATTGAATTATATTAAGAAATGCAGAGTGCAAACGGCAATGATGCAGGAGATATAGTTGTAAAGAAATGAGAATATTTAATAAAGAAATGATTTCAGGATGGCTAGTCAGCAGACTATCAGGGACTAAGGAAAAGGGTAGTAATTATACAATTACTAGAGGAGCTCTAGTAGTAATAGAACAGGAAAAACAGATAATAATGGTAAATTTGTGATAGTACGGTGTTACTGACAATCATGGAAGGGTATTCTGGTATGCATTTGTATTCCTCCAAAAACTGATATTATGTATTTAATTAATTAATTAATTAATTTTCATTTGTTTTCTGGATAAGCCAACTGGGCTGGAGCTGGCCCATATTCAGCAGAGGCCTGGGGAGAAAAGTTCCACAGATACAATGTTGTACTAGTACATAAGATGATTTGAGAAAAACAAATACTGCACAATATAATAAAACTTAAAATACATGCAATCTACAATAAAATGCATTTAGTACATGTGTATATATACAAGAAATAGCATAATACATAAAATAAACAAAACAAAATCCATGCAGTACATGTGACGTAATACAGGAATTATTAAGGTTGAAAGAATTTGTTTTGGTATGGTGAAAATAATAAACTATTGGGACCAACTGAAAGAAAGAAAAAGCTAAGGGTGAGAAGTGGTATTGACAAGCAAAGAGAGTTTGACAATGGCAGTTCAGAGGGAGAAGAAGGAGAAACTGGATATAGAAAAGAGAAGAGAGCATGTGAAAGAGGAGAACTAGTGACAGGTATACTAGATTATTAATCAGGTGTAGTGCAGGAGCAGAGCCAAGTGTGTTTGAGATGTTCCCTTAGTTTGTTTGTTTGTGTCTTTCGGCTTTTCCCGGTTAGGGGTCACCACAGCGGACTCCGGTCTGCTAATGATTAGTAGTGGATTTTTACATACCGGGTTACCAGCCCTGATGCACAACCTTCAACGAAGGCACGCCCTATTCACGTATGCCTCCACACAGAAGACGCTCTAGCTGAGAATCGAACGGGACAACGTCTTGCTATGAGGTGACAACGCTACCGCAGCACCACCACTTTGAGGTACACCAGCAGAGATAGGTAGAGAGGAAGGTGGTTCATTTGTCATCTAACTGCTTGTTGGTGGTTAGTTAAGTAACTGATGAACCAAGAAAGGGTTGAGTGAGAGAGGATAAGAGAGGCTATCTCATAGATAAGTTTTTTATGGGAGACCGTATCAAAGACCTTAGATAAGTTGAGAAATATAGAGGAGATGAGGAACTGGTTGTTCCTATGTTGGTTCACTGTATTTATGAAACTAATTAGGGCAGTTTTTGTACTATGCTTTGGGCGGAAACCATGTTGAGTGGGGGATAGGAGGTTATTTTTCAAGAGATGATTAAGAATTAGTGAGTGAATACAGTTTTCCAATATTTTGGCTAGTGGGGAGAGTATGGCAATGGGTCCATAGTTAGTAAAGTCTGTGGAGGTGCTGCCTTTATGAACAGGGATAACATGGGATGCTTTCCAAAGAGCTGGAACATATTGCTCAGTAATAGATTGATTTATTAGGATAGATATAGGATAAGAAACAGCACCTGCTGCAAGATTAAGGCAGTTACTGGGTAGTTGATCAGGACTAGTAGTAGAGCTTTTAAGTTTGTATAGGAGTTTTTGATATTGTGGGTTTGTATGGGTTGAAAATTGAAGGAATCTGGATTGGTTTCACGATTTATGGGTAGAGATAATTGTTATCTTTTACAAGCAATAGTATGGAATTAACAAACTGATTGTTGAATTGAGTGGCTATATTGTCTGGTGAGTTAGATAGGCTAGAAATAGGGGTGAAGACTTGACCTGGTTTAAGGAGCTGGTTAACAGAACCAGAATTTTTTGGGGTTATTATGATACTTGTTTTGGATTGTTGTATAGTGTCATTTTTTGTCTTGTTTGATTTGTTTTTTTTTTTTTTTGGTAAATTATGAAGTTGCCAGAAGTTTTGACAGGAAGTTGGGTTTTTTGAGAATTGGTGATTATGCCATGCCCTGTCTTTCTCTCTTTCAGGAGCATTCCGGCTCCTGAGGAGAACCAGGGTGTACATCTTGATTTTGTGCGTGTTTTCCTGAGGGAAACTAGTATATTTAAAATAGACAGAAATTTGTCATTGAAGTACTGAACCACTAGATCAAGTTGGAGATTTTTAGGGGGGGGGGTCAAGCTGACTTGTTCGAGTAGTGAAGTAAAGGCTTCTGGAGTGAAATTAGTTTTATTATAGATGAGTTTAAAAATAATTTCTTTAGGGGGAGAGCAGTGTTTTTTTAGATGGAGGTCAGATGGTGATCACATAGACTGTCGGGAAAACAGCCTGAATGATAAGAGTCTGGATTGGAATTGGTGAGAACCCAGTCAAGGATGGATTGTTTATTGGAGCATTTGTCTTCCCTAGTCTGGTTGAGAATTAATTGGGAAAAGCATAAGAAGTGAATGTGATTTGAGGGGTTGTTAGAGGAGATTGTATTACAGTCTAGGTTAAAATCACCAATTATAATAGTTACTTGTCAAGCAGAGTACTTCATTAGCCCTCTTTAAGAGGAACCTTGACGACTGGATGGGAAACACAAAATATACCTTTGGGATCCCACCTGTGTCCCTGCTGGACATAAAAAACAAATGCTGACTTTGTGGGAACATGGGTGACATTTTTGGCTAGGATTATAATAGTCTACGGGCCAATAGCTTAGTATCATCCTATGAACCTATGAACCTATAACAGTAGAAGAATACCAGCTCAGTAAATTTTTGATGGTGGATGGGTTGTTACCTGAAGGAAGGTAGATAGCTACAATATTAATATACTTGTGAGGGTTTATTTGTAGGTGAGTGATTAGCACTTCCATATTTGAAGTAACTGTGGGGTGAAAGTTGAGACGTTCAAGTTTTAGATTATCTTTATATAGTATTTTAACACCGCCACCGTGTTTAAGGGTTCTATCATGTCTTATTATACTGAAGCCTGGGGGTAGGATTTCTTGATCATAAATGTGTGACTTGAGCTAGGTTTCAGTTAAGATAGATACTTCTGTTGAATAGTCGGAAATAGTAAGATGGCATTCATTCATTTTATTTAGGAGGCTTCTAAGGTTAAAATGTAATATTAAAAGGTCAGAGGTTTTGTGCTGGGTGTAGTTTGAAAGAGGAAAGACAGATGCTAATATAGGGAAGGCAGACTGATGGTAGGGTGGAGGGGCTAGATTGGGGTGACTGTCTCCATCTAGGAGTATGTATTCATATAAGGGAGGGCGTAGGTACCTAAGTTTGATCAGAAATCTTAGAAATTTGTAAGTGTTATTAGTGAAGAATTTAGTGTGAAGGATTTGAAAGAGATAAGTTGTGAAATGGAGTTAAAAAATAGTTGAGGTGATATAATTATGAAGTGTGGATAGTAAGAAGGGTAAGTACAGTCTGGATTAGCTGGCAATTGATTAATTGTTATGTGTAGGTTGTGATAGTGTGTGGAAATACAGGTGGATGCTAGGAAGGTTGTTAGTGTGGTGAGTAAAAGTAGTGCTTTGGCTGTGTGAGTTAACAGTATTTTTGTGGAAGATTAGTGTAGAGGAGGGTATCTAGGGGAAAGGTAAAAAGAGAGTTTTAGAAATAGGATAGCTTGATTGAAGGAGTTATATGATAGGTGGGATCCTAATTGACTGGCAATGATTGGCTAGAGCTTGGAGTGGGTGTAACAGGGGAAGTGACTTAATCTAAGGGAAGTGGGGGTGGGTGAGAATGGAGGGAGGGTAGGGGAGAGGATTAAGCCAGAGCGGAGTGAGGCCGAAGACATCAGGTTGAGCCTGGATTCGTTTTGCAGCAAGATGAAAAAAAAACAATCAAGTTTCACAAGCTATGCAAGTAACACCTAGATAGAGTAATGGAAGGTAAAAGATAAGTTGGTAGCCACTTACATTTAAAAATTATGCATCCTGATTAACACACTATGCAGTAATGCCAGGAGAATTAGGAAGTAACACCAATGGTAGACACTTGTGAAGGGGGTCTGCATTTGTTCCAAAGTCCTAACTTGAAGGTAGAGTAGAAGGGCACTTATACAGTAAGAACATAAAATCAAAAGGGGGGGATACCAGAGTCTTCCACTGGAGTAGATAAGGATGCAAATAGTTTCAGTTAAATATGGACATTGAACCAGCTTAGAAAAACATACATTAACATATATAACTTTTTTGACTTCTACAGTTAATGTGCTGAGGTACTGCAGGGTACTTCAAATAGAAGAAAATGATTTCTTTCCACAGTCAGGGATTGTAGCAGAGTACCAACTATTGCAGCTTTAAAACATTAGCATATATAACTTTTTGGCCTTCTGAAGTTTATGAAGGAATATTATTTATAGGTGAGAAATCAAACTTGATTTGCAATAGTGATGATGTACCTGAGATACCTAGAAGGGAAAATATAACAAAAGGGGAAATTCTGAAGGAATTTATGAAAATATTTGGTATGGTAGACAAATTCAGCAGTAGAAACTCAAAAATAATTTACATCTTATTCCCTGATGTAGAATAACTGGGTTAGACTATATATAACTTATATTTCATAGGAACATGTACATTTAATTGAAAGCTTTAACAAACATCCAATAAAAAATAAGATAAAAATGCAGGGTAATTAAGTAAAAATGAGACACTAGTGCTTTCCCACCTACCTGTTAAAAAGAGAGGAATTTAAGGAATAGGTAGTGGAAATTATTCAAGAGTTGTTAGGGGAGATAGAAATTTCTTCAAAAGTTATAGGTAGTGAGTGGGATGAAATGACAATGGAGTTTAACAATAGGGTAAAAATAATAGAAAAAAGGCATGGTTAAGAAGTAATAGAATTATTTAGATGGGCTGACAAAAGTTAAAGTATTACATAATAAGGGGAATTTCACAGAAAAAGAAGAGGCACAATTCTAGAGTGTTAAAGAGAAATTAAGGGAGTATTTAGATAATATGCATGAGTTTAGAAAGACTGCGCAACTGTTTTTTGATATAAACTCCAGAGCACAAAAAGTTTTAGCACAATGACTTAGGCAACAGAAAGTAGAAAGGCACAAGTATGGCACATATACATAACACAAGCTGAAAGTTATAATTAAAACTGGATTTTGGAATCAGATCCTTAATGTGAATAACAATAGGCATACAAAATATTCTATTCATGAAGTAGCAAAAATATAACCCAGCATGACAATAAAAAAGGAGATTTTGCCAATAGGGATGACTGCAAGAAAGGCTACAGAGAAAAAGCAACAAGCAACTGGACATAACTGGAGAAAACTGACAATGGAACCAAGGTACTGGCAGCAAATAATTAGAGAGGGAAAGGTAATAAAATGGGATGAGGCCAAGAAGACATTTGGACTGCATGCTAGAGACTGCATTCCCTAACAGAGATTAACATCAGAGTATAGGCAAAGAAAAATGGGAAGGGGAATCCTAATTGAAAGACCTGATAGAGCTTTTAGTTGAATCTAGAACAGAAGCTATTGTTAAAAGGGATACTTTGTAGAACATATAAAAAAGAATCAATCAGTGGAGGTTAGGAAAGATTGGGAAGAGAGTTTGGATAAACCTGGGCTGAGCCTGAAATTAGTCAGTATTGATCAGTACACTACTCTGGTAAAAAATATAAATAAAATAAAAATTTACAAGGCAATAATGGAAGAACATATGTATGGTTCCAGATATGCAACAAAGTTTAGACGATTTAGGATTTTTGCTTGGAAGTGTTTACATGGGTCATTTTATACTTCAGTTAGACTCCAAAGAATATTTGCAAATGTTGGAGGTGTGATGGGAAAGAAAGAGGTTTCTGGAGACATATATTCTGGAAGTGTAATGAGTTGGCAGACTTTAAAAAATCTCTACAGAGAACTCTGTCAGAAACACCGGGTGAGCTAATGGGTGTAATTAAGGAAATGATTCTTTTGAGCTGGGACATTGGATCTGAACTGCCTACACATACCAATGCCTTCTTAAGTTTAATTTGGGTGGCAGGCAAAAAGCAATTACTAGAAAATGGAAATCAAAAACTAAACCAACTGTACTGGAGGCATTGAATATTATAACAGAGGCAAAAGAACTGGAATTGGAATCCTTTGAAAAGAGAAGAAGCAAATTACATAGACATAAATGGAAATTATGGGAAAGATAAATGCAGAATAATGTTCAGGAAGAGGAGTGAGGTTTAAGAAAAGGCAGGAATTGAAAAATGCATGTAATGTTGAACTGATGATATAAAAAGAACATATCTGATGTATAATATATGTAAATAGAAAAGTGTTAATATGGCTTGTATTCTTTTATATGAATGTATGTTTGCATATATATCTTAAGTAATAATTTAACAAATGTCTTAAAAAGGGTTAATAACACAAGCTGTGAATTGGCTGACCTTTCTCTAGGATAAAATACTAGTTAGAGAAAGACAGAAAAATTATGAAATCTTAATTAGAAGCAGGATTTCAGTAAGGATCTGGGAAAAAAAGTATACTACTACCTCAAGTGGTGATTAGGTACGGAAAGTATAGACTTTTCTGGTGGAAGAGCCAATACAAATGTATTTATGCACCAAGTAGACTAGAGGAAATATACCCTAGGGTACCCTTATACTGTTGGAGATGTGGGACAGGACAGAGGAGGAATTGGATGCATATTTTTTGGTTCCGCGAAGCTTTAGATAATTAGAGAGACTAATTCCCTCTTTTCTCTCTCATATTGTTTGCAATATATCCACTCCTACTCAGATCCCTCCCCAGCAGTACATTTAAGTCTATTATTTTATATTTCAACTTCTTTTTCCAACTACATCCTCTTCCTCTTTCCTTTCAAAACTCTCTATTACTATTGCCCATACTAGTTATCTCTTCTCCTAACTGCACAATACTTCTGAACCTCATCTCCTAATCACACACTATTTATATCACCACTCATATATCCTATTACTCAAGTACAATTATGCAAAGCAACATTCATTTTCTCACGAATTAGGTATTAAACTAGAATCTCAAGCAAATATGCCTCCACCTGTGCCCTTATACTTCAATAATAATAACACTTCAAACTATTTGCATTCTTAATTTTGTAACCTGTTTACACTTATTTAATTTCACAGTCCCCTGTGTTAGGCTTATATTGCCTAAGCAAAAACAATGCATACGGAAATCTTTTTCACTACTTCTATACTGCACTTACATTTTAGACAAGTTCAGTAAATACTTCAGAATAAGACACCAAAGTAGAACTGTAATGCGAAATCCATCCATCCATCCACATCCCCTTTTTCCCATTTTTGCACATGTGGTTGGAGTGTCACTTCAACAGTGACAATCATCTAGAGCCAGGATTTACACCACCTGGTGGCTAGCCCTGCCACGGTAGTTCTTCCACACCACACTCATACATATACTCACACCTATAGCCAGTTTAGTGTGTCCAGTTGACCTACTGCATGTCTTTGGAATATGAGAGGAAACTGGAGCACCCAGAAGAAACCCACATGAACACATGGAGGGCATGCAGACTTTACACAGAAGGCATCACAGCTAAGAATCAAACTAGGGAATCTCTTGCTGTGAGGCAACAACACTATCTGCTGTGCTACTTTGCAATTTCTCATGGTGTGATGTCAGATGTGAAATACTTGAAAATGGAACGAAGAACTAAAGATAAGGTGGAAAAATATACACTGCATAAGGAAGCCTCATGATCCTGTAACCAATAGGAGACTCACATTGGTTTCTTGTAGGGAAGATGCCACTACAACGTCTGTACTAAAAAGTCACAGAAAAAGGTGAGCAATCCTAAAGGTTAGGATTTATTATTACATTGACTTTACTCAAAGAAGAATGAATACTACTGTTGTTGAAGGCTGTCTCATATACTGACTTATCCTGATGACAATGTACTATTTATTACATGATCAAAACGTCTGTCACTACTACACAGCAAAATGATTAGGAAAGTAAAACAGTTGCATTAAAATTCATAACAGGGAAATTAATTTATTAATAATTAAGGTGAAAATACTTTTGGCTCCCCTGGTGAGAATATTTGATGCAACAAAGTCACTTATATTGTTATGCTGGCTAGGTAGATGTTGTACAATACTTGGCAATCAAATTATCCTCCTTTCTTACAGTCTTTCTGCAGCATGAGAAGGCTGCCACACTAATATATGAACAAGTATAACTGTATTCTGTAAAAAGAAGCCTGACTAAAGGGCTTATTTTAAGGCCTACTTGAATCCATTTTCTTTTTCTGATTTATTCTGGATTCATTTTGGAAAGTGCTTTATGATAATGCTCTGTAATAAAGACATGCTGAAGTGAGTAACTATGGATCAACTTGGGTACGATCTACCATGTATACCATAACACCACCTGATAGGCCACTGCAATATATTAAATAAAAGGTAATGTAACAGAACATATTTTTGCAGGGGGGGTATACCCCCTACATCCCCAATTTCTAAATAAAACTCAGATGTTGCACCACCTCATAGAGAAAGGAATGCAGTCATTTCTCTTATCTCAGACTTGGTACAACTTCAGATGTACTGAGATCAGATGTATGCAGTACCCCTACAATTGGGGATGTAAGGAGCACATCCCTTCTGTAATTAAATGATTTAAAGTTCACTGTTTCTTTAGCTTTGTTGTGGAAGTCAGATGAACAGTGACACAGTGGGGACAGTGAACCAAATATCACCATTGAATTGTCTTCAGATCTCAAAGCAAGCTCACAGCTATGAAGTTAATGGAAAATTAAAAAATAAATTTACAATCGCATTTTAATGTTTAGTACCAATTTAAATTATACTTATCTTCACTGCCATCTGCATAGGTATTTGGGTAATCATGCCTGAATTACAGAATAAAATAATTTGCTTGCTTTTATAGTAAGGACTATCACAACTTGGTGCTCAGTAATATTGATAGGCTGTTTTGTAAACATTTTTTTTATTATTTGTTTTATTTTACTTTGTTTAGCATTTGATTAAAGGGAAAATCTGAGTGGCATGACTGTCATGCTACTTTTCAGTTTTATTTCAGCTTCAGTTCAAATACAAATGTAGTAAAAGCATCACTATGGTACACAAATAACTGAAGAGGGCTACCAGTAACACTCTAATAAGTAAAGTGCAGTCATTTCAATAGGCAACAGTAGAAGATGGAAAACATCACAAAGGAAAGAGAGAAAGAAAACAAAGTATATCAATAAGCATATAGTCACATGTAAACGTTATGAGGGATGAAAAGGTCAAAGGGAAGATTATTGGTAGAGGAGAGGATTGCAAGTAATTTAGAGAAGGACTGCGTTTCAGATTTTTGCAACATAATTGGCATAAAGTGAGTCACCTTCAAAGCTCTCAGATCCGATGGTTTTAAGAAGGAATTTGGTACCAGATCTTAAAGGTCTTGTTGGGGAGTAGTAGTTGAAAGTATTTTTATATGTGCAGTAATTAAATGTAAATAAATAAAATGGTTTGGAAGTTCTAACCATTTCATTTCTTTTGGGACAGTGTAGGGATGGGAGAAGGAAGGAAGATTTGAGGCAAATTTTGCTATGTTTTATAACATGTTTAGTTTAGCTTTTAACTTAGCAGTTAGGTCAATAAAAATGGGGGAAGCATAAAGTAGCGATGGTAGTAACTAGTTGCTAAGCTTTTTTCTGGTATTGTTATTAAGGTGGTATTTGGATCTATATAAGGTTCCTAGTCTTTGATGAGTTTTCATTATACATGTTACATGCTGGTCAAATTTCTAGTTTTTGATGTTTTTTCTTTATATGTATATATATATATATATATATATATATATATATATATATATAGAAATTAGGCTGGTCAGAATTGAAGTTTTCATTGATAATGACTCTTGGAGTTTGGTTTGGGATACAAGTTCTAGTTGGGTGTTATCATATCAGGAAATGGTAAAGGACTGCTTTTGCTTAGCAACGACGGAAAAAAAAGATATAATTTTAGTTTGTTGGGTTTAAGAAGATGTTGGGAGTCGGATAGATTCAAGAGAAGCAATCTTCAGTGATTTTTTGAAGCAAGGAGAGGGTAGGGGCAGAGCAGACGAGGGTAGAGTAATCTGATATTAAATGATTGAGACATCTCTAGAGGACATGTAAAGTGAGTCAGTATATGTGTTGAAGAGCAGTGGACAGACCCTTGTGATTCACCTATAGAGACAAAGAAAAAGGAGGAATATTTTTGTTGCCACTTAACAGCCTTAAGTCTACCAAGGAGGTATTTGCAGAATGATGAAACTACAGAATGAAACAGTTTTAAGGAGGCAAGTTGAAATGGAACTTTTGACGTTGTACAGTGTTGGATGCTTTCGACAGATCAAGAAAGACAGGAGGAGACAAGGTGGCATTTATTCCTTTTACCACTGATCTTGTTTATAAACTGGGAAGAACAGTTTTGGCACTATGTTTAGGTCAGACACCATGTTGGATATTTGTGATGAGATTATTAGTAGTAAGATAGTTTCTGGAGAAGTGAATACACTCACAACTTATCAACTATCTTACTACTAATAATCTCATCACAACTTATCAACTATCTTTCTACTAATAATCTCATCACAATTTATCAACTATCTTACTACTAATATTTGTGATGAGACTATTAATAGTACGATAGTTAATAAGTTGTGCGTGTATTCACTTCTCCAGAAACTTTGCCATCGGCGAGAGTATTGCTATTGGCTGATAGTTTGAAAATTTTGTGTATGTACCATCTTTGTAGAGGGGAATGATATATGATGTTTTCCAAAGAGTGGGGATTTGTCTTTCTGTTATGGAGTGGTTGATAAGTAAGGCTATGGGATATAATAATAATTGTGCTGCAATGTTAAGGTGTTCTGCAGGAAGATTATCTGCAGTTGAGGTATAGGATTTTAGCTTTAAAAGGTGTTTTTTTATGGTAGAAATGGAAAAGGGCTGGAAGGCAAAATAATCATCATGGTTTTCGGGAACTGTAGGGAGACAGAGACTAGTAGTGTTCTTAAGTAGTTTACAGACAGGTTATTTAAAGTGAGAATTAAATTGGTTAGCTATTGAATCTGACATATTACTAGTAATAGGTACTGGAGTGGTATTCTGCCCTGGTTTAAGCAGCTTGTTAATAGACTTCCACAAGAGTTTTGGGTCCTTGTGGTGTCTTTGCTGGAGGTCAAAATAGGTTTGTTTGTTGTTTTTTACTTTGCTCTCAGTGAGATTTCTTAGATGCCCAAATTTTGTCATAAGTTGATTGCATTATTTTATTTTGTATCTATAGCTTCCATACCCTATCTCTTTTTAACACAAGTTGTTTTGTTTCTTTATGTAGCCATGGAGTAAAGGTAGTTTTTATTCTTTTACTTCTGATAGGGGCTTGTTGATCTGATACATTTGGAACAGTTGAGCTGAAAAAAATGACTGCATCATTAAGTGAAAAAGCTTTTAATGGAGGCCAGTCACACTTGTTTAGTGTTTTGTTAAAATATCCTTGCAGAAAGAAGTTAAATTGCAAACTCTATTACAGATAGTTATTTTGTTAAGGCTGTTGCAGTGTTTGATGATAAAAGTGGGCAAGTTGTCACTTATGGTATCAGGTAGACCTCCAGATGCACTTATATTGTTCTGCTTGGTTGGTAGTATCCAATCTAGGACTGATTCTCTATCACTTTTTTATTAATTCTAGTAGGTATGTTAATTATTTTGGAGAAGGTGTAGAGGTTTAGTGCTAGTTTGGAGTTACAGGTCTACCAGTCAATATTAAGATATCCTAGAATGAATGTTTCTTTAGAAATGCTAGTGTTAAAGAAGCTCAAAATATCTTCAGCCACTACAGTGTTGTTGCCTGGTTGAATGTATAGGGCTGTGATTCATATAGTTCATTTGTTTTTGTTTACCAGGAAAGTCCTTCTGGGAACTGAAATGCTCATCTTCAGTGGAGACCTGGGGAGAAAAGCTCCAAAACAAGGATATAATTACATTTTTTGACAATTCAAAATAAAAACAGTCAACAAAAATTATTTACAAAGTACTTCAAGGCAAATGGTCAGAAAACACATCTCTGCTACTAGTAGTAAAGCATTGTGGAAGCAGGGAATTTATTTGAGTAAAAAGTTAAGTTGACTGCTTTTTGAACAAAATGGTGACACCACCTGCTCTCTTTGTTAGTCTATCAAGTCTAGGAATATTGTAGCCATGGGGGTATATTTGTTTATCCATCACTTCTTTTAAACTAGGTTTCTGTTGTGATGAATATGCCAGCAGAATACTGCGCTATTGATGTATGGATGATTTGGATTTTATTGTTGAGGCTTCATACATTTGCATTCAAGAAAAGGAAGCTAGACTGTCTGTTTGGGAAGTTGGGCAGTTGGAGATGGGGTTTGATGATGTGAAATTGGGAGTTTTCTGAACTTGGTTACGTCCTGGGTTGGAATGTATGTCTCCAAAGATAGAGTAACAGTTAGAAATTAGGCAGTTATTAGATGGCCACTTTATGTTTTTTTGTGTGTCTGGCTAGGGTTGGGACTGGATAAAGGGGAATAAGAAGGAGAAGTTATTATTACTGTGAATTTGCAGGTATCAGTAGGAAAATAGACTGAATAGTTCATGTGATACATTCTGACAGTATGAGCTATTAAGGTTTTGTATGGTCATTGATTCTGAAGGAGATTTGTGGGGATTTATTACAGCATAGTTAGTTTGAGTTATAAAGGGTAGTAGAGACAGGCTGAGAATAAGAAGAATATTGGTTTCATGATGATTGAGTTTATGAAAGTAGTAGGAGCCTTAGCTATTATTAAGGAGACAGTGCAAAAGTGCAAGCTGTAGTGATAACAGATGAAGATGTCTGCTAATTGAAAGATTAGAAAAGGGGGCACAGCAGTTAACAGTAAAAATGTAGCCTGTGTGGGGATAAGTGGGAATTGTGGGTAGGGTATAGTAGGGGAGCAGAGTGCGCCTGATTGTATACACATACACATATATATATACATATATATGGAATTCATTGTAGCATATATCAAGCTTGTAGTAAATATCAAGTTATATAGGTCCACTACCCCGGGAAATGAGGAAGAGAGTCCTGTTTGGTATGTATATTCTGGGTGAAAATAGTGACTCTCTTAAATGGGAGATTTGTAATGAAGTATTATTCTTGTTGAAATTGTGATTTTAGCAGATAAATTAAGTTTGAATTTAGTTGCTGAAAGAGAAGAATTAGGGGCATTAAGCAACTATAGTTATGGCAATTTGGAAATAGGAGGTAGATATTTTTCTCCATGGTCAATTCTCATATGTAAGAAGGTTAAAACTCACAAAAGAAACTTGGTTCAGGTTTGTTATATAATCTAAAAAAAATAAATAAAAATCTGACTGCTGAAGAGAGTAATTTGCTTTTTAAAATATTTTGCAACAAACATCAGTATATATTTAAACAAACTATGGTTACTTACAAAGAATATCTGCCCTAACTAAAAGGTATTGAGGGTATTGCTTATATATTTTAAGTTGGAATAAATGAAATGAAAGTAGTAAGGAGAAATGTGAAAGGATGCAGGGCATGTTAACCAGAACAAAGTTGTGAGATGAGCATTTAAGCTTAGCAGATATCGAAAAGGATGGTAAAATAGATAACTGTGACTAAATGTGTGCGATGCAAAAGTAGGTACTACAGGGGTCAACCATACTACCTCATGCCATTAGCTCACTCTGTGAAAAAAGAGCAGCTTTGTAATTGGAGGTTTACTATTTCATTTGAACTGTGAAGTAAGCTACTGATGTCATGAAAGACATGCATTCAAGTCTTTTAAATTTCACTGCCAAATGTTTATTTGCCTCTTACTGCATAAAATAAAATTGCAACAGCATACAAGTATACAGCTGGGACACAGGAAGACATATGTAATAGTTTTATTTGTAGATCAGTGTGCTTATTACTCAGGACTAAATATTAAAAATCATGCTGGGGGTAAAAGTAGAAATTGTAGTCTAGTAGGGTTTCTCTAATCACTTTAATAACAGTTTAATTTCCGGTCTAACCTGCAAAGGCAGCAATACACTATACCAGCTAAAATCCCATCTCAGTTAAGTTTATTTTGGTAGTGTTCCCTAACCACAATGGCTAAGCAATTGAAAATCTCAATGTGTTTCAAGAAGAACAAATTTCTGTCAGCTACAAGGTCAACCATTAGTCTAGAACTGGAACTGAGTTAAGCCACAAAGTAAAACTGTTTCAGCCCCTGCCAATATCATTGTTTTTGCAAATGTCTGATACTGTATTAAAAGAATCTGTGGAAGACATAAAAACAATCACTGCATACCATTAACACATTTAGACAAAAACGTGCAACATTTAAGTTGTAACATTTAGTTAAAAAAAAAAACAGCTTCCGCCTGACCAAAATGTGAGTGGGCTAATGTTGGCTGTTTTTTAGAATCACTAGATCACTGTCTTTTTTTATTCAAAAGCTTGTTAAAAGTAGACAGTAAATCACAAATTAATGCATTATATTCACTGCATATATTTTATTTAAAGTTATTTGGATACAGCGACATGCCTTTTTTTTTTCAAAATATAGTATCTGAAAATCAGAACATTACTGGTATCTATTCAGAATGGAATTTAGAAAGGTGCAGGCACAGTGTGCAATAAGTTGAAATGTGCAGTCATAAACAAAATACAAAGAGCATGGCATATAATTTATGTCTTCTGTATAACAAAGCACCAGAAGCTCTACATGAAGCATTGAGCCTCATTTATATGGCAGTTTAATGCACTCCTCACATAGGTTACCAGTCACAAATCATTGCAATAGCAATGTGAGGCACACACCCCAGTATAATACTGGAAAGCATGTGAGCAAACTGTTATGCTATACAAGGCAGCTACAGAAGCAGGCATTGACAGCAGCATTGTGCAAGTATAAGAAACAGTAGCAGTAAAAGTCTTGCAAGCACTGCATATTGAGGGTAGCAGACCACCAAGGGATGTATGTGAAATAAAGACGTGGCACCTACTAGTGACCACACAAGTTATAAGGACCACGCTGGCACAGATGCGGAATGCCATGACATCCAGTATTTCATCCATGGTGCCACAGAACTTATTTGCCATAAAGTGCATATATAGGTTATTACTGTCAAAATGTCATATGTGTAGAAACATGCACACACCCCTGGGTGTTGCCTATAAGTGACACTCCAACTTTGTGCAAATAGGTACTTTTATGTGTATGTCATATTTTGAATGCAGTCTGGACAATCTTGTAGCTTCTTTCACATTTGTGGCAGAACTGCGATCTGCTGCTGGATTTCAGACTCGTTTAATCATTTATTACAGTGTTACTGATAAATTTCAGCATGGTCTGGTGCCTTAGTCTGTGGTATGATTGTAGTAGTGGCAGTATTGTGAATTCTGCTCCAAGGTTTGTGCTTTGTTACTTTTTATAGCTGTGTCCTGCTTAAAGTTGTACTCCAGTAATCTGATGCCTTAATCTGTGGTGGGATTGCAGTAGTGGCAGTATTGTGAAATTTGCTTCAGGATGTTTTATAGCTGTATATACCTGCTTAAAATTGCATTACATTGTTTTCCTGTTTACATTGTTAATGTTTCTTTTCTCTTGTTTTTTGAGTCTACCCCACTCCCATTGAGGAATTAAGCTAAAAGTTTCTAGAATTCTAACCACAAGACTTGAGCTCCAGTGTTACCTTTTAATTGACTGGATCCCTCTTTAGCATGCCTGCTATATTTATTACAGACCTACATCAACTCATGGTCTTTTGTTCAAGACTCTGAGAAGTGTGAGATACACACTTTTCATCAAAAGGGAATAAATATTTTATGTTGCATTTATAGTGACCTGTGTGGTGATACATTTTTGTAGTCCGCTGCTTTTTTGTCCATTTATATGTTTGCATTTTTTAGTTTGTTCTGAGGCCTAAGTCTTGTAGCTCCATTTGTAGTTGTGTGAAGATTGCGTATCTGCAAGATTTCAGCACTGTTTATATATTATACTGCACTTCTATTTCCATAACCAGATGTGAGCCTCATTTAGTCATTTAAAGCATTACTGATAAGTTTCTACATGATCTGATGACTTAGTCTGTAGTAGGATTGTAGTAGTGGCAGTATTGTGAACTTTTCATCAGGATTTGTGCTTTAGTACATTTTATAGCTGTATACACATGTTTATTACAGTGCCTTTCTGTTTAACTTGCTACTGTTTTCCCCTGTTCTTTGAGTGTAATTCACCTCCATCTGAGACATTAAGCTAAATGTTCCTGAAATTTTAAACCTAGGACTAGAACTCCAGTTTAAATTTTGTATTTGGCTTCCTCCTCTTATGGTAACATGATGTCCAAAGTCCCTCCCTATCCTCTTTCATTGCTATTGTCCATTGTGCAATCTATTCAAGTACTTTCCCACCTATTGTTTTCCATATATCCATAATACTAAGTACCCAACCAGAATTGCACTTGAGTGAAGCTTCCTTACTAAAACTTATCTCCTGCTCATTTTCCCCAGAGCTCCCATCTGCTTGACACCCAGGCCACACTTTTAGGGGGCCCTGAATTAAACCTAGTCCATCCTTGGAAGATAAGAGATTTATTTTATTGTTTTGCACTTCAGCTGTTTAGAGTGCTACTGCACTATTTGCTTTACTTGTTTATTTTGCCTTTAAATCATTCTGAAAGTCCATAATACTTGAAATTGCCTTGTCAAGGTACTTAAAGTTTTGTTGTAGCATTACACTCACAAGCAATCAGTCTCACTGTTATTACAACAAGATGTTAGCAGTGCCCTGTACAGACAAAAACACCCAGAAAGTAAATTTTATCTATAAAACTTCCCTTAGAACTGAAACCTGTAACTTAGTGTGGCTAGAACAAAAAGAATGGGCAGAGACAAGCTTAGAGTGGCTAGTTTGACCATTACACAGTACTACTATCAAATCTTACCACAATCTAATGTTGTGTAGTGCCAAACACCACAGACGATCCAAGGAGAACATTGTATAACCCAGTATATGGCCTACAATAGCCCACCCAAATACAGGTCCAGACAACATGGATATGCAAGTTCCAAATGTCTCCATAGCCAGCTTAATAGATACGGGCATCCTGAAACAATGTAGAAATTGTCTCATGTTCACAGCCAAGCATTTAATCCTGAAAAAAAAAATAACACAGTATGTGAGAGATGCACATATGCAATTTCACTAGTGGCAAAAATCATCCATACAAACAACTTGTTAAGAACACACACATACTACATCCACCACACATAGTGTCCACCACACACACACACAGGCAAAACTATGTTGAGGGACTAAAAAGCAATCTTCCCAAACCTCAAAGACCTCCTAACCCTATCCTCAACAATCTCTAATTCACCCAGCAAAATCAGCACCAAACACCATGCACACTCCTACTCCCAGTGGAGTCCCTAGAACAAATCCCATAAGGCAAGCCAATACATTACCCAGGACACATCATAGGGAACATCATTGTATGACACACAGACATCCCACTCATCAGACTGAACAAGAAGATAATGGTTAGTTACTTATCTGGAGCCAGAATCCACAGTTACATACACACTCAAGTCACTATACCACTGGTACCAGTATGACATAGGTTCATAGGTAGGTACTAGGCTATCGGCCCAAGGGCCTAAGTAAGTCTAGCCAACAAGGTTCCCTTGCTTATGCCACCCAAGAAAGTTATTTTCCTGTTTCCCTGTCGAGCAGAACCACAGAAGTGATCCCGGGGTGTATTTCCTATTTCCCATCCACTCATCAAGATGTTTCTTGAAGAATGCTAATGAGGAGCTTTGTTTGATATAGACAGGTAGCTTTTTCCAGAGTATGGGAAGTTTCTGGGACAGGAATCTATCCCTCCAGCATGTCCTGTTTATTGTGGTGACAAGGTTTAGGTCCCTAGAGCATGTAGCTCGGAGGGATTGGGATTTCTTTAGGTGTAGCATGTTCAACAGCTCTGGGTTTGACATAGCTTTACATGTTAGGCAGAGATCACCTCGGAGTAGGCGATATGCTACGGAGTAAAGCTGGAGTTTTTTGATATGGTCAGTGCAGGGCATCTGTTTGAGGCCAGTAATCCTCTTTGTGAGGTACTTTTGTGGCCTTTCCAGCTGCTGCAGATGTCTTGTGAGGTACATTCCAAAAGGGGCAATGTACTCTATAATGGGTCTAATGAGTGTCGAGTAGAGGGGAGCAATGACCTCTTTTTTCCTGGATGAGATGAGGTGTGGCACATAGAAGGATTTTCTGACTACTGTGGTGATGTTATTATCAAAGGAGAGACTACTGTCCACCTGGGTCCCAAGGTCTCTTATCACACATTCGGCATTAAGTAGACTGCCGCCTATGTAGTAGTTCATGAGTACAGAGATTTTACCAAAAATGCACTTTTTGGCATTGAGCTTGAGGCTATGGCTCTGACACCAGGCACCTGTCTCTGTAAGGCCCTTCTGTAGGATGTCCACATCAATTGGGGATTCAATAATGGCTCCCAGTTTGCAGTCATCTGTGAAATTTGTTAGCCAGAGTCCCTTGGTGTTGGCCTGTACTTCAGAGAAGTAGATGCCAAACAAGAGCGGTCCCAGGACTGAACCCTGAGGTACTCCACTTGTCACTTGTCTGGAGCTGGATTTGGAGTTGGCAGCTTTTACAGTGTGGGTTCTGTCAGTAAGCCTGTTTGTGACCCATTGAGTGACGTAGGGATTAATGCCCAGCTTAGTAAGTTTATCTATGATTCCAGAGTGGGGGATGGTGTCAGAAGCCTTGGTGAGGTCCAGATAGGCTGTGTGGACCATCTTACCCTCGCCCACGGCTCTGGAGACTGATTCAAAGAAGTCAATCAGGTTGAGGAGACAAGATTGGCCCTTCACAAAACCAAACTGGGTGGGGTCCGGTGTTTGAAGGTTGTCAATGTCTTTGTTTATAAGTTCCATGATAATGCATTCCATGGCTTTGCAGATCAGGCTCATCAGGCTGATAGGACAATAGTACCCAGGGTCCAAGGTGGATCCCCCCTTCTGGAGTGGGATAACTGTAGCTGTGCACCACTCATTTGGCACGAAGCCTGATGTTAGGCTATGATTAAACATGACATTTAGGTGAGGTGCCAGTTCATTTTGTAGTTCATGTAGTACACAGCCCAGGATGTCATCTGGTCCCATGGATGCTGTATTCTTAGCTTTGGAGAGTGCATTTTTTACCCGTGTGGTCGTGATTACCAGAATTTGGCAATTTTTAGGGGGTAAGAGGTGGGTGAAGTTGTTACTGAATCAATCTGCCAGGATATTGGCAATATCCTTGGGATCAGTATATTTAATGCCATTCTGTTGTAGCTCCGAGCAGATCTGAGCATCGCCATTTAGATTCTTGACATAACTATAGAATGCCTTGTGGTTGTCCTTAGAATCTTTGGCAATTTTATTTTCATAACTAGATTTGGAGGATTTTATGAGGGATCTCAGGTTCTTACTAAGGCTGGTAAGGGAGTTTTTTGAATCCTGGGATTTTCCTCTTTTCTGCAACAGTTTCTTCCTTCTGTTGTATAACTTGTTTATGGCAGGGGACCACCAGATTGGCGTCCTTTTTTTTGGAGGAGAGCATCTTGGTTCTATTTGGAATGGCATGATTTATGCACGAGTGGATATGCTCGTACAGTGCCTTAGTGTAGTATTCGGCAGTCAAACTTTCCATCTGCATGGGTGTCGTGAAGTTTGTCACTTCTGACTTGAGTAGCATGAAGTTGGCTTTGGAGAAGTTTTTTATGGAGGTTTCCCTACTGGGGGGTGGGGGTGGGGGTGGGGGTGGGATGTGGATGTCAAGGGTGATTAGCTTATGGTCAGACCTGACCAACGAGGGGGTACCCACTGGTGTGGAGCATCAATCTCCCATGTTGTTAATGACCAGGTCAAGGATATTTGAGCCCCTGGTGGGACTATGGATTAGTTGATCCAGAGCATTGGAATTTATGAATTCCAAGAACCGCTGGGCAAAGGTGTTGGTAACCGAGTAGTTTTCCCAATTAATGGCAGGGTAGTTGAAATCACCCAGTAGTAGGGTGTTAGGTTGCATCTTAATATTTTCCAGTATGTTTAGAAAGGTGTAGTGAGTGTATTGGAGCATGGTGGGGGATCTGTAGCTAGCTACAATTTGGATTGCAGTCTTACCTCATCAGTGTGCCGAACTGGCGGTCAGTGGTGCCACCTTCACTGAGCACAGTGACATAGCAAATTTGCTGGCTGACAAACTCAGCTCAAACTTCACCCCTCACCCCCCCCTTGCAGACCTCTATGAAATACCTACTAGCATAACACTCTTATAATATTAACAGGGAGCGGATCTAGAGCCAAAAACACAGCCTCAATGAGCCCTGACAATATCCCAGGATGTCTTCTAAATAGCTGGAAACATGATCTATCAGGACCACTTGAATCAACTTTCAACTATAGACTCAAAACAGGTTTTGAACCACAAGAATGGAGGACTGTAACAGTTATCCCACTTCACAAGGGTAGACCATCAACCAAACACAGAAACTACAACCTATTAGTCTTACTAGTCTAATATAAAAAGCCATGGAATGAATTATCACGGAAATGATAACAAAGACATAGGCAACCTTCAGACACTGGACCCAACCCAGTTTGCTTTAAGAAGGTCACCAAGGCAATGGATGAGGAAAACATGATGCATACTGCCTATCTTGACCCAGCTAAGGCATTCGACATAATACCCCAATCAGGTATAGCTGACAAACTCATCAAACTGGGCATTAACCTCAACAAAACCCCCTGGATTGCCATCTGGCTCACAGACAGGACCCAGGAAGTCAGGATTGGTGATACCACTTCCACTAAGAGAATGGTCACCATTAGGGTACCTCAGTGGTCCATGCTGGGACCGCTCCTATTTGCTATCTACTTCTCAGAGGTAAAGGCTAATGTCAGGGGCCTTTGGCTGACCAAGTTCACACATGATTGCAAATTGGGAGCTATCACAGATTTCCCCATGACACAAACATCTTACAAAAGGGTCGAACACAGACAAATAACTGGTGTCAAAGTCACAGCCTAAAACTCAATGCCAAAAACTGCACTATAGTGCCTTTAGTGAAAACTGCCATGCAGACTCATTACTCCATTGATAAGACACCCCTAAGCATTTACACAGTAGTTAGGGGTCTGGGAAGATATGTAGACAGCAATCTGGTCTTTGACCAACATGTGGCCAAGGTATTAAGAAAATCATTCTATGTCACCCAACTTATAAGTAAGGGCATGGCATCCAGATCCAAACTCATAAAGCCAGTTTATCTGGCCGTCGTCAGACTCATCATGGATTATAATGCCCCCCCCCCCCCCCACAGCATGTACCTGACCAAACATATGTAATAGTTGGAATGCCCATAAAGGTTCCTTACCAGGAGACTCCAGGGTCTAAACACATTGTCCTATATGGATTGCCTTAAAGCCTTATCTCTAAATTCTGTCTCCCTCAGGTTACTGAGAGGTAATCTATCCCTGGCATACAAGACTTGCTTGGATCCAGCCCTGAAAGACCTTCTGCATATATGCAAAATGAACAGGAACAGAAACAGAACCACTAGATAAAAGGATTTAAATTTTGCTTGTGACATAAATGATACATGTTGGCATGACAGATATGTATCTCAGAGGATCCCCATGCTCTGGAACAGGCCCCCCCCCCCATCCATGTGAAGCAGACTCCTTCCCTAACCCTTTTTAAATGTAACCTCAACCAATAGATGGGAAATTGGAAATTCACCCTGGGTCTGGCTCCCATGTCTCTACAAGACAAGAGGCAGACAGTAATGCCCAGGTTAACATAACATCTTATCATACTGCCTCCTAATAAACACTCATGATATAAGGACACAACTGGGCTGGATTGCTAGTTTAGGCTTATAAAGACCCTGCTGGTCATTAGCCTAGTATATAACTATGTACCTATGAAAATGATCCCTATTGCAGTCAGTGTAAAGTAATGCTGTACAAATTGCATAATTTCACAAATGTGGCCAACACCTTTGCTGAGGTTCATTTCAGAGACCAACCTGAAGCATCTGAGTACCTGTAGCTCAGTAGTATACTAGTACACATGGTATTTTACTTCTAGTAGCATGCTATGCTTAACTGCACCTCTTCTCCTTATCTGTGCTGTATCTGTGGGTTGATGTTAGTCGTCATGCTTGAAGTGGGTATGCTATTTCCCCCATTAGGCAAGCCATGATCATGGCACCACCCTCACAAGAAAGATGTAGCACAAAAGCAGGATGCAGCTAAGCATCACTTGGCAGTTCATGTCAGGTACACCTTTCCTTTCTTACAATGGGAGCGGCACTACTAATAACATAACTGTCAAACCATGGATCTTTAAGGTACATTCCAGAATGATAAAAAATAATAAATGCATAGATTCATAGACTGTTACTAGGCTAACACTCCATCTTTATTTTTTACACAAATTAGTGGTATGTGCTTTTGTATACTGACCTCTTACAACCACTAGAAAATTCATTTCTTAAAATAAATATATAAACGAATATTTAAACAATTATGAAATGACATCTTAAAAAGACAGACCATTTGCCTAACCTAAAATCACATAAATAAATCACTGCATGAAATCGTTATAATAACTTAATGTTTCAGACCCCTTTACTTTTTAAATTCAGTTTGATACATAATAGCTTCATTTAAACGTGGTGTTTTACATGAATAAAAATGGTTTGTCATTTATATTCCTTAAATTCCAAAAATCATACCCACATTGTTGCACCTGACAGAATTCAAAACTACTGCTGAATATTTAAATAATGCACTCTTTGACTTCTTGTTCCATAAAGTCTGAAGATGCTCACAGATCTTGTGTTTTCATTTCTTTCCGGTTCTACCAATGTAAAATGTTGGAAAAGTACCACAGAGTGATATATAAACAACTTTAGTTGTTGAACAATTAGAGTATAACTGAAATACATACTTTCCCTGAAACATCAGAATGTAAAAAAAAAATACTTGGTTTCAAGAACATGTGAACAGAAGCTACATTCATTGCAAGCAAAGGTTCCCTTGAAATTACTTTCCCTGATGTACTGTCTAGAATGACCTTTTAATAGGTTCTTTAACATCTGTCCTTTTTTATGTATAAAACTGGGATTACTTCCTTGGCAGACTATTACATTTCTGTTCCCTTTAGCTATTCCAGCCATGTTGTGCCACTTGTTTTATAGCTTCAGTATGTACAGTGTAAGTCAAGCAGATGAGAATATTTGGCAGTGAGGCATCCTTCAATAATTCAGCCACATCTTCAATGAAACATGTTCTTTCTTTACTGTTTCATCATGTAAACTTCAATATGTGGTCATTAGCTTTGCTTTAAAAAAAAAACGTACTTGATTTCTTAGATTTAACCACAAATTCACTGACACCTGAAGTTATTCACATTATTGACTATTGCTAGTACGTAGAAGTGTCCTTTTAATCACTTAAAAAGCAACTCTCTGTGTATGTTATAAGTTGTGGGATTTTTAAAAAAGTATCTCAGCTTAAAAAGAAATCTATTTGCACACAATGCCTGTTATAAGGAAAGTATACACTACTAATAGCAATATGAATACATAAATTCCATGAAATATTCTTCAAAATTTTTGCATAAAAGTGTTTTGTATAATGTGATGTAAGGCAAACAGTGTGCTCATAAATGACATATAGACAATATGCTTCACATTTTCTGCAAAAACAATTAGCTTAGTTGGGGCCATGATGGTTCCCATTGCTGCCCTCTTAACTATTTTAGATATCATCAAACAGAAAACATTATTCTTTAAAACAAACGCTAGAAGTAAACATACAGAATTAAGAATATGTGCATGCATATCTACATTACTCAGAATACATTAAATTGCTTCAGAGCCTTGGCATTACTTGTGACAAATTCTACATATTCTCTGTACTTTGTTGCCTAATCAGGCTGTAGGTCCTTAGTTACTGCTAGGCAGGAAGTATGAACAACCATGTAGTGCATGGAGCACCATGATTATGCTCTAAATTTGAGTAAAAGATAAACTTATTAACTACTTGTCTGTCTCAAGATCTGATCTTAACTTCTACTAAACTACCTGAAAATAGTCAAACAGGTTGTGTGAAATGTAATCAGAAAACATTAATTCATCCAAATAGCCATTTACCCACTGATACATTTGAGTACTTTAAAATAAAAAAATCAGGCAAACATTTCTACTAAAATAAACAACCCATACCTTTTATAATATTTACAGTTCATTATCACAATAACCCACCTCCATCTACTTTCTTTGTTTAAGACTTGCATAAGCTCCTTTTCATATACCTTTTCAAAAGAAGCTACAATATAATTTAGTTTCACAGGATTCATCAGAGTTTCAAGGCTATTTTAGTATAGTGATGATGTACACTTTGCCAATACCCACCCTCAGTCTTTATCTCCTTTTTCAATGGGGAGAAGCCAATTAGTACAATACAGAAAGACTTGCAATTACCCTTCCCTTCAGAAGTGAATCCACTATTCACCGGTTGCTTTGCAAATCATTATTCTGCTTTTTATTTTCTTGGTGATATTTTTATACTATCTTCTTTCTGAGCAGTTCCAGACATATTGTGCAGCTTTATCAGTTTTATTTATTTTCTGTTGGTAAAAAGTTTACTTATGTTGGTTAACTTTCCCCTTGCATTTGGCCCTAGTTGGACTGCTAGATCTCTGCATTTGTCTCCTTATTGAAGTTTGCTGCTATCAAAGTCAGCTATGATTGACTGATAAATTTAGAGATTTCATGATATAATTTTATAAAGGTCACCCTTTTAAATTCCTTAAATATGCAGACATTAGTGGCTCTGAGAGCAAATGTTATGGGCGTTTGGGCTAACTTAACTGATGAAGAGACTGGGAGTAAAACAGGTAGAGAGAATATTTGTGAGAACCAAGTCAGGAACATTTTGACCTTTAGTAGGTTTACTAAATATCTCATCCAGGGAATTCCTGATTATCAAATCCAACAATTTCCTGATATACAGTACTTTGGTCTGTGATGTAATTTTACATTGCCTAGGGTGTCTTAATTTTCTGTATTTACAAGCACTGACTGTAATGTTAGCTGCCTAGTGAATTATTACAGAAGTAAAAAAATGTCAGCTGCAGTAGTACATTTACTAGGAAAAAACCCTTTACTTAGGACAAAAGCTTCTGTAATCAATAACTCAAGATGAAATAAAAATTGGGACCTATTTATCACCTTCCCTGATGACTGACTCTATCTCCTATTGTGTGACTGACTCTATCTCCTATTGTGGTGGTTCTTTCCTTACTCTCTGAAAAACACGTCATCTTCTTGGGTTATTTTTATTTTTATTGGATGTTTATAATTTTACACCTCTTTTGCACTGCCAGGCATCCATTGAAAGGCTCTCATGGCTGGATTAGCAAATGTCTCTGATTCTCTCTAGTGTCCATCAAAAAAATATTTTGTTGTTGTAAATGTGTCTCCCTCTGTTATAGTTTATTAACAAACTTGTCTTTTACTTCTAGTGGTCATTCTTTTCTCATTGGTATATTACTTTCTTTTTTCAATGCCGTTAAACTTTTAAAATATGCTTAACTAGCAGTAAAACATTTTGAATTTTACTCTGATAAAACATACGGCAGTGCTCTGAAGCAGTAAAGTTTATAATGCAATTAAAGCAAAATATCTGCAAACATCTTTAAGTTTCACACAGCACCGGTTTAAAGGTTTTCATTTTATAGTGGCAGTAGTAGGATTAAATTCTCTTATGTACAGCACTGTAAATAGGATTTGTAGAGTTTAAGGAAAATAGAGATTGTAAACAATTTTAAATGCACATGAATAACAAAGCTATAAATATCAAACTAATTTCAAATAATTAGAAGTTTAAAACATTAATTTTATGATAATGATTATATATGCATTAAGTTGATGCATGTAATTTTAGGCATTAGGTAACTGGCCCGTCTCTGATGCAATAATTGTCAGATGTTTATTCTTATTTTAAGGAATGAGCCTTTGAAATTTCCTACTTGGCTGAATAGGTCAGTAGACAAAAGTGCTTACCACTAATGTAGGTGCAAAATAAAGCCATAACATTTTTATATACTGTACATTATGGTGTCATAATATATCTGTTGAGAAGCTAAAACTGGTTTATTTTTACTTCATGATAACTATAAGTAAGTAGGGATGAATCCATGAAAGCAGAAGTCAAGACTCTGTCTATTTGGTTCATTAAACTGTGCGACTTGTGCAGAGATGACACAGTCAGCTCTCTTATACATACATTTAATCTCTCAATGCACTCATCTCATTCATGGCAATATGCTCTATGAATTGAATATTGAAGCCATGATCCTACTCCCAAAAGTAGCTGGAGCTAAAACACCTACTAATTTCAGATCAGTCAGATCTCTGCATATTAAGCAGTGTGACTCGCTGTCTTCCTTTGAACATAATCTAGATGACTGGATGGGTAGCGACAAATTTACTATGGGTTTGACTGATATGGTCCTCCTGTAGAAAAGATATGTGGCATGAGATGTGATAGGGTACTGGCAAGGAACGAATGGTAATAGAACTTACTAGCCTTGGAATATACATGAAAGATGTAAATCTTATCATTCTTGCCAGTAGTTAAAAGTCTTTAGTTCCTAGCCAATCAAATTCAAAATCAAGCACCTAAATATAGCTTGATGTCAGACTGTCAATATAGTTGGAGACAAATCAGGCACACAAATTAACTGACCAACAGCATTCTTGTATAAGCTGAGAATGGAATACAAGCATGCTATTTCTATGGATTTAATCAAAGAATATGATTCAGTTGTTACTATCTTCTCCAGAAGTTAGTCACCTCTGGTTTTGTCAGAGGTTACATCTAATCATTCTGACTGTAAATTGGATGTTGTTATTCAATCCTCAACTTACTCAAAATTGCTCCAACATGGCTTAGACCATGTTAACAACTGGTTCAAGGACAATGGTCTCAAATGAAATGTAAAAAATGTAGCATAGTTCATTTTGGTAAACAAATCAGTTTCACTTATCACATATGAGATATACCCCCCTCCAGTCAGACATTGTTGTAAGGGAGCTGGGTACTCTTGTTGATAATTCTTTATCATTTGACCAGCATGTCTCCACAGTAGTTCAGAAAGCCTTTTATCTGGCCATCTAATTTCTAAAGACATTTCCACTAGATCCAAAGACGTCTTAATTCCCCTTTACTTATATCTTATCAGACCCATTGTTGAGCACAATCCACCTTCTGGCATGTATTTATCTAAACATATCACACAACTTGAGAGACCTCAGAGATTCATAACAAAAAAAAAATCAGTGTCCTTAAAAATCTTAGTTAACAGGAGAGACTGGCAGCCTTTTCTCTCTCCTCAGTGTCTTACAGACTCCTCTGAGGAGATCTATTTTATTTTTATTTTTATTTTACATTTGTTGATCAGGCTAGTCTAACTGGATATATGTCCATTTTCAGTAGAGGCCCGGGGGAGAAAATCTCCAAGTTTTAATACATAGTAAAAAAATAAGTCTACATAAAAGTTAAGACAGTCAAATCAGTAAACAGAAAAAAACTAAAAAAGATAAAATATATACATTTTTTTTTTATCTAAACATATGTATGTACAGCCTTTCATGCCATGAAAGCTCTAACCCTACTTAATCTCCTGTTCCTTTGCAGAACTAATAGTACATCAAATACTTGGTTAAAGGAACTAAACTCTCATCAGCAGATAAATAAGAGATGTAATGAAAGATTCATATCCCAATGTATCCCTCAGCTCTGGAACAAACTTCTATTACATATAAAACAGATTAGCACCCTTGCCACTTTCAAGGTAAACCTAGACAGCTGAATGGGCAGTCTCAGTTTTTCACCCAGTCTATCCTGCTTTGCCCTCCTCAAGCTAGAGGGAATTTCTGAATATTTTTTTTGGCTAGACTTGAAATGGTCTACAGACCTATTGCTTAGTACTCATCTATGAACCTATGAACAAACACTTCAGAGGAAGAAAAAATACATATGTTGAACCCAGCACTGATCACATGTGGGGTTCCTTAGGGTAAATTACTACAGCTATTTCTACATGGTGTTTAACTTGTCTTACTTGACCTGACTAATATCCATTCTTGTGTAGATGCTGGTGATTTTGTGACCTGCTGTTCTGTCTCCTTTCATCTCAATGTTTGCTACAAATGATCAAAAGTTCTTATGGTATTGTGGAGTTATCACTCAAGAAGACACTCAAAGGTTAAAAACAACACATTTTCAGCCATGTTGGTTGGAACACCACCTAAGCTGATTAGTGCCCCACCAAACTGAGCCATGAACTGCCAATCGACAACCCTAAGTGATTCCTTTAATGTCCGGAGTCTAGCTACATCTCTTCTTCAAAATAATGTCCACATTTAACACCTAAAAACAAAGCTCCACAACTAAGTTAAGCTGGGATGGTAGGTCTCACACTACTTTTCCCTAAAGCTAGGTCCACCATAGGTAAAGCTGCTACAATTTCACATGTATAACAAAGACTTATTATCTGTTCACCCTTTAACAATAACCTAAAATGTTTACACAGCCTGCTACACAAAATGAGGTGCTTCAAACTTCTTCTGTTGCACAGGACACTCCATTGGGCTTTAACATGGAAAATAGGCCCACTTTCTATCAAGAAAAGATATGACATACTCCTTTATATCATCCTGTAGTACAAAGAACAGTTTCTAAACCAAAGTCCACTTTGGTCAATGAGTACATATATTAACCCCAAGAGTTATCAGTTCAGATGCAGTAGAAATGGCACTAAAAATGTTAGTCCAAAATGTTGTGATCATATTTTCATCTTCTGGGTCCACCACCTGAGGAACATTTCCTTGTTGCTTTTAGGAAAGTTGACAATCTGTCTCTATTCAGATTCTTCTGGTGGCTTTCCCCTCAGTTCCTCAGATCAGTCTGAAGATCATTTACTTAAACTGCCTTCATATCTACCCAGCTACTCAAGCTGTATTTTGGCCAAGGTCCCCTAAAATGGAGAGAATATCTCTTTACTTTTATCCCTTTCAGGATGCCCCCAGAATTTGTTTGCTAGTGCTGCTACTGTCCTCTCTCTCTCACTCTTTCTGTTCCTGTTGGTCCAATCTAGGTGTGATAAATACCTTTTTTCTGCTCCATTACTAAAACTTCTATCTCCACCCAATATTACTTCCCACCAAGGTTGTTGTGATCCAGGAGTCTTACTCTTCATTTGTCTGCAAGGAATCTTAACTGACAGCATTTTGTCCAGTTTGTCAGTCATTTTAAATTCTCTCTAGACTCTTCACTCAGTCTTCCACTGCAACACCTATAATTGTAATATTAGTGAAAAGGCTAATTCTGTTCTTGGTTTCTTCAGATAAGTCTGAGACAGAACTGAAGAATACTGGACACTAGAATGGTACTCCATTAGTGAATTTTCTACTTCCTGCTATTATCTCTCTTACCACACCACCACAACCCTCTGTGCCTGACATTCAACCATGTAGCACTTCATTTACTTAACCTTGGCCCTATTCCCCAACTTCTTCTATTTTCCTATCAGCATCCTGCATAGAACTGAGTCAAAGACCTTCATGACGTCCAGACAGAAAAAGCCTACTTGCATTCCTTGTCATGTTCACCAATAAACCAGTCATAAAACAGCATCATGTTGGCTGAAAAGCACCTTTTGGCTATGATTCATAGTGGATACTGTCCTGGATATTGTATTCCTCTAGAAACTCTACCAGTCCACTCCCTCAGTTTGATTTCTTTCTCTGCCACAGCTGTTAAGCTAATAGGCTTTTAGGTTCTCTGAAATTTTATCATTCTAGTTCTCCTAGTGCAAGATAGCACACTTACTATCCTCCAGACTTCTAGCACTTCTGCACTAATTAGTGATCTGTTGAAGAGGCCCAACAAGAAATCTGCCAACACAATAGTCAGACTCCTAAAGATTCTGGAAGGTAAACTCATTTGGCTCTTGTGCTTTATCCTGTCTAAGAACTGTCAAGTGTCTCTCTACTCTTTCCCCTGTAGCCTGGGGTCTGTACACTGTTCTACTCATTCTGCACTGCCTTCCCTCTAAGTTGGTAACCTCTCATTGCTTTTCTTGGTGAAAACTGAAGCAATGTATTCATTTATTACTTCCACTTTTACACAATGTTGTGTGATCTCCCTCCCATCTTGACTAAGATCAACCAAGTTTGCCTCTTTCTCATTTTTGTTAGAAGCCTAAAAAGCCCCTATCCCCTCTCTTGTGTAGTCAATGACTATGAATACCAGCATCAGCTTCTGAATGCCAGTAGAGATGGTTTAGTATTTTCTAGTAACAAGTGCTGTTAATGCTTTTTTTTTACACTTTGATGCATAGGAATGAGCATATGAATTGTTTAAACACAAGCATCAGCTGTAAAGCTTCAGGGAATAATTATTTTTTACACTTTGACATTGTGTTCTCTTCACAGTTTGAAAATGAAAATCAGAACAATTCAGTAGCTCAGATTAAATATCACACCAGATGATACACAAATAATTCTTCGTTAGAGCTTGAAATTTTTCATTTTAATTGGTTACCCTGAAGACTACAAAGAAACAATTTTTAGGGGGAACTCAATAAGGCTTTTTTCTAAGAGAGAGGTATTCAACCCAAACCAGTTGTCTACTACAAAGTGGCCTTGCCTTAATTATACAGTAGACACTTAGATGATAAAGGCATCAACAACTACTGTGGGACTTGAACATCTATATCAGATTTCTTTGAAAAGCTGAAAGAACAACCACATTTCATAAACAAAATGGAAGAGAAACACTAAGAAGAGATTTTTGACACAAATAATTTATTTATTGGTATTTGTTTACCAGGAAAATCTGGAAGAGCACTGCCCTTACAGAAACCAATTGCATTGTTTCAACATTTATAGTCAATTTCATTCATGAGCAACAGTTCCATTATTCAAACACCCTTGACATCAGTTAAATCATTTGCAGTTTGGATTAAAACTAAAAAAAAGATTAAAAATAACAATAGTCCAGTTATACACAAGGATAAGTAACATATGTTTAAATGTTAATCGTGTAATATGTGTAGGTTTACAGCAGAGGCACCTTAATTTAATTCATAGGTTCATAGGTGTGTACTAGGCTAATGGCCCTGGAGTCTTTACCAGCCTAGCCCATAGAAGTGCCCTGGCATCATGCCACCTGACATTAGTTCTCAGTGCCTCTATCAAGTAGAGCCACTGGAATGATCCCCGGGGTGAACTTTTGATTACCCATCCACTCATCAAGATTTCTCTTGAAGAGGGACAGCGAGGTGCTCAGCTTGACATGTATGGGAAGTCTATTCTAGAGCATGGGCAGTCTCTGGGTGAGGAACCTGTCCCTCCAGCATGTTCTGTTGATTGTGTTAATGAGGTTGAGGTCTCTAGAGCATGTGGTGTGGAGGGATTGGGATTTCTTTAGATGTAGCATTTCTAACAGAACTGGGTCAGACATGGCTATGTAAGTCAAGCAGAGATTGCCTCTAAGGAGGCAATATGAGACAGAGAACAGCTGGAGTCTTTTGAGTCTGTCCATGTAGGACATGTGTTTAAAGCCTAGGATCCTCTTCATGAGGTACTTCTGTGGCCTCTCCAGCTGTTGCAAGTATCTAGTGAGGTACATGCCAAATGGGGCATTATACTCGGTGATTGGTCTAATGAGGGAAGAGTTGAGAGAGACAATGACCTCTTTCTTCCTGGATGCAAAACCCTTGGTAAGTGAGATGTGCCACATAGAAGGACTTTCTGACCACAGTGGCAATGTGGTGGTCAAATGAGAGGTTGCTGTCATCCTGCGTCCCCAGATCTCTTATAATGCTTCAGTGTTCAGTGGGCTCCCATCAATGTGGTGATTAGTGGGAACTGAGTTTTTACCAAAGGGGATGACGACACATTTTTTAGTGTTAATCTTAAGGCCATGGTTTCGACACCAGTCATTGGTCTCAGTGAGGCCTTTCTGTAGGATGTCTGCATCACTTGGGGAGTTAATAATGACTCCCAGCTTCCAGTCATCTGCGAACTTGGTCAGCCAGAGTCCCTTTGTGTTGGCCTGGAATTCTGAGAAGTAGATGTTGAACAGGAGATGACCCAGGACTGATCCCTTTGGGACTCCAACTCGTAACTGGTTGGCAATCTGACTTGCAGTCAGCTACTTACACTGCATGTTCTATCGGTGAGCCAATTTGCAACCCACCTAGTGATATAGGGGTTGATGCCTAGTTTGGTGAGTTTATCAATAATTCCAGAGTGAGGAATGGTATCAAAGGCCTTGGGCAGATCGAGGAAGGCTATATGCACTGCTTTACCTTCATCCACAGCCCTATTGACTGACTCAAAGAAGTCAACCAGGTTGAGCAAGCATGATCTCCCTTTCACAAAGCCAAATTGTGTGGGGTCTAGAGTTTGGAGATTTCCTATATCTTTCTTAATCAGGTTCATGATTATGCACTCCATAGTTTTACATGTCAGACTCATCAGGCTAATGGGGCGATAATTCCCAGGGTCTGTAGTCGCTCCCTCTTTATGGAGAGGGATGTCTGTAGCAGTGTGCCATTCAGTAGGGACAAATCCTGAGGTGAGGCTGTGACTGAACAGAGCACACAGATGTGGTGCCGGTTCGCTTTGTAGTTCATGTAATTCTTGTAATACAGGTCTCAGTTACAACTACCCTAGTACATTCATGTATGGTTTAGAGTATGTAGTTTATGTAGGGAGTTTGCCTGATGTGAGCATCATTTTAGAAGCAAACATGTTTATGTCAAACACATAACTGCAGTGAGTGCTTTTGTAAAACATAATATGCAATGCAGTAATTTTAGAGAAAAAATATTTTTCATGTTGACTTCATAGCTGAAGATGATGTGAGGAAAGTAACAAGAACCTATCTTTAGAATATAGACAGTATTAATGGCTGTCTAACTTGAATGTGTGCACTGTTCCAGTTTTAAATAAAATATATCAAAACAGGTTGTCAGTGCACACACTTCACCTCCTCAACAAACCAAGTGCACAACATATAAACCCACATACATAAAGGTACTCATTAGAAGTTTACCAAAAGAGCACAGACCTCACAAATGCAAACCTTCTGCACACATTACAGTCCCAACGGAACCGCACTACACATAAAAACAAATGTATCAGTGTCTCATCCATTAAGCCCTTAAGACAAAACACCTCACAACCAATTTCCTAGTCATAGGGGAGTCCATACTGAGACACATGGATGTCCCCCTCACCAGGATGTAAAAGGAGAAAGTCATGGTCAGCTGCCTGTCAGATGCCAGGATCCGCAAAGTCACACATGCATTCAAGTCTCTCTGCAACAAGCACAGTTACACCTCTGTCGTACTACATGTTGAGGTAAATGACTTGAGACATACTTCACTGGACTATATGAAGACAGATATGACTGAGCTCTCAGATTATGTATCTCAGAGAGGTATGTCCATAGCCCTAAGCAGCATTTTACCTTCACCCAGGATGATGCCTCAATACAAACAAAAGAATTATTGACTTCAACAATTGGCTTAGGTACTGGTGTCAATTCAGAGGGATAAAGTATCTGTCAGCTGGGAAGATATGGTCGACAGACCATACTGCTTTGCCAACGATGGTCTTCATCTGTCACCGCTTGCCTTTCAGTTACTTGCCAATGTATTGGCCTCCCCCATAGTGCCTTTTTCAGGCAATGTCATAAGAACAAATTTCCTGGCATAAGAGTATCCTCAAAAAACAGACTCAAGGTTATGCTGCGTAATGCTAGGAGTTTAAATCAGAAACTACACTCAATGGAGGCACTTCTTGTTTGAGAAGATGTCAATGTCTGTGCAGTCACAGATACATGGTTTAGGACTGCAAAGTACTCCAGCCATGAAAGGCTGTAATGCCTTCCACACATTCAGGCCACAAAATGAATGTGAAAGAACCAAAGGAGAAGATGTATCCATCTTCCCAAAAGACAAATAAACCTCAACACTGATTAAGCAGTACAACTCCATAGTCCAAGTAACTGTACGAAAGACCCCCCTCCACATAACTGTTAGCTACAGGTCCACCAACATGAACCATGAAAACCACACAGTGCCTTCTTGGACCTACTTGAGTCACTCATAATACAGCCAAACATCTTAGACATGAGTAACTAACTATTCTTCCATCAACCGGGATACATATATGAGCTAAAACGCGCTCAACCTAAGGTTTCTGCACTTTGTAAACATGAACACTCTGGAACAGTTAGTCTGCACTCGTACAAGGGGCTCAAATTTCCTTGACCTAGTACTCACCAACATGGGAGATCACTGCAACGCCCCATATGTGAGACCCTCCCTGGTAAGGTCTGACCATAAATCAGTCACATTCAATGTAACAATCGTACCACACCCCCACCCACCCAGGATCCAAAAGGTTGAAAAATTTCTCCAAAGTAAACTATAGCCTCCTAAGTGAAGGCATAAACAGTTTCAAACCTCCCGTCACCACTGAATTAAAGACTCCTATATGGACATGTACACAAATGCCCTCTATAAACATCTTCACAAGTGTATAAACTTAGCTATACCAGAACGGATCAAAACTTGCTCACAAAAAAAACAAGCCGCCCTGGTGGACATCTAGCATAAATAGATTATACAACAACAGAAAGAATCTGAAGTCCAGGAATAACAGGGAACAGTTTCAGCAGAAGAACACCCTCCATAGCTTGAACAAGCAAATTAGACATCCTGTAAAGTCCTCTAAAGCTAATTAAGAAACTACATTAGCATCCATAGCTAAGGATAATCACAAGGCATTCTTTAGCTATATCTGTAATGTAAAAGGGAAGGCCCAGCTTTGCACCAAATTCAGAGTGGACGATATCATTCATACTGAATTTGAGGACACAGCCAACCTGTTAGAACTCAGGTTTGCCACAAATTTCACACCCCTGTCTCCACTGATCATACCCCAAAGCATACAGTACCTGTCAACAGTTCTCTACCTATTATCTCCAAAGAACAGGTCATAACTGCACTCATCAAGACTAAAAACACAGCCTCTTTGGGACCAGATAACATCCCAGGCTGCTCACTAAATGGACTAAAACAAGAGTTAATAGAACCAATGGGTACTCTCTTCAGCCACAGTCTAAGTAATGGCTTTGTCCCAGCAGAGTAGAAAACAGCAACTGTAATCCTCTTGCACAGAGGGGTCCCTCAACCGACCCAGGGAACTATACACCCATAAGCCTGACCAGCCTTGTCTGTAAGGCCAAGGAGAGAACCATGTTGGACCTTATCAACAAGGACATGGTGACCTTCATACTTTTCACCCAAACCAGTTTGGCTTTGTTAATGGCAGATCATGCCTGTTAAACTTAGCGGAATTCTTTGAGAGTGTCACCAAAGCCCTGGATGACGGTAAATCAGTACATACTGCCTATCTCAACTTGGCCAAGGTCTTTGACACAACCCCCCACTCAGGCATCATTGTGGAACTCACCCAGCTAAAGATTAACCCAAACATCATGAGATGAGTAGCCAAGTGGCTCACCAACAGAATGCTTATATTCATAGGTGGGGATTCCACCTATACCAGCAGACCAATTACCATTAGTGTCCCACAAGGGTCTGTGCTGGGCCCTCCACTGTTTGGAATGTATTTCTCAGAAAATAAGGTGAAAACAGATGGCCTGTGGCTCACCAAGTTCCCTGACAACTGCAGACTGGGTGCAATCACTGAATCCCCAAACAATTTCAACATGCTACATAATGGCCTTACATACATAAATGATTGTTGCCAAAGCCACAGACTTAAAGTTAACCCCCCAAAAATGAACTATTATCCCTTTTGGCAAATAAATCCCTGCAAATGACACTGTTAATAATACCCCCCCACACACTATGTTGCAATCCAGTGGTGAGAGATTTGGCAATACAGGTTGATAGCAACCTCAGCTTTGATCATCATGTGTCCACAATGGTAAGGAAGGCCTTTTACATTGCACACCTCATAACTAAGGGAATAACATCCAAGACCAAAGATGTTATTACTCCACTGTACTCGTGCATCATTAGACAAATACTAGAGTACAATTTTCCCGTTTGGATGTACCTCACCAGACACCTGCAGCAGCTAGACAGACTTCAGATGTTTCTCGTTAAGAAAATCATGGGACTTCCAACACATTACCTACATGGACAGACTAAAGGCCCTGTTACTGTACTCTGTACCATATAGACTGTTGAGAGGTGACTTGCGGCTGGCCTACTGAGCAGCCTTGAACCCTGCCTTAATGGAAATGCTGCACCTCAGCAAATCAAATGGGACAAGACTCACTCACTCTAGGAATCTTAACCTAGCCTGCGTCATCAACACAGCATGCTGGAGAGACAGATACGTCTCTCAGAGATTAGCACTTCTATGGAACAAACTGCCAATTCACATGAAACTGAGCTCCTCAATGACCCTATTTAAGCATAACGTGGACAACTGGATGGGCAGTCTTAAACTTACCCTGGGGGTTTCACCTATGTCACTCTTGGACAGGGGAATCAGTGTTGATCATGGATTTGCAAATACATAATATATATCTTGGTTTATAAGGGAACAAAGGTACAACCTGGCTAGGCTTGAAAATGTCCTAGGGTTATTAGCCTAGTAACCTCCTATGAACATAGGGCCATTATGGTAGTAACCTCGTATGAATCTATGAAGCTATGCGGGCCTGCCAACATCTTGTCTCAAACACAGGCTGCTGTTACATACTATAAGTTCAGCTGCAGTCTTGCAAAAGTCAGACTTGTGCAGTGGTGCTTGCATTAAGTACTGTGTTATGCAGCCTGTGTACTTAGGTAGGGGTTCTATCCTCACTGCAGTCAGCTGTGTGTGTGTGTGTGTGTGTGTGTGTGTGTGTGTGTGTGTGTGCGTGCACTCTTGCTTGACATTACAGAAGGCCATGTGGGACATTGTTATTACCCTATTCTCAACAGACACTGTTGATGTCATCAGTTATATCATATTTTTGGATATGCAGTCATCCCACCAGGCATAGTCAGATACTGGCCTGGAGGCCAGGTAGACATTACCTCATTCTATACCAGACAGATTACAGTGAATGGCTTTTAATCTATCCACATACATTATGGCATGGTTTGTAGGCCCTCTATCCAGTTGTTACATGTGTCTATTACTTTTAGTTTATACAACTTTTGTGTGGTTGATAACCCCAAGATTGGGGTTATTTTTGGGATTCCGAAAACCCAAAAAAATGTGTTAAACCCCCCTCTACGTCCAATTGTGTCATCTCCACATTCTGTCACAGAGGGTCTTTCATTATTTATAGACAGCATGTTGGGGCCTTTGATACACGCACAGCCTTCCTTCATAAAAGACTCTTGGCACTTTCTGAATAAGGTAAAAATTTTTCATGAAGAGAACATTTTTGACCCCACTAAACATATTATTTTTACATTGGATGTTAATTCACTTTATACTTGCATACCCCATTTTGATGGTGTTGAAGCAGTACGTAGTTTTTTAGTTTTAAAGAAACTTTTGAATAGTTCTCAGGTTTCTTTAGTGTGTCGTTTTTTGGATATTATTTTAGAAAATAACTTTTTCTTGTTTAGGAACAATTACTTTAGACAAAAACGTGGGGTTGCTATGGGCTCCCCCGCTGCCCCAGCCTATGCCAACATAGTTATGGCTTGGTGGGAGGAGGAGGTTTTGTCCACCATTAATAGTAGATTTAACATATTATTTTATGGAAGATACATTGACGATTTAATTTTTATTGTTGAAGGTAATAAAACCACAGTTTTAAACATGGTACATGAATTGAACTCTAAGTCAGAGTTTCTTCAATTCACCCTGGGTGAGACAGGGTTAATTGTTAATTATTTAGATGTACATCTTTGGTGGGACTTTGACAACAATTGTTTTCAAAGTAAAATACATAGAAAAAGAACTTTCACGAATGGATATCTGCACTTCTCTAGTGGTCACCCCAAGCATATTATCAGAAATATTCCTAGGGGACAGTTCATAAGAGCTAGCCGCATGACCACGAGAACAATTGATGTTGTAGATGAATTTCATTTTATTGTGTATTTGTTTAGCCTTAGGGGCTATGATGAGAATTTTTTGATTGATATAGGTACTGAGGTTTTTAGTAAACGAGATGCTTTTTTTCCACCAATTTTGAAAAGTGGTTTTATCAACTCCAGTAATTTGGCATCTGAAGTAGACCTGGTGACTAGCAAACATGTTATTACAGAACAATATTGTTCCTTTGACATGAGTTCAGACTGTTTTAAATTAAAAAAGATATTAGAAGACAACTGGAAAGTTATCAAAGGAAACCAGGATATTATTAAAGTAGTGGGGTGTAAACCCAATTTTGTGTTTCGTAAAAATAATTCGTTAAAAAACATCTTTGAGAGAGCTAGTTCTGACAGAACAATTTCTGTTCATGACAAACTGAATAAGAGGGGTATGTTTAGATGCAACAATTGCACCATATGTCGTTTTATTTCTGAAGGTCCATTTATTAATGTTATCACCAGTGACAGGATTTTAGAAGTGAGAGGTTATGTTGATTGCACCAGTAGTGGACTTATTTATATTGCTTTATGTTCCACGTGCCCATCTTTCTATGTCGGTATGACCACTAGGAGTTTGGGCACATGAGTTAAAGAACATTTATATGCCATTAAGATCAAGAACCATAACAATGCTTTATTTAGACATTCAGTTTCTTGTACCGGTTTTAAAAAATTTATGTTTACTGTGTTAGAGACATGCATTAATGATGGTAGGGCTGGTGACTTTAAGAATTTTGTTGAACAGCGAGAGGTCTTATGGCAGATAAAACTTTTTTCAGATAACCCTCCTGGGCTAAATGATACTATTAATCTGAAATGTTTTTTAAAACATCGAAAATTATCTATTTCAAAAAATCTAGACAGGAATAAGTTGCTTGAGTTATTTTGTGTTTGACTCTTTTTTAGTTAGTTTTACCATTGTCTTTTTAATGTTTTATGAGCAATTAAGTAATTTACCATGTGATGTATTTATCAATTACTTGTTGTATATAAGGATGCCTTTGCATGTGATTTTTGTATTCTGATGAAGTTATTTACGAAAGCGGAGATTAAATTGACCTATACGCTAATTTTGTGACTGTTGCTGTGCTTTCTCTGCCTTTTGTTTCTTTGTTTTTGTTACATGTGTCTGTTGAGGTACATGCAAAGGACAGCATTATACTTTATTACTGTTCTGGTGATTTTTGACTACAGTGCTGTTGTACAATCCTAAGATCTGAATATGATGGCATGACTTATGATGTGCACCATATGTTTGTCCTGGAAAAATCATTAAAGAGAGAAGTTAGACAGTAATGATGCACATTGCAGTTTCTGACTTCACAGCCCTTTCATGAGCATTCACTATAAAGTTGGCATTTTGATGTTATCAACTGTTTAACTTCCCAAGGTGTATAAATCAAATGTATAATGACCAGTTCAACAACACAAATGTAGATATACTAAGCACTAAGTTAGCTATACACCCTGAGCATCAGACACAGCTTTTGAATCCCTGAATCCAAAAGACAGAAAACAGGGATATAGCACAGTTATCAACTGCACAGAATGTTGTGGGGGGCAGGAAGCCTAGACTGGCACAAAAGGTCAGTGAGTGTGTGTGAGTAAGACGGAGAGGAAGGCAGACATTGACATAAAACAACAAATGGCCAGTGAAACAAAACAAGTAATTGTTGTGTGTGTGTCTGCAGGGGTTCTCCAGGTGACATTTGTGTTTGTGTCTGCATAAACACAGCTAAGCTCTGTCCTAGCTCTACATTTTGGTCTGTCAGACAGGTGTGAGCCATGCATGGTAAAGGTGGCAGTTCATTGTTGTCATCCCTGACCATGAGAAATGGCTCTGCCAGGAGTTGTACTGGCACTTCCATGCCCACGGTTGGATACAGTGCTACCTGAACATGACATGTCTGCTGGACAAGTTATTTTCATGGGGACACCCAGGACCACAACCCCATGGCCTGTCATACCTGGGTGTGGACAGCACATTCACTGACAAAGCAGTGGAAGTACTGCCACTATGGGAGTGTGATCAGGCATGGCCACATTGGCTGACAGCAAATGATGTGGCTGACCTACGCACATAAGGATGCCAATGTTCCATCACAGACACTGCTCTTTCCAATGTCATTCATCCAGTCAAGTAAATTGGCAACACAGTTGAGGCAGTCATGTATGTCAGACTATACCACATCTACAACCCTGACCATTTGTCTGGAGCACCTTTGGGAATGTGCCTGTGCCTCCATGACAGCCCTAAACATATGTTGAGTGGCACGGGAAGTGACACCTGCACCAGGTGGTGGAGGAGGGACAGCAGACCCCCTCCAACCATCCCTATCAATCCTCCTGTGCGGTACCTTACCCACACTTTGGCTATGGCCAGATTAAACAGGCACTGAAGCTGCAATAGCTACACTTCCCTGATCAATGTCCTCGCCTTCCATCTAATATCTGTGGACTGGGTAGGTGTAGGCCTACTGGCTGTGTGCAATGGAAATGCAGTGGATGGCTATATGTCAACCTCTGTGTCAGATTCAACCTCTACACCCCTGACTGTGCCTCAGTTCGGCCACCTTCATCATCAGAGTCTGCTGATACACTGACATCAGGTAGCTCAGGGCCTACACTTCTACTGTCATGATCACCTGTGATAAAAAGCAAGAAACATAAGAATACATTAATATCTACACCACTATAGTGCAATATATGCTAACAAACTAACAGTGCTGCCACTACTACAAACAGTACAGCAATGTACACAACAGGCTTGAGATCAGAATCATACACTACAATATTTCTTTAAATTGTTCAGCAGTACTGACATAAAAACATTTGGTCTACCATCTGCAAAAGACATACTGCACTGTAATCCAGACGGTCCTGGAAGAAGTTAAGCAAGAGGTAAGGGAAACATCATCACAATTAACAGTAACACTGGGGGAAATACATGTACCCCTTTATATGTGCATTAACTCTACTTTCAAAAAGAATGTGGCTGACAACTCCAACCTAAGCTTATAACTGTAGCAATCTTCAGCCCCCCCGCCCCAAAATAAATATGCGACACAGAATAAATTATTCATTTCAATTGTTTTGCTATACCACAGTATTCAACTGTTTAGCTGATAAAGCCTACTTGGAAGCTCCTCCTGGGAACTGCTTGCTGTGTCGGAAGGTGTTGCACCCCCATCCAGGACATGCTGTACTGCACTCTCCTGGGAGCTGTCTGTATCTCTAATATTGGCCTGAAACTACTGTTCATTGTGGGTTAGTGCCCACCGCAGCTGTTCACCCCCGTGCAAATGTGATCATGTCAGTGGCCCTGTGGCCCACCTGTTTGTGTTTTTTCTTGGCCACCCACGGTATTGAGATCCTGGAAATCTGCTACCATATTCGCATCTTACATGCCATATCTCCCTTCCCCTTTCCAGTAGAAAAGCACCATGTTGCCTAAACTCCTCAATGATTACTTGGGTTTCGGCATCTGTGAAGGGGGATCTCCATGGACTGACACACCAGAGTGGCATACTCATAGGTGTCCTAAAAGATGACAGAAGTATAATACACATAAGTATCACATAACTACAAAATAACTGTTTGCAGATAAAACAGAAAATATAGCTAGTCAGTATTACCCACTGGAAAAACATAAAAAAGTCTAGAGTTGTGAAATTCAAACAAAAGGCTGGATGCAAAACAATTAGAATAACAAGAGCAACATATCCATGTTTGTGCCATAACAGTAACTCACTCCCTCCCCCAAAAGAACAATCCATTCTCATTTGTTCCATAACAGTAATTCATCTTTGCTCACCCTCCACCCCCCACAAAAGAAAAGGCAAATGAACCATTTTGCTAACAAAACATCTCTGAAATGCTAAAAGCATCCCTAAAACATATGTACATATTTATCAGACAACATTCCATGTTCATGTATTGCATTTTCATGTATTGGCAAACGTGTACATCTGAAATGGCTTGACAAATATGCCCATGCCATCAGTACACTTCTAACGAATGCATACAGATAAAAGTATAAAAGCCTTTGCTTCACATTATTCTTAAATACATTTCAGGATATGTATTATATAGGTGAGCATACCTGCTGAAGTTCAGTACTCCTCTGTACAGATATATCCTGAAGGAAAAGTGTTTTTGCAGTCTTCCAAACATATACAACTCTCCTCACCATCAGTTTGGCTAGCTACATGGTTGCCTTTTTTATATGGTTTTGATTATTAATGGATTGTATCTGTCTTTGTTTGTGTTTCAAAGATGTTAATTACAGCATAATCAGCTGAATTGCATGCTAATCAAAAACTTTACCACAGTGCAGCTATTCCACAACCTATAAAGCAACCTTATAGACTCCATGCTTGTTTTTCCTGCAGATTTCCAAACTTTGGGAGTAAAGACATGGAAAGTCTACACAGACAGAATGATAGGGGCTGCTGATGCTTTAATCAATTTCTATGTGCTACAGGCTGAAGCCAATGCTGCTGCTGCCACTGCCATCAATAGGCCGAGAAGGAGAAGAGTTTTCAGGCCCCATTTAACCTTTCACAGCCTACATAACATGGAAATTGTAAAGTACTACAGGTTGGGCAGAGACACACTACAGGAACTCTGCAACCTCTGCCACCCTCAACTCAGAGCCAGAGCCAACTGAGGGGAACCCATCCCAGTGGAAACTAATGTATATGCAGCCCTTAGAATCTTAGCTACAGGTACCTTTCAGAGATCAACAGAGGAAATGCTGGGGATGTCACATGCATCAGCATACAAGATCCTCCACCAAATCCTGGATGCTATCCTTCAACATGCCAGTAAGCACATACATTTTCCCAGTAGTTCTGAAGAGAAGGCCAGTAATATGCAACATTCCTTCCGGGTAGCACACTACCCTGAAGTACTGGGTGCCATAGGTTGCACTCATGTAGAAATTAAGGTACCACCTGGGGAACAGGGAAGCTCTACATTAACAGAAATGACTACCACTCTATCAACTGCTAAGTCATGTGTAATGCAAAGGGAATTATCTTGAACGTGTGTGCTGGCAACTGTGACAGTTACCACATATCTAGCACACCTCCCAACTGTACCAGATGCTTGCTGCGGGGATATACCACAGAGTCATTTACTGGGGGATGCAGGCTCTGCACTGGAACCATGGCTGATGACACCTATCAGAAATACACATACATACCCAAGGAAGAATGCCATAATGAGGCACACTCTAAACCAGAAATGTCAAAGAGCATGTGTTTATGCTGCTAAAGTCACGGTTCTTGTGCCTAGATACATCTGGGGGAGCCCTGCAGTACAATCCATGGACATGTACAGAAATCTTTACAGTATGTGTCATGCTACACAACATAATCCTGAGAAAACAGCTGCAGCAGGATCAGCAAAGGGAAGGGGCAAATATCCCACCACCAATGCCAAGGTCACCACAGCCACAGACAGATGAGGGGTCAGAAGGGGTGCCACCAGCTGCTGTAGGTTTAGACAGACTTAGGTGTGCTTAGTATTTCCTTGCATTAGCTAAGAGACAATGCATAGCACACTCACTCACCAACTACAGGCCTAAAACCTTCTCCCTACTCACGTGCATATAGTAACATTGATACCAGGCAACTCACACAACCTTTACCCCTCCATGTATTGTCTGCGTACTGCTTGCACCAGAGTCAGCACTGACCTAACACTGTGGCAACTGCTGCATTTACAAGGTAAGTCCTGAACCTGGAGTGTATTGCTTAATAATAAGGCATATCCTTGTACTTCATCACTTAGTACAATAAGCAAGTAAATGGTGGGAGATTTGTACAGAAATTACCTTAACATGTGACAACAGAGACTTATTTGACTTATACATATCCATTAGTAAGTAGTAGGCCTCAGGGGAGCAAAGCTGCATTTCTTTTATGACACAAAATAGGATTATGTTGCTATTGTTACTCTCCTTTTGTTGCATCCGGCCTGTATCTAATTCTATCACACATGTTAAGGTCAGTTGTGTACAAATCTCACACCTTTTAATTTTTATTCTGTCTGTGTACATTCCTTTCCATTGCTGTATTCCAATAGTTTTGGAATTCACAGGGAACACCAGCACAGAGTCTACATGGTTGCTTTATAGCTTGTTGAATAACTCCACCGTGTTAGATTGGTTAAGTAGCATGCAATTAAGCTGCTTATGCTGTAATTAACATGCCACAGTGTATACCTTGTTTGTCTGGGGGTACATGCCTCTACACAGCGTTTGCTCAATCTAAAACTTCCCCTCCCATGTGCACATCACTCACAGTGAAAAACAACTGTATAGGCTTTATTGAATCCCCCTGATAGTGTAACACTGTTACAATATTTTCATTTACAATGTTGCTGTGCAAATAGTCTTCCTAGATATTAAAACAGTACATCTGGTCTTCTCCTGACACACTGGAAAGGATGGAGCATATCATGACCATGCTCACTGCTTTTTTTTACAACACATTTTTACAGGCTTGCAGCATCTACAGGTGGGTGTAGTAAATTGTGTTTTTGATAAACACAGTTTATAATAATTTGCTATCACAATCTGATTACTCTGCCTGAAATAATGTTGAATAACACCCTACTTGCGTTTCCTTTCTGATTGGTATGATAGAAAAGGGTAGCTTGAATGGCATTTGGTGGGTTTTTAGGGAGTCTTCTCACCTCTTTCTAATTATTGTCCCTATTCATCTGACAGTCATTTTCATCTTCTAGGCAGAAAGAAATGGCAGGATACCACAAACTACCTACATAATTTGGCGGGCTACAATGTTTGTTTGTTACAGGACAAAAGATATTTTGCAACAGTGTTTCCAATTTGTTAACACTAATGCTCCTGGAACAAATAGTATGCGACTCCACAGTGGGCTCAAATATTCTCGACCTGGTCCTCACCAACATGGGTGACCAGTGCACCACCCCAAATTTAGAACCTTTACAAGTTAAATCTGATCATAAATCAGTCACATTTGAAGTAGCTATAACAGCTGAACTCCTCTTAGGTAACATCAGGCTAAAAAAAAGTCACCAAAACTAATTATACCCTCCTAATGGATGGCATAAATAATTTCCAAGCTCTTGTTCCCACAGATGACATTGACAATTATACTAAGGTATAAACAAGTGCCCTGTACAAACACTTATACAAATGTATTGACAAAGCTGTACAAAAACACAGCCTCTATGGGACTGGATGGCATCCCAGGTTGCATTTTAAATGGTCTAACACATGAGTTAGCATCTCTATTAGGTACTCTCTTCAACCACAGTCTGAGTACTACTTTTGTCCCTCCTGAATGGAAAACAGCAACCGTCATCCCTCTTCATAATGGGAGTATGGCAACAGACCCTGGGAACTGAAGACTCACACGCTTAACCAGCCTTATCTCTAAAACCATGGAATGAATCATAGACCTTATAAATAAGGATAGAAGTGATCACCAACTCCTTGATCCAACACAGTATGGTTGGGTCAAAGGCAGGTCATGCCTGTTAAACCTGGTGGACTTATTTGAAAACATCACCAGAGACACAGTCAAAGGCAAATCTGTGCATACAGCCTACCTTGACTTAGCCAAGGCCTTAGAAACAATCCCACATTCAGGCATCATTGATAACCTCACCCAGTTGAATATCAGCCCTTATGTTGTCAGGTGGGTTGCTAACTGGCTCACTGACAGATCACACTCAGTCAAAGTTGGGACTTTACCTCAACCAGTAGGCCTGTCACCAGTGGAGTTCCACGGGAGTTAGGGCTGGGCCTTCTATTGTTTGGAATATACTTCTCAGAAGTTCAGGCCAAAACAGAGGGGCTGTGGCTGACTAACTTTGCTGACAACTGCAAATTAGGTACAATTACTAAATCCCTAAACAATGTCACTATACTTCAATAAGAACTTACACAAACTATTGATTGGTGCCAAAGCCATGGACTCAAACTCAATGCAAAAAAATGCAATATCTTCCCCTTCGGTAAAAATGAATCCCTACAGGCTATCATACAAGTAATAATACCCTAAGTAACAACTCAGTAGTGAGATACTTGGGAATGCAAGTTGAATGTACCCTAGATTTTGACCACCATGTGTCTACTGTGGTAAGGAAGGCATTCAATGTTGCATACCTCATTAGCAAAGGCAGTGCCTCAAGAGTGAAAGAGGTCATAACAGCCCTGTACTCAACTCTCATCAGGCCAATAATTGAGTACAACACCCCCTTGAGTATGAGCAACTTGACAGACCTCAGAAAATTCTAAGCAAGAAAATTCTGGGTCTCCAACACATCATACACTGATAGACTGAAGTCACTGTCACTATACTCAGTAGCATACAGACTACTTAGAGGACACTTGTGCCAGGCCTACACAGCAATCCGAGATCCAAACTTAACGGAAATGTTGCACATCCGCAAGTCAAGTGGGGATAAGGGTCACCTGCACCAGGGACCTTAACATGACCTGCAACATAAATAGGACCTGCTGGAGAGACAGGTATGTCTCTCAGAGGTTGCCACTCCTCTGGAATAGGCTACCAGTTCACATCAAACAAACCCCCTCTATGGCCTGTTTAAGTGTAGCCTGGATAACTGGATGGGAAACCATAAATTCTTGCCAGGGATTTCAACTATGACCCTCCTAGACATGGGCAGTCATTTCTAACTAAGATCTCAAGTTTAGGCAAGATCCTTTTTATTGGGTTTTTCCAGTATTATATTGGGTACACATGGCTAGGCTAATAAAGACCTTTGGGTCAATTTTTATTTATTTATTTTATTTATTTATTTTGTTTGTTAATCTGACAGTGTCTGACTAGGCCAGGGGCCCATTTTCAGTGGAGACCCGGGCAGAAAAGGTCCACATTGTACAATACAATATAATACAGAGACAATACAATACATATAGCAGTAATTTACATACAAAGTAACTTGTGGTTTATATACAGAACAAAACAAGTTCAAGTAAGAATTCAACAACAATGACAGATATGCAATTAAGCAGAGAAACAATGAATTTTTGAATAGAGTCAAATATCATATTTAGGTAACAGTTATGTGCATTGTATGTCTGAAGCATGTATCTGTGGCTAAGGATCTCTATCTGTGACTAAGGATGTCTAATTGCCCAGTAACTTTATTTATTTTATTTTTATTTATTTTACATTTGTTAACTGGGATGGTCAAACTGGACACAGGTCCATTTTCAGAGGAGACCCGGGGAGAAAAGCTCCATAGTAAGTAAAATTTTATACAATATGTTAAAATACAGTGTACAGAGAATTTTCAAACAATATGTTAAAATACAGTATACAGCAGAAGACATAAGACCTATATATACAGGAAAAAGTTACACATGGTCAACGGAATAAGTATACAAATTCAATCAGCATTAGGAGAAGACCTAGACTGTAATAGGTATCACAGTAAGTATATTAGGAAGGGAGGTATAGAAGTGGAATAATTTGAGGACTTATGTAATACATGGGCATAGCTACTTATTCTTTGTGCGTTCTAAGTGAGTTTTTAAAGTAAGAAGAGGTAGGAGCAGAAATCAGAGCAGGAGGGAGATTATTCCAGGTTCTAACTATGGAGTGGGAGAACAGTGCTTTTCCTGCAGTATTGTTAGCCCTAGAGATACAGACGAGGGGTTTGTCGGAAGATCGGAGAGGACGGTTTGTATTATAGTGATGAAAAGTTGGCCTAGTGCAGGGTTTTTTTCTGGATGTGTTACCACATTGTAGGCAATGACTAATTGGTGATAAGTTAGTAGCTGGGGCAGTTCCAGCCATTGCAGTTCCCCTAGAGCCTGGCAATGGTGCTTTCTAAAGGTGGAGTTATTTGCAAACTTGGTGATTTTATTATAACAAGATTTGAGTCTGGCAAAGTCATGTTTTCTAAGCTGGGTAAGAATTGGAGCAGCATACATTAGGGTAGACAAGAGGTGAGTTTGGGCTAGGGTAATCTGTGCTTGTTTCCAGAGGGATTTCCTGTGTTTCCTATATAGTGTTCCCATTTTTTATGGACTTTTTTGATAGTTTGTGAAATGTGGACATCGAAGTGTCGATTTTTATCAATTTCAATGCCTAGGAGTTTGGTATAGTCAGAGGGAGAGATAATAGTGCCATTTATGGAGGAGATAGTGAAGGATAGAAGGGTGGAAATGGTTTTGTTGGGGTGAAAAGTAGTAATTTGGTTTTATTAGGGTTTAGGATAAGTTGGATCTGAGTGATCCAACTTTCCATAGAGGTAAAGGATTCCTGAGTGAGTTGTTGTAAGGTGGGAAGTGATGGGAGCTGAACAGAAAAGAGTTGAATCGTCAGCATATTGTATAAGTGAAGCATGCTGTGTGGTGGTATGGAGATTATTGGTAAATATGGAGAAAAGAAGTGGGCCTAATATGGAGCCTTGTGGTACACCTATGGTAGTTGGGAGTAAGTACACTTTGCCATTGGACAGATTGTTGCCCATTTGACAGATAGCTTTTAAACCAGGCTATAGCGGAAGGGGCAAAGGATAGGAATGTCAGGGTGTCTAGTAGTAAGGAATGTGAAACCATGTCAAATGTTTTGGAGAGGTCTAGAAATATTGCAGATACAAAGTTATTATTATTTCATTTATTACTACCTGCGAATCTATAATAAGCAGCCTATCATAGGTTCATAGATTAGTACTAGGGTAACTGGCCTTGTGGACTATTTTAAGCCTAGCCAATTAGCCCATGTGAGAATCAAGCCCTGCACTTTGTGTTTGCAAGGTAAACACCTTAACCATTATCCACAAAGTAAACACAAAGTCCACAAACTGCAAAGGTGAGGCTTCAGAACAGCAGCTTCAGTTTAGTAAAAAAATATACTCCAAAACAGCAACCTCAGTGTATTAAGGTGTATACTCAAATTTCTCCAACCACAGAACAAAGATCTAGATTCCAAGAGCTGCAACACAGTTTTATTGGTACACAAGCGCTTTCACAAACAGCTTCTTCAGGTGTATAACAACCATTAAAATACACATACCTTATATAACACTTAAAGTCAATCACATGACTCTGCTTAACCATTTTTAAAGGCATATATACACATTCTAAGTGTTCCAAGAGTGTAAAACAACTGGTAAACAAGAAGGCACTAAGGTAACATAACAGGTAAAACTCACAAAAATCTTTATTAGTCCACAAATGGATGAGTGAAGAATCAAAAATACAGCAACTCAAACTGACTAAGCGCTTTCACCCTCATGGGCATCTTCAGAGTCAGTTACCTTCAGTAAAAACAACCTTTAAATACAGCTGCTGATTAGTACTTAATTAATCAATGATGAAAAAAAGCAGGAGGGTAGTTAATTAAACAATTGTCCCCTAAAGTCCTGCTCAACAATACCTTGTTTGCTAGAATCTCAAGTAAGTAATAGCTACCCAAAATAAATAAATGAACCAAAATAAAACAAAAATAAAAATGAAACATCAAAAAAAACACAAAACTAAAAAACAATATGTGCAATGAAAAACATTCCATATATAACAGAAGACATATCTGTTAATATATTTGAATTTACATAGTTGTGAATTATATACAAGCTGCTTTGTATTTTAAAATACATGCTAGGGATAGTATGTCATTGATACCAGGGGCATTACTGGCATCAAGTCTCAGTTGCCAAAGATATTCCCTTATTTCCAACATAGTTTTAAAGTCCCCCCCAAAATCTCTGTCCATACAGAGCCTTCTTTTTAAATTCTTCTTATTTTTAAAGCTAAATTGTGGCTTTGTGCCTACTAACTCTTTCATTTTACAATCTGATGTTAATATATTCCAATGTTAATTTATAATATTAGTGTACAGCCCAACATCTCTTGAATAATTTAAAGACATCAGAGAGTAATAACCAGATAACTATTAGGCCAGCAGACAAGGGAGGGCAAACGGTGGTTATGAATAGAATTGATTACAATGGTTTGATGTTAGAAATGCTGGATAATACTGACTTCTATCAAAAAATTACATCCATACAAAGTAAAAATATGATATCAAGGGTAGAAAAAGAAATTAGACACCTTGAGGAACTAGAGCTTTGTGATAATATGGTCAAATATTTAGTAGTTACAGATCCAACTATTCCAAAGATACAGGGGTTGCCTAAACTCCATAAAAATTCCATCAGACCCCCAATGAGATCAATAGTAGCCAGATGAAATTGGTGTACTGAACCGGCTTCAATATTCATTGAAAAAAATTTGAAGGCCCTGATATACAAATCAAAGTATATCTTGAAAGATACAGAGCATTTTCTCAGAGATTTATATGAATTTACTAACGAAACAAATGTATCAGAACAGTACTTTGTCGTTACATTAGATGTAGTATCGCTGTTTATAGTTATACCAAATCCAGGTGGTATTAGAAATGTGATACATCTATTAGAGATGAATACGGAATTTGGAAGTAGAACCATAGGAATATTACAAAGACTGTTAAAAATAGTGCTTGAAAATAACATTTTTGTATTTAGGGAAGATATGTATTGGCAAAAGAATGGAGTGGCAATGGGCACTCCTTGTGCTAATAGTTATGCCAATGCTGTTATGTCCAAATGGGAAATGGAAAATGTTATAAAAGGAAAATTTGATAAAATGATTATGTTTTATAGGAGATTTGTAGATGATCTCTTTCTTTTATGGAGAGGGACAGAAAGTCAGTTATATGAATTCTTAGAATTCATTAATAACTCTACAGAATTTCTTAACTTTACCATGAATTGTTCTACTGATGGTATCAGTTTTTTTGGATGTTTATGTAGAGAAAGATAGTACAGGCAAGATTAGCACAAGAATGTACAGAAAGACCTGCCATGCAAACAAATTATTAAGTAGAGATAGTATGCATCCCAATTTTATATTCAGAAATGTAGCACAAAACCAGGGCATCAAGATTAAGTGTAAAAACCGAAGAATATGAGAAACAACTAATTTTGACAGGAAAAGAATTACTAGATAGAGGCTATGATAACAGAATGGTAACTAAAACATGGAAGATGTGATGAGTAAAAGAGAGAATAAGGCTAAACCATATTTCTCAAAACAATTAGTGAATGGGAAAGAGAAAGTGACTCACAAGAATGTAAGGATGTGTTTAAATTATTCAAGAGATGTTGGGCTGTACACTAATATTATAAATGAACATTGGAATATATTAACATCAGATTGTAAAATGAAAGAGTTAGTAGGCACAAAGCCACAATTTAGCTTTAAAAATAAGAAGAATTTAAAAAGAAGGCTCTGTATGGACAGAGAACTGAAAGGTAGATAAAATGAAAAGGGCACTAGACCATGTGGCAAGTGCAACTTTTGTAGTTTTATTTGTAGTGATTCACAATTTAAACACCCTGACACAGGGGAGAGGTTTTATCTGCGAATCTATGCGAAATGTGATACAGCACATGTAGTATATCTGGCTATCTGCCAGGCATGTCACAAATTTTATGTAGGGAAAACAGACCGTCTTTTAAAAGACAGGATAAGAGAACACCTATATCACATTAAGAAAAGAAGTAGTTTTAATGCACTAGCGAAGCATGTGTCAGTTACCAATGAACGTTTTTAAATTTGTTGTCTTATGTAGAACATTCACTGATATGAGGGGGTGATATAAAAGCAAGGACTGAGGAAAAATAAGCTGAATGGATTATTAGGTTAAGGGCTAGGTCAGGGCATGGACTGAATGATTCTGTTCCTATAAGACCAATATTAAAAAAGAGACGATTGAATAGGTGAATGTTGAATTTTTTAAAACTTTACGTATGCTTTTAACATATATTTTTTATACTATATAAGTTTAGAATTTGTAAGAGTGGATCAAGAAAGTAACACTTAGAATGTGTATATATGCCTTTAAAAATGGTTAAGCAGAGTCATGTGATTGACTAAGTGTTATATAAGGTGTGTGTATTTTAATGGCTGTTATACACTTGAAGAAGCTGTGAAAACGCTTGTGTACCAATAAAACTGTGTTGCAGCCGAGTGGAATCTAGATCTTTGTTCTGTGGCTGGAGAAATTTGAGTATACACCTTATTACGCTGAGGTTGCTGTTTTGGAGTATATTTTTTTTACTAAACTGAAGCTGCTGTTCTGAAGCCTCACCTTTGCAGTTCATGGACTTTGTGTTTACTTTGTGGATACTCTGGAATACTTTTATGCAAAGGTCTGTAACATTGGGTGGTTTGTATCATTTAGAACCTTAACCATTATGCCAACCTCCCACCTAATGACTGCAAATTCCCCATACATTTTTCTCTGAAACATATTTCTTGCTGATGCTTTGTGCTGCACTCTTAAATCACTTTTTCAAACAGTACAATAGACATATCAAGGAGGTAGAAACATGACCAACACACTTGCAGCTGTATTGGCCTTCATACACATTTTATAGGTATTATTTGACATCTGAACCACACATAGAGAGGAACACACAAAAGAAGGTGCTCATAAAGGTCACCTTGCTGGAGTCTGAAAAGTCCATTACACAGATGTAGAGGTTCTGCTCTGTTATGTGCAGCTGTCCCATTATTACATTAAACAATCAGTATCAGACAATTTATGACCAGCAGTTACAGCTTTATCATGGAGAAAGGGGGGTCAGGAACCATACACAGAGCCCTTGGTCAGCATTATACTATTTACATACTCTTTCAAATATATGATTAAAACTGAAAATTATCATCTTCTGCAAACTGTGGAAGAAATTTAATGACCTATATTGCTTCTGGGGTTCAATTACTCCCTTCCCCATTACCTCAGTAACTCTGACGAAGAGTCAGCATTTATCTCTCATGTTGGCACTTTCTCCTCTTCTTTCGCCTCCAAATGCCACACTCTCTCATTCTCTTCAATCTCCAAACCCCACAGTCTCTCTGCTGATTCTAATTCCATCTGTTTTGCTTGCTGCAATCTCTCATTTTCTTTAGCCTCCAAACACTGCAATCTCTCCGCTGATTTTAATTCCAGACATTTGGCTTTCAGTTCAAGTGTCTAACTCCAGATGGGGTTTTAAGTCCTCTAAGAAAAGGTGAACTGTCCTGTTTCTGAAGGCTGGACATCCCCATAACCAGACTGGTTGTCGTTCCACGCTGAAGATCAATTAATGCAAAATAATTTCCTCTTTAGTCAAGCTGGCATGCACCAATCCTTTAGCTTTGCACACCTTGGCCCAATGGGTTCTTTGTCAGCTTGCCATAATCCTCTGCTGACATCTTTTCCTGATTTCCCTGAATAAACTAAATTAACAAAAAAAAACTGTTGTGAAAATTAAACTCTGCATGTTTACCTTGTGGCTGCTGAGACTACAGACCCCTTCAGTGACAACTGCCTACAGGCTACATAAGTTCAATTAATATCCACACTACTGCTCAGCAATATGTGATGGTCCCTACTCCAGGCCAGTAATCAAGGAGCCTCAATCCTCACCTCAGACACTGGTGAGGGCCCGCCACTAGGAACAAAAATGGATAAACACAATATTTTCAGATGCACCTCTCTGCACCCAGCACAATTTTCCTTAAGAGCACAAAGTGAGCACACCCAGTCCTGGGTCTGAACATTGAGTTGAGTCCTCAGCCAAGTGTTACAAGCCAAGTCCTCTGTGTTCCTGCTCGAACTAGCTCTCTCTCTCTCACACACACACACACACACTCTGAGATTTGATTTTCACACACACACACACACACACACACACACACACACACACACACACACACACACACACACACACACACACGCACCTGGGAAAAGCTGGCACAGATTACCTGCACTGATACCCTTTGCCCAGACTATAAGGTAGTTACACTGCCACCAGCCAGCTACTCTAAGGCTCTTACAAGGATACCCAATTATACCGATTAAAATTAATACTAACACAAACAGTAGTGTTTGACCAATGTAACAAGGCTTTCAGGAACAGCCACAGTGTCACAAAATAAATATAAGTACTCTCACAGGTTAAAATATTCTCTAAAAGACTACAAACCCTGGGAACTATTGCCCCATTAGCCTGATGAGGCTGATATGCAAAGCTATGGAATGCATCATCATGGACCTAATAAACAAGAATATAGGAAATCTCCAAACTCTGAATCCCATACAGTTTGGCTTTGTGAAAGGTAGATCATGCCTGCTCAACTTGATCTTCTTTGAGTCAGTCACCAGAGCTGTGGATGAAGGCAAGGTGGGTCATAGAGCTTACCTTGATCTGGCCAAGACCTTTGATACCATTCCCCATTCAGGAATAATAGAAAAACTCACTAAGCTAGGCATCAACCCCTATATCACTAGGTGGGTTGCAAACTGGCTCACAGGTAGAAACCACAGTGTGAAAGTAGCTGACTCTAAGTCAGACTGCCAACCAGTCATGAGTGGAGTCCCCCCACAGGGTCCTCTCCTGTTTATCTACTTCTCTGAAGTCCAGGCCAACACAAAGGGTCTCTGGCTGACAAGGTTCACAAACGATTGCAAGCTGGGAGCTATTATTAACTCCCCAAGTGATTTTGACATCCTACAGAAAGGCATCACTGAGACCAACGACTGGTGTCAGAACCATGGCCTTAAGCTCAATGCCAAAAAATGTGTCATCAACCCCTCTGGGAAAAACCCAGTTCCCATGAATTACCACATCGATGGTAGTTCATTGAACGCAGAAGGCGTTATAAGAGATCTGGGAACACAGGTTGACAGCAACCTCTCTTTCGACCACCACATTGCAACTCTAGTCAGAAAGTCCTTCTATGTGGCACATCTCATTACTAAGGATTTTGCATCCAGGAAGAAAGAGGTCATTGTCTCCCTCTACTCTTCCCTCATTAGGCCAGTCATTGAGTACAATGCCCCATTTGGCATGTCCCTCACTAAACACCTGCAACAACTGTCTCACGGACAGAACCCACATGGTGAGAGTTGCGGGAGCTAGGTCTGACTCTAAATCGGTTACAAGTGGAGTTCCCCAGGGTTCAGTCCTAGGACCCCTCCTGTTCGGTATATACTTCTCAGAGGTACAGGCAAGCACATGAGGACTATGGCTGACCAAGTTCGCAGACGACTGCAAACTAGGGGCTATAATCGACTCTCTGGCTGACAGACATCCACCAAAAGGGTCTCACTGAGATGGATACCTGGTATCAAAATCATGGCCTCAAGCTAAATGCCAAAAAGTGCATAGTCATCCCCTTTGGAAAAGACAAAGTACCCACAAACTACCACATATATGGTAGTCCCCTAAATATGGAAAACATAATAAGGGATCTGGGGACCCAAGTAGATAGTAATCTCACCTTTGATAATCACATTTCCAAAGTGGTTAGAAAATCCTTCAACGTGGCCCACCTAATCCCAAAAGGGTTCACATCCAGATCAAAAGAGGTCATTGTGCCCATCTACTCATTACTCATCAGACCCATCATAAGAGTACAACACCCCATTTGGGATGTACCTTACAAGACACCTGCAACAGCTGGAAAGACCACAGAAGTACCTCACCAAGAGGATCACTGGCATCAAACAGATGCCCTATGCAGCTCAACTGAAGAAATGACAGCTGTACTTGGTTGCATACCGCCTACTCAGAGGTGATCTCTGCTTGACATACAAAGCCATGTCCAACCCAGAATTGATGGACATGCTCCATCTAAAGAAAACCTTATCTCCGCGAGCCACACGCTCTAGGGATCTAAACCTCACCACAACAATAAATAGGACATGCTGGAGGGATAGATTCCTGTCCCAGAGACTTCCCAGACTTTGGAACAAGAGACCAATCTACATTAGGCAGAGCTCCTCGCTAACACTCTTCAAAAAGAAATCTTGACTAATGGATGGGAAACAGAAAGTTTACCTCGGGGATCAATTCAGTGGCTCTGCTGGACAGAGGCACAGGGAACTAATCTAAGGGGGCAGCGAAAGCCAACACATTCTGGCTAGGCTTATAAATTCCTTCAGGCAGATAGCCTAGTACCTACCTATGAACCTATGAGAGGCTGCAAAAGTACCTCACAAAGAGGATCCTAGGCCTTAAACATTTGTCCTATATGGACAGACTAAACAAACTCCAACTATTTTATGTCTCATATCACCTACTTAGAGGTTATCTCTGCTTGACTTACAAAGCCATGAATGACCCAGCTCTGTTAGAAATGCTACATCTGAAGAAATTCCAATCCCTCTGCACCACATGCTCCAGAGACCTCAACCTCATTGCAACAATCAACAGAACATGCTGGAGGGACAGGTTCATAACTCAGAGACTGCCCATGCTATGGAATAGACTTACCATACATGTCAAGCAGAGCACCTCACTGGCCCTCTTCAAGAGAGATCTTGATGAGTGGACAGGAAATAGAAAATTCACCCCAGAGATCACTCCAGTGGCTTTACTCGACAAAGGCACTGGGAACTAAGGTCGGGTGGCACAATGCCAGGGCAATCATAGGTTCATAGGTTGGTACTAGGCTATCAGCCCTAAGGCCTATACAAGCCTAGCCATAACAATTCCCTGGCTATTTATTCCCACAATATTTACTTCCCTGGACCCCTGTCAAGCAGTGCGACTGACATGATCCCCGGGGTGAATTTCCTGTCTCTCATCCAATTGCCAAGGTTCCTTTTGAAGAGGGCCAAAGAGGTGCTCTGCTTGACATGTATGGACAGTCTATTCCATAGTCTGGGGAGTCTTTGGGTCAGGACCCTATCCCTCCAGCATGTTTTGTTCATTGTGATGACAAGGTTTACATACCTGGAGCATGTAGCTCTGAGGGATTGGGATTTCTTTAAGTGTAGCATGTCCAACAACTCTGGGTTTGACATTGCCTTGTATGTTAAGCAGAGATCACCTCAGAGTAGATGATATGCTACAGAGTATAGCTGGAGTTTTTTTAGATGGTCAGCATAGGGCATTTGCTTTAGGCCTGTGATTCCTTTAGTGAGGTATTTATGTTGCCTTTCCAGTTGTTGCAGATGTCTTGAGAGGTATATGCCAAATGGGGCATTGTATTCTATAATGGGTCTAATGAGGGATGAGTACAGTGGGACAATGACCTCCTTTTTTCTGGATGAAAATCCCTTAGTGATGAGTTGTGCCACATAGGATTTCCTGACTGTTGTGGCGATGTGGTTATTGAAGGAGAGACCACTGTCCACCTGTGTCCCTAAGTCTCTTATCACACTTTCAATGTTTAGTGTACTGCCACCTATGTGGTAATTCACAGGTACATATTTTTCCCAAAGGGGATAACTATACATTTCATGGCATTGAGCTTGAGCCCATGGCTCTGGCACCAAGTATTTGTTTCTGTAAGGCCCTTTTGTAGAATATCCACATCATTTGGGGATTCAGTGATGGCTCCCAGTTTGCAGTCATCTGTGAACTTTGTTAGCCAGATTGCCTTAGTGTTGGCCTGTACTTCAGAGAAGTAGATGCCAAACAAGAGCAGTCTCAGGACTGAACACTGAGGTACTCCACTTGTCACTTGTCTGGAGCTGGATTTGGAGTTGGTTACTTTTACAGTGTCAGTTCTGTCAGCAAGCCAGTTGGCAATCCATCGAGTGATGTAGGGATTAATGCCCAGCTTAGTAAGCTTATCTATGATTCCAGAGTGTGGGATGGTGTTGAAGGCCTTGGCGAGGTCCAGATAGGCTGTGTGGACCACCTTACCATCGTCCACAGCTCTGGAGACTGATTTGAAGTCAATCATGGTCAGGAGACAAGATCGTCCCTTCACGAACCCAAACTGGGTGGTGTCCAGTATTTGAAGGTTGCCAATGTCTTTGCTTATAAGTTCCATGGGCTAGGCTTGTAAAGGCTCCAGGGCCATTAGCCTAGTACACACATATGAACCTATGAGCCACAATGAAAACTTTAAATGTATTTTATAACAAAAGAACATGAAAATACTGAATATTTATTTGCAATAAACACCAGAGTTTCAATTACAGGAAATATTAAAAATAACATGGATAGATTCACACACAGAAAAACAGCACTTAACTAATCTCACTACATGTTCCTGACTGATCTAAAAAATTACTGTCCCCTAGTTCACTTACTAGAGCAAGGCAAGATGAAATAGGTGAGTGGTCTTTCTTTGTCAATTTTCACAAACAGACTGCCCTGAGACTTCTGTCTCATCTAGTATTAAAACATCATTTCAGTGCTGAAATACAGAATGACATCACATACATCTTGTCATCTGACTTCTGGTTCCCACACTACCCCCTTTACTAGAAACCAGAATCTAGCATGCGTGTGTCATAATACGCACACACAGAGCTTTGAGCTTTACTAAGATGTGTTATAGCATCTGGAAGCTATTAAACCATTTCAAAAACTTCCACCCTTCCAGGGTAGCAATTAGTTCACCACTAAGGACAATACAGTAGGAGTCCTAGTCCTGATTTTCACAGAAATTTTGTCTCTGGCTGCAGTCAGAACTGTAAGATACAATTTTTATGGTCTAAACCAGGTAATTTAATTCCAATCTATTTTTCAAAGTTAGCTGGACTGAGATTAACCTCTTCTCTTCCATTATCCTCTGTTACAATATATTCATTTAAACAGTTACAATACAGTCTGACCAGCAAGCATATTTCTTTTCTGTCCAGCAGGACTCACTGTTGGTACATTTTTAACACAAGCAGCTTAACAAATACATTTTCAAACAAGTACCTGTACAAATCAGTTTGATATACAAACAAGATTATAATTCTTTACAAACTTCCAGCTAGCTATGCTGGCATATGTTACACATCCACTTTTGAAATTGAAGACATAAAAATAAGCATGACCTCTGAATGGGGTGGGTGATATCTTTGTGGCAACTACTGTTCATCTCACTTGGAAGTATGTTTGAACATAATTTATTCTGTGCATTTTAAGCTCTGGGAAAAGACAAAAAAGCTCACCATATCCCTTGACTTTTGAAAGGATCACTGGAACAGGGTACAATTCCTTGGCATATACTCTCTGTTCACTTTGACCCATCCCTTTGTTGCAGTTAAGGAGCATCTGTTTCTTGATGGTACAAGTTCAAACACGGAAATATGCTAACTTAGAGAATTCTATAAAATCATGAACCTAAAGTTTACTTACAGAAAGTCCTACTGCCATTACAGAAGCACAGGGAGTATCCTGTACAATGGAGATTTGTAGTACTGGGAAGAATAGCTTTAAAAATGCCCATAACTAGTTACATGGAGTTGTATGTACACAATCCATATATAGAGAACAGTCTAAATAAACACCAGAAGGCGTGTCGAAAGCTAATCTACAATGTCAGCTTTATTTACAGAGAATTCTGAAATCATATATTACATAGTCTCAGACTTTATTTATTGCATGCTTGCCAAGACCACTGTTGCCCCTTGTCAACTGAGGCTGCATAGAAAAGCTCTAAAATACATTGCTTCTCAAAATACATTTGTACATAACTTGTACAGTAATACAAAGGGAGACATGACAATATTGTTACAGTACATTAGGACACAGAATTTATGGTACAAGCAATAGTGCAAATTCAAGGGATTAAAGCAACCTAACACAATTTTAGCTAAACAGACCCTTTTTTAAAAAGCAGTTTTAATTAGATTTTAGGAATTGAGACATTAAGTAGGAAAGTTTTGTGCCCATGTGTTTAGCCATGTAATCTTTGAGATCTGAGAATAATATATGCAATTGTGAGGAAATATACTTGATTTCAAGAGTTTGTGTGTTAGGAAGTAAAGTAGTAAATATTCCAAACAAAATCACTATAGAGTTCTTCTACAACAAGGTAATTTAGCAGAAAACAGAAATTCAGTTGGTCTTACTGTAAGCTGAAACTCAAAAGGTACATGGTACCCCACATATGTGCTACAGGGAAAGAAGCCATTACAGTACTTAACACATTCATTGTTTAAAAGGAGAAAAGCAAGACAGCAGTAATTAGACAAACGTTCAAGAATTATTGTAAACCTAAAAGTAGATTTCCATTTATCATTTTTGCTTTACAACAGCACAAGGAACTAACAGGTGCTTACAATACTGAACTAAACAACTGAACCAGGCTAAATTTAAGTTGCAAGTTTCATTAACATCAGAATAGTCTCTTGCAAAAATAGTCAAATAATGGACAGGTTCCTATGAAAAACAGACATGACCTTATACAAGTCCGGGGAATCTGTATACAGCAAGTAGTATTAAATTACAGAGTTAACACTGTTAAAGGAAGCAGAAGGGTGCAAGGGTGAGTGAAAGAAAGAGGTTGGATGAGAACTAAGTTAGAACATGATGCAACAATAATGGAGACAACAAGACTGCAATGAAGTATGTGGAAAACGAGATGCAGCTGAAAACTAGAGTTAAGAACTGGTGTGCAGATAATGGGCTTAAACTGAATGTTAAAAAGTGTAGTACTGTTTCCTTCAGAAAGCAGTGACTGCCTACTATATACTGCAAAGGTCAGATAAAAGTTTCTTAATAAATGAAAAGCTAGTCAAGAATGTGGGCACTTAGGTTGAGAGTTCGCTTTCCGTTAATCATGTGCTAACTGTAGTCAGGAAATCTCTCTGCTTACCACAAACAATAGCCAGAGATATTTCATCTACATCTAAAGATGTTACCATTCCCCAGTATTCACCACTGATCACACCAACTGGAGTAAAACACTCTCTTTGAGAGGTACCTCACTCAACATATCAACAAATGTGAAAAGGCCAAATAGGTTCCTAACCAAAAGCATCTCTGGTTATAAGAATTTTAGTTACCAAGAAGGTCTGGAAGCCCCCTCCCTGTACTTTGTGTGTCATACATTCTGGGGTGGAATCTGTACCTTGCAGACCACACCATTAGATATCCAGTGGTCCTTGACATCCTATATCTCAGTAAGTCAAACAGCACAGATGGACCTGATAATTTATACTCAGATGAGCAGAATGTGATGGAGAGAGAGAGACAGCGATTCATCATATTCCAGCACTTCCTCTCTGGAATAAACATCCTCTGCTGGTTAAGAAATGCAATTCAATATCTCCCTTTAAACTAAACCTGTATAACTGGATAAGTACTTTCAAATCTATTCCAGGATTAACTGGCCTGGATAACTGGATAAGTACTCCCAAATCTACCCCAGGACTAACTAGCCTCTGCTTCTTTGAGAAAGGAAGTAAAACCTGAGGGTTGGAACTGGCAAGATGTACATGGTCACGAGACTAAAACAATCTTTAAACTCCTATGAATGATACCCTTCATGGCTATGAATTTGCAGGCCATCAATGTAAACCAAGAGAGATCATGTACAAATACATTCTGATGCTATACCATGAACAGACGTGAATGAAAAGCTCCAATGTCATTAAAAAGCAATCACAGACAAAAGAATGAGAGAAAAGTAAAGCACGGCAAATTCATATTTTTCCTGATCTGCAGGACCTGAATAAAGTAGTTAAAAGAAACATTGCTTACAGTTGAGGAAAAGGGTTAAACAATGCCAGCTGTTTTTCTTTTCAGTAATAGACTTAACCTGGGGATATTAGCAGATAAATAATAGGAGTACCAAATCATGTACATTTAATACATCATTAAGAAAGTATAGACTTTACTTCTGCTTACTGTCTCATGACCACTAGTGGAATGCCAAAGAGTTAGGACATCATCAACTGAAGACTTAAGGGTTTTGGAAACATAACTGATGCTGTTTTAGCATAGAGTCAGAGGCAAAAAGAGTGTGACAAAATTACAATATGGCTACGAAACAGATTATGACAGTATAAGTTCAAGCAAATTAAGTTTGAAATACACGGGTCATATTCTAATGGCAAAGATATTGAAGCCAGATTGGAAAAAAAAGAGTAATTGCAGAAATTCAAAGAATGAAGATGCAATTACAGAAGTTACCAGGAATGATATGGTATCCTGACAACATTTATCTAAGATGCGTAAGATAGCTCTGCCTCTGAGAAAGCCGTCAGAGCAACATGCAGCCTGAGAATGTAGCTATCATCAGGAAAAAAGTTACATTATCCAGAATCCAGTTACAAATGCACCAATGTTAAAATAATATAATATGAATTGAGCCAATTGTGTTGCAAGTTGATGTAAGTCAAAATGGTGCATATAGGTCCAGAGCATTAAGAGACAAAGAGATGTTCAGCTAAAAAATGAACTGGCACCAGTACTGCATGGATGTGGAAAATCCACAAATACTTTTACAGTAAAGACATTCAGGTGGAAACAGACCATAAACTCTTGCAAGAAATACTTAGAAACTCCATGTATAAGATGTCTCCATGTCAGTAGTCCTCTGCAGTCATGCCTAACCAAAAAATACTGACAGAAGTGCAATGAAATGCTAGAAGAACTAGATATTCTTTGGGCAATACCATGGTCATGAAGGGCAGAAGAAAAAAAAAATAACAGAATTTCATACATGTTTTAATGACAATATAGAAATATGGATAATCAAACAAGTTAAAATGAGGGGTAGGCCCAAACAAAATCACCAGTAAGGAAAAAAATGTTTTTTTTCCCTCAGTAAAGAAACAAGTTGTATCGCAGGATTAATGTTCAAAGATGACAAAATATTTCCCAACTGAAAAGTTAAACTTTGAGATGACACATGAATAACATACTTCCACTACATTTCACTCTGTCAATTTCCTGAATTTTAACCAGGCAAAACAAGCTGAGCACATCTTCAATTTGATGAGACTGAAAAAAAAAACGCATTTTTGAGGGACAAAACCCTGCACATCCCATAGTTTCATAGTTTAGTACTAGGCTATCTGCCCTGGGGCATTTGTAAGCCTAGCCATAGTGATGTGGCTTTCGCCACCCCATGAAATGGTACAAAAATGCACAGAATAGATTTAGAATACTGTGCCTCTGTCTAGTAGTGACGCAGTGAAGGTCCCCTTATATAATAGAATTAGTTTACTGTGCCCCTGTCTAGTAGTGACACAGATGTGACCCCTGGGGTAAACGTACGATCTCCCATCCACTCATCAAGATTTCTCCTGAAGAGAGTTAGTGAGGGGCTCTGCCTAACATGAACTGGGATTCTGTTCCAGAGTATGGGAAGCCTCTGGATTATGAATCTATCCCTCCAGCATGTCCTATTCATACTTGTGCCAAGGTTTAAGTCTTTAGCTCTCATGGTTCTGATGGATTTGGATTTTTTGAGGTGGAGCATGTCCATCAGTTCCTGATTGGACATGGCCTTGTACGTCAGGCACAGATCACCTCTGAGCAGGCGGTATGCTACTGAATAGAGCTGGAGTTTTTTAGTCTGGCAGAATAAGACATATGTTGGAGACCCTTGATCCTCTTGGTGAGGTACTTTTGTGGTCTCTCCAGCTGTTGCAAATGCCGGGTGAGGTACATACCAAATGGGGCATTGTACTCAATCATGGGTCTGATGAGGGAGGAGTATAGGGGTACAATGACATCCTTGGATCTGGATGTGAATCCCTTCATGATAAGGTGTGCAAGGTAGAATGTCTTTCTAACCACTTTGGCAACGTGGGTGTCAAATGAGAGGTCGCTGTTGACTTGGGTCCCTAGGTCTCTGATTACTTTTTCCGTACTCAGTGGGTTGCTGTCTATGTGATAATTTGTGGGTACTTTGTTTTTCCCAAAAGGGGTGACTATACATTTTTTGGCATTTAGTTTAAGGCCATGACTCCGGCACCAGTTGTCCATTTCTGTGAGGCCTTTTTATAGGATGTATGTGTCCGCTGGTGTATCGACTATGGCGCCTAGTTTGCAGTCATCTGCAAACTTTGTCAGCCACAACCCTCCCATGTTTGCTTTAACATCTGAGAAATAAATGCCGAACAAGAGGGGTCCCAGGACAGATCCCTGTGGGACACCACTTGTGACTGGCTTTGAGTCTGACATTGCTCCAGCGATTTTAACTTTATGGGTTCTGTCCTTTAGCCAGTTTGCAACCCATCTAGTGACATAAGGGTTTACATTTAAGCTGTTGAGCTTATCTATGATGCCTGAGTGGGGTATTGTGTCGAAGGCCTTAGCCAAGTCCAGGTAGGCTGTATGGACTGCTTTGCCTTCATCAATGGCTCTAGTGACTGTTTCAAAAAAGTCAACCAGGTTCAAAAGGCAGGATCTGCCCTTTACAAAGCCGAACTGGGTGGGATCAAGTGTCTGTAGGTCCCCAATGTCTCTGTTTATGAGTTCCATAATGATTCTTTCCATAGCTTTGCAGACCAGGCTGGTTAAGCTTATGGGGCGGTAGTTCCCAGGGTCTGTAGAGGTACCCCTTTGTGGAGTGGGACCACTGTTGCTGTACGCCAGTGTTCAGGTACATATCCTGTAGTAAGGCTAAGGTTAAATAGCATTTTTATGTGCAGGTTTAGCTCCTCTTGGAGTTCATGTAGCATGCAACCCGGGATACCGTCAAGTCCCATTGATGCTGTGTTTTTAGCTTTGCTGAGGGCGGCTCTCACCTGGACATCTGAGATGACAGGGAGATTACATTCAGCTGGGATAAGTATTTCTTCTTTTGGGGGTGAGGGAGGGGAGAAATTTGCACTGAACCTGTCAGCCAGAATGTTGGCAATATCTGTGGGTTCAGTGTATTTTTTGTTGTTGTGAACTAACTCTGAGCATATCTGAGGGTTTCTGCCCAGGTTTCTAACATAGCTGAAGAAGGCTTTGTGGTTATCTTTAGTGTCCTTAGCGATTTTTCTCTCAAAGTTGGCCTTGGATGTTTTTATGAGAGAACGTAGTTTTCTGCTAGTGTTGATCACAGATGTCTTCCTGGGATTTTGCTCTGTCATGCAGTAGCTTCCTTCTTTTGTTATACAATTTGTTAATGGCTGAGGTCCACCAGACAGGACGCTTGCCTTTGGTGGAGAGGGACTTGGATTTATTTGGGATTGCATGATCCATGCATTCTTGGAGATGTCCACAGAAAGCATTTGTGAAGGATTCAGCATTGTGGGATGTGGTATCCACTGGCCCAGTGGGCTTAAAGGATACCATCTCAGTCTTAAGAAGAGTGAAGTCTGCTTTTGAGAAGTTTTTCACTGTGGTCTTTTGTGCTGGGGGTGGAGGTGGGATATGTATATCCATGATGATTAGTTTGTGGTCATATCTCACTAGTGAGGGGTATACCTCCGGTGTGGAGCATTTTGTCCCCATGTTTGTGATGATCAGGTCTAGTATATTATCTCCCCTAGTGGGAGAGGTGACTAGTTGTTCCAGCGCATTTGAATTTATGAATTCCAGGAACCTTTGGGTTAGGGTGTTAGGGCTAGAATAATGTACCCAATCTATGTTAGGGTAGTTGAAGTCTCCCAGTATGATGGTATTTTGTGATACATTCATATCCTCCAATGTCTTCAGGAAGGCTGAGTGGGGTTCCTGAGATTGGGAGGGTGATCTGTAACATGCTACCAGTTGTATAGCAGTTTTGCCTATGGTTAGTTGCACCTGTATGGTCTCTGATGCTTCATGTGTTGCTACTAACCTGGAGGTGTGGGTGTCCTTGATGAATATGGACACTCCCCCTCCCTTTGCGGTTCGGCCTGGGTTTTGGGCCAAAACGCATGATACAAGGTATAGCCTGGTAGCGCTGGGGTGCTCTCAGGAGCCTTGAACCAGGTTTCAGTTACTGCACAGACGTTGATGTTCTCCATACTGAGGAGTGCATCGAGTGCCTGCATCTTGAGATTTAGACTTCTGGCGTTGAGCAGCATTACCCTTAGTTTTTTTTCCATTTTTGTTTTCTAAGGAGGTGGGTTTGTCTTTTGAGCCTTGCCTAAAAAAGGCACTATGGGGGTGGCAAGAGCCTTAGCCAATATCCGGAAGCCCAGTGGTGACAGGTGCAAGCCGTCCCTTGCGAAGCAGCGTGACTTGTCCAACATGTCATCCCAAGCAGACAGACATTGGATCCCCTTAGAATGACACCGGTACTTGAGCCAATTATTAAAGCTGATCATCTTGTCTTTGTATTGTGGCATCATTCTTGGTGAGGGCAAGATGCTGCTCAGGGTCAGGGTCATACCAGCCTGGGCTACATAATCAGAGAGCTCCTCTATGTCTCTTTTCATGTAGTCCAGGGAGGTACGTCTCAGGTCATTCACGTCAGCATGGACAATGACAGAGTCATATTTGTACTTGCTTTGGAGTGACCTGAGTGCGTGTGTTATGTGGCGGATCCTAGCTCCTGATAGGCAGCTCACAGTCACCCTCTCCTTGTTCAGCCTGGTAAGCGGGACATCAGTGTGTGTCTGACTATAGAGTCACCTATTACTAGTGTATCAGGCATGGTGTTTGGCCTTAAGGGCTGTGATTGATTGACACACTGATTTATTGAAGTATGGGTTGCATGTGTTTTGTTTTGAGGTGGTGGATTTTTGGATGTCTGCTTTGGGAGCCTCTGTTGTTTTGGTAAGTTTTTTATTAGAGCTTCCGAGTATGTCTTTGTGTTTTTATGTGTTTGGTTTGCCGTTGTGGTAGGTCTATGTGGGACTGGGTTTGTTGTGTGTGTGGTTACCATCTCCTCCTGTCTGGTCCTGCCAGCCCTGAGATGAGAGAGTTCAGCCTACAGTTTGGCTATATAGTTGCATCTCTCACATGTATTGGTGTTTGTTGGGAGGAGGAGAGGGTTGTCTGTGTACATGAGACAATTGTAGCATTGTCTCAAGATACCCAGATTAACCAGCTGAACTGGAGAGGACACCAGTAATCTACCACTCGACATGCTAGAACAGTATAAGGGAGTGCTGTGCCTTTAAGGGAAGTGGATATTCACTGGGATGGTAGGTGGATGTAGTGCTTACTTAGTATGAGAGTGCTTACTTAGTAGAGATGTTTTGAGAACAAGTGCTAGGCTTATAATATAGCGAGTGGTCTGATTATACTAAGAGTAGAGCTTCCTTAAGGGAAAATTTGAAGAGCATACTTGGCGGAGCCAGAAGAAGTTTAACCTGGTTTAACTGGCACTGCGCTATGCGCACAATCGTGGACTTTAAACAGGGAACTTCAAAAGAGCTAGAAATGGTCCAAAACAACCAATTACTACAGCTCTTGTGCTGAGGTCACTTCATACAGGGACAGGTAGGCTGCTCAAGGCTCCCCACTCCCACTGGTGAGCAAAGAAACTTCCTTCTATCCAAGTAAGGTAATGGACAACACAGGAACTACACCACAGCCCAGAATACAGCAAAGCCTGTAAACTGGTCTAAACTTGTCGTGGAGAGGCGGGAAAACAAGGATTATTTTTTTTGTTTTTAGATAGAAAACACACAGAAAATGCAGAAACAGTAACAAATCAGTTACACAGGCTAGCACACCTTAGTGGGCAGCCTCAGCAGTTAAATTAAACAAACAAACTTTCGATCAATTTCGACTAAAATGTAACTTTAAGTGCAGATATTAAATAATGCAGCAAACAGCTAAAAAAAACAGTTTAAGCTTGTTTAGGGTAAGCTAGAGAAGGTATTTCAAGTAAAAAAACAGCAAAGACACTTAAATCCAGAAAGTAGTCACTTTTATGATTTCTGTGTAGCTAGGACCACTCTGCAGGACCACGAGGAGCTTGTCTGAGTAGTATAGCCAGAAAAAAACGCCCAGAGGCTGATTTTAAACAGGGAACTTCAAAAGAGCTAGAAATGGTCCAAAACAACCAATTACTACAGCTCTTGTGCTGAGGTCACTTCCTACAGGTACAGGTAGGCTGCTCAAGGCTCCCCACTCCCACTGGTGAGCAAAGAAACTTCCTTCTATCCAAGTAAGGTAATGGACAACACAGGAACTACACCACAGCCCAGAATACAGCAAAGCCTGTAAACTAGTCTAAACTAGTCGTGGAGAGGCGGGAAAACAAGGATTATTTTTTTTGTTTTTTTTTGTTTTTAGATAGAAAACACACAGAAAATGCAGAAACAGTAACAAATCAGTTACACAGGCTAGCACACCTTAGTGGGCAGCCTCAGCAGTTAAATTAAACAAACAAACTTTCGATCAGTTTCGACTAAAATGTAACTTTAAGTGCAGATATTAAATAATGCAGCAAACAGCTAAAAAAACAGTTTAAGCTTGTTTAGGGTAAGCTAGAGAAGGTATTTCAAGTAAAAAAACAGCAAAGACACTTAAATCCAGAAAGTAGTCACTTTTATGATTTCTGTGTAGCTAGGACCACTCTGCAGGACCATGAGGAGCTTGTCTGAGTAGTATAGCCAGAAAAAAACGCCCAGAGGCTGATTTTAAACAGGGAACTTCAAAAGAGCTAGAAATGGCCCAAAACAACCAATTACTACAGCTCTTGTGCTGAGGTCACTTCCTACAGGGACAGGTAGGCTGCTCAAGGCTCCCCACTCCCACTGGTGAGCAAAGAAACTTCCTTCTATCCAAGTAAGGTAATGGACAACACAGGAACTACACCACAGCCCACAATACAGCAAAGCCTGTAAACTGGTCTAAACTAGTCGAGGAGAGGCGGGAAAACAAGGATATTTTTTTTTTTTTTGTTTTTAGATAGAAAACACACAGAAAATGCAGAAACAGTAATAAATCAGTTACACAGGCTAGCACACTTTAGTGGGCAGCCTCAACAGTTAAATTAAACAAACACTTTTGATCAATTTTGACTAAAATGTAACTTTAAGTGCAGATATTAAATAATGCAGCAAACAGCTAAAAAAAACAGTTTGAGCTTGTTTAGGGTAAGCTAGAGAAGGTATTTCAAGTAAAAAAACAGCAAAGATACTTAAATCCAGAAAATAGTCGCTTTTCTGAGTTCTCTGTAGCTAGGAAATACCCCTTATACGGGTGCTAAATCCATGGTAACATAACTATGCAGTAAATAGAAAAGCACATATGGAAACCACATCAACAATAATTTCCTCAGGAGTTTCAGACCAGGGACTTCAGCATAATGACTGAATTTTATCCACTCAATGAAGGGCAGGGCAATAATATAGCAATAACCCACGCCTGGGTGTGGGTAATGCTGGATTTACCCACGGTTGGCGTGGTTTGGTCCCGAGGGCTTGCCCTCGGGACCAAACCACGCCAACCGTGGGTAAATTCAGCATTACCCACACCCAGAAGTGGGTTATTGCTATTATACCATGACATTATTTAAGAAAAGAAACTATTACTTTTCTTAAATAATGGCATAGTATAATGCCTGTTTACTGCCCTTCCGCAGATGTCTGGCATCCGCGGCAGTTCTGATGTACTGCGAGCCTGAGCAGTACATGAGAGCTGTGGGCAAAAGCAACGGAGAAAGCAAGATCTCCGTTGCTTTTTACTGTTAGCTATGTTAAATGGGTTTAACATAGCGAGACAGTTAAAATAAGCAACGGAGATGTCCGTTGCTTATTTTAAACTGTTTCGCTATTTTAAACCCATTTAACATAGCGAAACAGTAAAAAGCAACGGTGATCTTGCTTTCTCCGTTGCTTTTTTTTTAAACCTGTTCTGCTATGTTAAATGGGTTTAGCATAGCGAGACAGCTTTAAAATAAGCAACGGAGATCTCCGTTGCTTATTTTAAAGCTGTCTCGCTATGTTAAACCCATTTAACATAGCGAGACAGTGTTTTAAAAGTAGAGTTATACTAATGGAAAAAAGTCCAGGCGACCGGACCTTTTTCCATTAGTATAACTCGATTTACAATGTGCACGCTGGCCAATCAGCGTGCACGTTTTGGGGGGGGGTCATGGTATAATGATGAATAACATCTGGGAAGATTAAAGTGTAATGAAAGAGACAAATATGCAATGACACCAAAAAGCAGTCATGGAAACAGTTAAACCTAGTGGTTCCAAAGTCCCAAATCATATAGAAACAAATAACACTAAGTAAACATGCCAAGCACTTAGAGCACCAAAATTCTGTTTATTCAACAAATTGCTTTGTCAAATAAATGGAATTTTGGTACTGTAAGTGCCTGGCGTGTTTACTTAGTGGTTTTTTGTTTCTATACAAATATGTAATGCCCTGGCAAAGAATGTCTACTCCGAGAGAAAACAGTAGTACAAAGTTGTGGCATATGCAATTAATATCAGAAAACAATCCAAAATAAGAAATGTTAATAACATGCTCCATGATGATCCTGATGACTAGGGCTGTGAGGGCGCACATTAAAACTATGCATTTTCTTTGTGCAGATATTTCAAGTTCCACGAAATAAATTGACATGCGTAAGTGTGTGGGTGATTACTGAATTAACTACTTCATTGTAGTGTTTGCTGTTTCTATTATTCTCACCTCATACTAGCTTATTTCTCATCCTGACATTTTCTTTCACACACAGGTTCTCTCTCTTTTAACAAGGGATTTTTCATTTTGTTAAAATGATAGTCTGCAAAATAAAATCAGACATTCAAAGAATCTCAGCATGAGTGGGAAATCAAGCATATAATAATCAGTCCTTTTAACTGTGATAAACAGAAGTGATTGACAGTATCAGTCAGAACTCCCCTAACAATAAAAACCCTCATGAGAAACCAGTGTAGTTACAGAAGAGGGTGATCATCTCACTATTTTGCAATACAGGAACATTGCACTTTGAGGACACAATCTCTGACAAGCAAAATGGGCAGAAGTTTGAAAAGCAAATTACAAATTTCAACTACATTACTGATGCTTGAAAAAATCAATACAAAATAGAAATCAGAAAACATGCACATACGTCTATGACAGAAACTATCAGATCTATGAGCTAAAGATAAAGCATTAATTAAAAAGTCATGAGCAAGTCTGCAGATAGACACTTATGTAGTTTCTCAAGCAGCTGGACCATGAACCTACACTGTCTGTGAAGAAGATGAAAACTGCACAGAATGTATCATAGAGATCTGTAGAAAACTACTGCATCTAAATCAATGAAATAAGTACAACAGTAACCATCATAACCTAGTGCTGTTACAAAGAAGAGACAGAATCCAAGTGTGTTATGTCAAGCTGTTAACAAAACTTCCACTAGTTATGTCTCAAAGTAATGTAATCCTACAAGAACTGTTCCAACAGGAATATCAGAAATCCAGAGGGGAAAAAACTGATACTTTTAAACATGGAATGCAACTGAGAAAAAAAAAACAAAAACGTATGTACAGTTTAAGAGTTCATTGTGATATTTATTATGGAACAGGTGCATTTATTAACATATTTGAAAGTGAATAAAAGTTTCACATAAAAATGGCATTCTTAGTGTACGCAACATTAATTTCCAACATAAAGTGTGCTACCTTACAGACATAGAAAAAAAAGGAGGCTATAGTATATGTACAGCTTTAAATATGCTAATGTCTAGCTTCAGGAAGATGTATGCTATACAACATGCATTCCTTTTGAAGGCAGTCTGAATGAATGTCTACCTGTACTGTTTTCAGCTTGACATTTTGTCAATCCATTGATCTTCATTCAAAATCCTATGCCTCACAACCATTCACCAATAACTGAATAGTTTTACTAGTATCTCCCTGTTACGTGCATATTTTTGTGGCACTGCTTACCCCCCAACTCTGCACTTCTAATATGATCCTTATGACAGCCATATATATAGCTATCTATGAAGCTGCTATGTACCCTACCTCAGCTACAGTATTAACACTGACTGCAACATCTGGGAAGAATCCTAAAGAATATGCTCAAAACATCCCAAGTAGAAGGGATGAAATAGCCTGGAAAACATGAAGAAGAGAACAGCCCTCCCTAACTAGGGTTAAAATTGTCACACTTTTTACAGGACAGAATCCCTATTTGGATACTTGCATCCTGCAAAACAAACAAACAAAAAAAAAAACAGCAAATGCAGTGTGATTTTAATACACACTATTTTCTAACTTTCCTCTCTGATAAAAAAAACTATGGTTTTGTATCCAACACATATTCATACAATGAAAAACAATAAAGACAACTAAGATTGAACATTCTTGTTTTGGTGGTAAAGTAAATACCAGCCATTCATATGATCACTGCTGCAGTAGCCTAAGCTATATGGATTATATCCTGCATAGGATACAAGAGCCAGCCAAACTTCCAAAGTTTCAAGGCACCTTTCATGCATCCAAACTGTTAGTCAGCTCTACCGGAGTTGACTAAAAGTCAGGTTTGGGTGCCAAGCCCTTCAAAGCTTTCATGCCAACAGAGAGAGGGAAGCTAAATCCCTGAAAACATACTGCTAGGAAAAAAATACCTGTCCACATTCTGACAAAAAATTAAAAATAAAAAAAAGATGGAGAGAGTGACAACTGCATCAGTGATCATTCAAACATCAACTATTAGACAACTGCATCAGTGATCATTCAATCATCAACTATTACAGTAACTTTACTTACACAAACGCACTCTGCTCATCCTACGATCACTACTGCAGTAGCCTAAGCTATATGGGTATATAACCATAACTTAGCAGGAATGAGAAGGGTCCAGAAGCCCCTGTAGAATGGTTCTAGCAAAGCCTGTCCTAGATCTGGGGAAGAAATCTAGCTTAAAATGCTTTGAGACTCCAACCTTTTCCAAAAAGCCACAGATGAAGCCAAGGATCTAGTAGAGTGAGCCTTGCTCCTGCCTGTAATAGTTTTGTTGGGTTGGGAATACGAAAAGATAATAGCCCAAGACAACCATTTGGAAAATGCTTTGACACAGGTTGCCCATTCTTTTACCTTCACAAGAAATGAACAACTGATCAGAAGTTCTGACAAATTTTGTTCGGTTAAGGTAGTACCCAAGTTATGATGCATCCTTTCTCCATCATTTTTCAGGTTCTGGAAAGAACATAGGGAGATGATAGTTTGGTTTCAGGTAAACTCGGATACCACTTTGGGCATAAAATAAGGATTAGTTTTCAAAGAAATCCTATATTTGTGGAAAATGAGATAAAGCTGACCCACCATGACAGCTTTAAACTCAGATGTAGATGTCAAAGCAATGATAAGACTATTTTCCATGTCAAGAACCTCATGTCATCCTGATTAGCTGGTTCTAATGATGCACGTTAGTTTTTCAAACACAAAAAGTAAGATCCAAAGGAGGAGTTACTGGTTTCCTAGCAGGCTTCTTATGCAGAAGCCCTTTCTACAACATTTTGACATGAGACTGCATTGATAGAGAGGGATCTCATGGGCAGACATGCTGAAATGGCCAATAAATGAACCTTGATAGAGGAATAAGACAGGTTATAGGAAAGTAACTCACGCAAATCTTGAGAGACCAGAGAAACAGGAGTCCTGAGTAGGTACTACATGTGAGTATTTTTTGACAATGAAGAACATTCACATACAAGGAAAGAGTGCGCAGGTACTGGTTTCAAAGTGAGACAGTGCTGATTGAGTGAGCTTAAATTTAGACTGCGCTATCCAAATGGTGTTTTGAGTACTTTTTTCCAAATGGGTTTAAGATGTTTACTGATGTGCAGGAAGCTGTGAGAATGGTTCATAAGAACAGCCTAAAAAATGGTGAAGAATTGATTGGAACTGAGAAAGCTACATAGGGTGGAAAAGGGAAAGTACAGCTGTGTAAAACCTGACTAACAGTTGATGTCTTACTGATCACTATTGCGGTATTCCTGACATATGGGTATTTCCTAGAGCTGATGGAGGAAAGGTGTGTAGCTGGCCACTGAGTAGAAGAGTTGTCCAGCAGTCCAGACAGAACTGTCTGAGCAAAGGCTCCCCTGGACCAGGAGAAAGCATCAATTTTGTAGCGTTTGATAAAGACGTGTACAGAGGACCAAGTGGCAGCCTCCTAGATAGACCTGGAGTCTATTCCTTTGAAAATGTCCCTGAGGAAGCTACTTCTCTAGTGGAATGTGCTTTAGGGTTGGAAGGCAAGGTCTTACCATAGTGCAAGTAGCAGAGAGAGCCTTAGAAATCCAAGCTGCAATAGTTTGTTTGGAGACTGGCTGGCCCAGCTTAGGGCTCACAAATAACACTAACAGGTGGTCATTCTTTCTGAAAGATTTAGTTTTGTTTTAATACAATTAGAGTTGCTTGTGAACATCCAGAGAATGTAAGATCCTTTTCCCTGTTCTGTGGATTGAGAAAGAAAATGGGAAGATGAACAGCCCGACAGAGAGAGCTTGTTCACTATCTTAGGCATGAAGAAAGGATTAGCCCTGACAGTACCCTGTCCTTAAGGGAAATAGGAAAAGGGGGATGACCATAAGAGCTTATAACTCAGAAACTATCCTAGATACAGTATGTAAGACATGTACTTACACAATGTCACTGGAGGCAAAGCTCTCACATAAAAGCACTCCTAATGTCAATCAGGTTGTCAATGGTAAACCTGCTGCACCCATCACACACAATTCAAAGAAATCACAGAAACCCATATATGCTGGGGCACTTAAATGCAACCTTCCTAAACCCCAAAGACCTCCTAGATGAAGTATGTATTACAAATACCCTCAGCAGTCCCGAATGCACTCTTCCAAAACACCATCCACGTTAACAAATACAGACACATCTCATGGAGCCTCTACTTCTAAGCCCATAATGCAAGCCACCAAACAATCTAACATTCTAGTTATTGGAGACTCCATTGTGATACACAGTGATGTCCCTCTCACCAGGCTAAGTAAGGAGAAAGTCAGGGTCAGTTACTTATCAGGGCACAGGATCCATCACATTGTGTAAGCACAAGCACGACTCAGTCACAGTCCATGTGGGTGTAAATGACCTGAGACCATATGCATCATGAAGCTCTCAGAAAGTGTCCTAGGAAAGTATGAGCCTAGCATTTATTTACTGCCATTTGTTTACCGGGAAAATTCACTGAGCCAGTAAGAGAACATTTTCAGTGCAGGCCCGGGGAGAAAAGCTCCACAAAAAGCATGAACATGTAACTGAATATTAACATAAAACAGAATATTACCACATGTAAAGTTCAACAAAAAACATGTACATGGACAAGTAATTAACAATTAATTAAAGTAAAGGTAATACTAGATTAATCAATTAGTTACAATTGATGCAAACTTAAAATACAGAGTGACACAAGACATATGTAAAAGGTTTGCAATATATGGCACATCGGCCATAAAAGTAGTTAGGCCACTTAAAACATTGTATAGGTAGTGGTCATTTAAAATAAATAAACATATTATGGTAAAAAGGGAACAGATATAAGAATATGTTCAGGAAGTATGGGTAGTCGGGATTTAAAAGGCAGGTGATTGGAACAAGTGCAGATCCGGATAGAAGAGAGGTGGTCTTGTAAAGAACTATTTGTTAATGGTAGGCCATTCCGGACTTTGTCTACAGAACAAGTATACAGAAGCTGGCCACATTAGGCTTACAAACCTGCTAAAGGTATTGATTTTGAGATCTGAGACCTTTGGGGTAGGTAGTTGCTAAATAAAAAGGTGAGAACTGACTAAAGGTTTGTAAATTAAATTATGCACAGTTGTTAACTGTAGGTAGGAAGGAGAGAGAGTACGAGTTCAATCCAGTTAAGGGAATGTAGAGCTGTGAAGTGATGAGTAGAATGTTTAGCATTTGTAATAAACTTGGCGACTTTGTTATAACACATTTCAAGTTTGGTTATTAAGGAGGATTGTAGATTAGTAAGTAATGGGGCACCATAGAGGACAGAGGGCAGTGGTAGTAAGGGTTTGTTTAATGGAGGGGCTAAGAAAGTGTTGGTGCCTATAAAGAATACCTAGCTTTTAGTTAGTTTTGTTAACACTGTGCTGTATGTGCATGTCAAATTTTAGCTGTTCATCTACTGTTACTCCCAGTAGTTAAGTGTAAGTAACAACTTCAATTACTGTTTTGCTCTGTGAGAGAACAGTAACCTGGGCCTTGCTTATAAGCATTCTTTTCTTGGGGGTAAATAGAATTAGCTTGGCTTTAATTGGATTAAGTGAGAGATTATTGTTACTGAGCCAAGTCTCTATGGAAGTAAAGGCCAAATGAGTGATTTGTTGCAGATCAGACATGGAATTAGCAGAGCAGAGTCACCTGTATATTGTATTAGAGAAGCCCTGAATGAAAGCAGACTGGAGATTACAAATAAAAATGCTGAAAAGCAGGGGCCCTAATATAGAGCCTTGGGGATGCCAGTAGAGTTGTTAAGATATGAAGAATGGGAGCTCTTCCATTTAACCGCCTGTTGTCTGTCTGATAGGTAACTTGAGAACCAGTTAAGGGGGGGGGGGGTCGCCAACATTTGAGAGTTGATTTAGAAGTAATGGGAGGAGCCTGTATCAAAAGGCTTTGATAAGTCTAGAAACAGGGAAGAAATAATTTTGCCCGAGTCTCGGGCTTTATTGACTGTGTCCATGAAAGATATCAAGGCAGTCATTGTACTATGGCCGGTCTAAAACCACATTGCATAGGAGATAGAATCTGATTATTAAGGAGAAAGTTTAGACGTTTACATGCGTGCATTTCTCAAGGAGCTTTGAGATGGGAGAGAATGGCTATAGGACGGTAGTTGGAGATATAAGTAGAGTTGCCACCTTTGAGGAGGGATAGAATAAATGCTTTTTTCCAAATTTTCAGGACATAGGATTCAAGGATGGACCTGTTGACAGGATACTGATTGGGTAGGGAACAGCATCAGCAGCGACTTTGAGATATTCTCTTAGTAAGTTGTCAGCTGCATTCGACCTAGGTTTAAGTTTTAAAGTACAAGTTGGAATGAGTTTCAGTGTGAATGTGGGTGTCAGATGGGTTGCTGTTTCACAGGATTTGAGTGAGGACGAAGAGGAAAAAGAGTAAGTGGGAGGGGGATGAACTTGTTGGTCTAGTATGGTTAGAAATTTGAGATTATGACACAGTGAGGTTGGAGAAAGTTGGTGGTGATGTTTGACATAGTATTAAAGTGAGAGTTAAAGAGACTGGCTATTTGTGGTGGAGTTTTCTCTGGGTCTGCACATGGATTGTTATTAGTACCCGGGGTTTAGGAGAGACTTTATGGATGTCCAGAATATTTTGGAGTACTGCTTATGATTAGTTTGAAGTGTTAGATAATAGTCTTTTTTGCTTTGATTACTTGTCTTTTTACTTGGTTGCAAAGCTGCTTGAATTTCACAATGACTGGAGGATTTTTATTTTTTAGCCATTGTTTCCACATTTTGTCCCTATTTAGCATTACTTCATTTGCTGGTTTTGTTAGCTATGGGGTGTGGTTAGTTTTGATTCTTTTTACACAAGGGGAGCAAGGGTGTTTAGGGACTCTAGAAATAATGCATTAAAGTAATTCATTGCATCATCTAGAAGTAGAGCTTTTAGGATGCTCTAGTTCATGTTATTCAGTAGATTGGTGAGTATCTGATGTTTGAAACTGGTCAGATTACATATTTGTTTATAATAATGTTCTTTTTGGAAGGAGGGAGCTGTTCTAAAAGCAAAAGCTGGAAGATGATCACTAAATGCATTTGGGAGAGTACCACCGGCTGAGGGGATTTTACTTGGATCAGTAACCGGTATCTAGTCTAGGATGGAGCCATCACTATTACCTTTAATGAATCTAGATGGAATGGAGATAACTTGTGTGAATTTAAATAAGTTAATGTTTGTGGATGGAGTTTGGAGCAGAAGTTTAGCCAATTTATACTGACATCACCCAGAATGATGGTTTCATTTTTAATTGTATGGGTAAGCCAGGCAAAGATCTCTTCCAGAACAGGCATGTTATTGCCAAGGGGTATATAGAGAACTATGATACTTAGTCTTTTGGATTTATGTATTTTTAGAAAAATGATAAGGCTTTCAGTGTTAGAGAACGGAGAACAATATTTGAGTATGGGGCTATATTGTAGGTGTTAAGGAAAAGAGGAGCTATGACACCTCCTTTCTTGTGAAGTCTATCTGACCTAATGGAGTTGAAGCCTGGAGGGAAGAATTCAGAGTGGTTTATATTATGTTTGAGCCAGGTTTCAGTTGCAGTGATAATGTCTGGTTGATTGTGTGCTATCCAGGCATGGAAGCCAGTCATTTTGTTAAGAATACTTTAGACATTTAATGTGACAATATCTAAGGATTTACAGGAGTTATAGTTACTGTACAGAGAAGAAGGTTAGTGGAAGTGGGTCCTGGACTGAGGAGGATATCACCACATAGGGGTAAACTAGAAAATAGGAGAGCATAGAAGTATTTTAGTTGCTTCTCTTTTGGATCTATTAAGGTAATACTGATGGCAGAGGATATAGAGCCTTACTAGAAGAATTTTTAATTTGGGGAAAAGCACATGATTTACTTGAAAGAGACGAGGATATATATATATATATATATATATATATATGGACATGGATAGTTCTCTGATGGGTACGCTGAGGAGGATGTGACAGATGCAGATTTACAGAGAAGGGAGATAGAGTTGAGTGCTGTTAAATTTAGTAGTAAAAAGAAAAACTGAGAAATGAGAGAGAATCAATAAATGTATGCTGGCATAAGACATTATATGAAGTAGATAACTGACTCTAGTAAGGAATTAGGCTGAAAGTTATGGGGAAATAGAGGTTAAAATGCTGGGAATATAGTAGAAGAAGTAAGAAGAATGTGATTAAAGCAAGAGAAGAGAAATAAAATTGTGACTGAGCTATAAATCTAATTAGGGAATTTTAGGAAGTAGAGGAAGAATAATAGAAAACATAAAGGGTTGGGAAGAAATGAAGTAGGGTGAATTAGTAGTAAGGACAGTTTAGTTTTGGACGTGCTAATTAAGTTACTGGTAGTCTGTGGGTAGTGAACAAGAGCAGTAGAGGTGGGAGAGAAATTAGAGAAAGTAGTATATGACTAAAAGGAAGTAGAATGGGGAGATCACACATGGAGTTAATTGAGTAGATAAATATTGGTGTTTGGGGAAGCAGGTGGACTTATGAGGTTTAACTTTAGGTGCAGTGAGGGTAGGTTGGGAATTTGGGGTAGGGTAGGGAAGCAGAATGAGCCAGAGTGCAGCAAGGGCTATTGGGAGTGGGCCAAACCACAAAGAAATCCAAGCAGCAGAAAAAAATATCAGTTGCACTATATTGCCACAGGTTAGTGCCAGTATTTCCAGATAAACACTCCACTATCTTACTTATTACTGTATGTGCTTGTGTGTTACAATTTTTGTCAGGCACTTTAATCTCTTGACAGAAAAAGGAAACCCCCCAAAGACAATTGTGTAGTGGGAGGTGGGCAGGAAGAACTTAGCTGCAGCGTCCCAGTTAGTGTGCTCACCACTACCCTTGCCTCAGTTCAATTACACAAATTGAAACTTAACTGCAGCTTAGTGGGGAAGTGTACGTTGTTAAACTTGAGTGCACTTTCAACCTGGGTCATTGCCCTGTAGTTAAAGAATGAGATTCAGAGGCATCCGAATGCAGGAGGGGGGAACATTCGTGTTTGGAGAGTATTGGGTGACTGTAAAAGAAAAACAGTTTCAGACAAGAGAATTAGAGGGTAAGCTTGAGGAAAACAGAGAAATGTCCTAAGTAGCTACTAGAAATGACTGAATAACTTAAATGTGAAAGTAGACAAAGTTTCAGGAAACCAGATAGAACAATGCAACAGCAAAAAATAAATGCTAAGCAGTGGACCGTATCTATCATAAATATGACGACCTTTCTATACTGAAAAACTAGTCCGTAAGAAGTGAACCATTACAGTCATCTAATTGCAGCTCAGTGCTACAATAGCTCTTAAACATAATGAAGCAGTATTAGGAGTCAAACAGTAGTTACACGAGCATGTCAGTAGTGAACTCAATAACGAACAAAATAACAGGTATTAAACAGTGGCTTATAGTAAGCAAACTGAATACTAGCAGAGCTATACCATTAGCAATATCAAAAGTTGCTTAAGGTGGCAGTTTTACATTAGTACAAGCCAGGCCAATTGCACATAACACAAATAGCTAAAGAGGTAACTTTAAAGCATCAGTTTATCGGTCGTTCGACCACAAAGGCAAGCTTTTGATAGACAATTTAATAGATGAACTCAGATAATTAGCTGGTACCAAAACACAACTTAAGGAAAAACTTATGAGGGGAGCACACCATGCATGACATGCCAAGAAGCTGCTACTGACTCTAAAGCATTATTTTAAAAATCAGCATTGATCAGCATTTTACCTTCTTCAAGGATGATGTCACAATATGAACAGAAGATGACTGACTAATAACTGGCTTAGTTTCTGATGTCATTCTAAGGAGGTGCAATATTTGTCAGCATGGAAGGAGACAGTCAACAGACCACGCTGCTTTGCCAGGGACAACATGCACCTCTTCCCTTTAGGGTTTTGAATATTAGCTAAAACACTGTGCTCACCCACAGCAAATCGAAGCAAAGAAAATCTAAAGGTATTACTGTTCAGTGCTAGGAAAACTCCACTCCCTACAAGCTCTCCTCACCCTAGAGGATGCTGACATCTGTGTGTTCACTGAGACATGGTTTAAAGCTGAACAGAGCACACCAGCAGTGCAAGGGTATAATGTCTTCCACACATTTAGACCAGCTACTACACAGACAGGGACTAAGAGTGGAGGTGTCTCTATTTACATCAAAAATAAATATACCTCAAGGTTGGTCAATAAGGACAATGCACTTAAGCTTCTCCACATTCAAATCACCATAGGCAAAATCCCATACAACTTTCTTGCAAGCTATAGGTCCTCATCTACGACCCAGGAAACTCATAACATGTATTTAAACTTATTGGAAACACTCACCATCCAACCCAATACAATATTCATGAGTGACTTTAATTACCCCACTATTTAATGCGAGTCATATAAGACATCAAAACAATCTGGATACAAACATATGGGATTGGGTCCTCACTAATATGGGAGAGTGCTGCACACCCTTAGTGTAATGTCTTCCCTTGAAAGGTCAGATCACAAAATGGTCTTCTTTCAAGTAAAAATAAAACACTGAACCCCAGCTAACCCTGGAATATTCAGGAACTACTCCAAGACTAATTTTCTACTATTAAGTGATAACCTAGCAAATTTCAAGCCCCCATAAACCCTCAGAATGCTGCTGCCTATGCAAAACTGTTCACAAAAACCCTATACAAAAATGCTAATAGATGCATAGAGGCAGCTGCACCCATCAAGAAGGACCACCAACTCCAAAAACAAGCCACCCTGGTAGAATCACATCACCAACAGGCTGTATAACAGATGGAAGAAAAATCATGGAAAAAACTAAGAGGTGCAGCACCTAGCAGGATAAAAGCACTTCCAAACTAGAACAGACAACTCAAAGGGCAAAGTCTACAAAAGCCAAATTTAAGGTAAATTTGGCCTCCCAGGCCAAGGACAACCAACAAGGCATTATTTTGCTATGTCTGCAACTTGCAATACAAAATTGTGTGCAGAGCTCATTGTTAATTGAGTCACCTATACTGAGCCAGAAGATATAGCAAACCTTATGGCTAACACATTCAGCTCCAACTTTACCTCTCTCTTCCCCTCAACCTTCCCTCAGGACATATCAAATATAACTCACCCTACTTCCACTATGGAAAAGGTCCTTAATGCTCTCTCTGAGGTCAAGAATATCCCATCAATGGGTCCAGACAATATTCCAAGATGCTTTCTAAATGGCTTGAAACATGACCTATCAGGTCTTCTGTAATTGATATTTACCCATAGCCTCCAAACAGGCTTTATGCCTCATGAATGGAGAAAAGCAACAGTCATCCTTCTTCACAAAGGTGGGCCATCTACAGACCCTGGAAACTACAAACCCATAAGTCTCACTAATTTTATATGCAAAGCCATGGAAAGAATTATCATGGAAATGATCAATAAATAAACAGGAAACCTCCAGACACTAGATCCAGCCCAATTTGGTTTTGCCAAAGGCAGATCATGCCTAGTCAAACTGGTGGATTTTATTGAGAAGGTCACCAAAGCAATGGATGAAGGCAAAATAATTCACACTGCCTACCTTGACCTGGCCAAGGCATTTGACCCAATACCCCACTTGGGCATCACTGACAAACACAAAAGGTTAGGTACAAACCCTTATGTTACCCAGTGTATAGCCAGCTGGCTCACAGACTGGACTCAGGAAGTTAGAATTGGGGTGTCCACCTCTACAAAGAGGTCAGTCATAAGTGGAGTCACTCGGGGATCTGTCCTGGGACTGTTCCTTTTTGGTATTTACTTATCTGAAGTAAAGGCCAATATCAGTGGTCCCTAGCTGACTAAATTTGCAGATGATTTCAAAGTAGGAGCTGTCATTGAATCCTGCACTGGTACAAATGTTCTCCAGGAAGGTCCAACACAGATAAATAACTGGTGTCAGAGCCATGGTCTAAAACTAAATGCCAAGAAGTGCATAGTATCCTTTGGCAAGTCATCCACCCCTGGTAACGGTCATACTGACAATACACCCATAAGAGTTGACCGAGTAGTCAGATTCTTAAGAACACATGCAGACTGTAATTTAGCCTTTGACCATCATATGTCTACAGTAGTGAGGAAATCAGTCTAGGTTGTGCAACTTATAAACAAAGATATGGCATCTAGGTCCAAGGAAATCATTGTTCCACTGTACTTGGTATTCATCAGAACTATTGAGTACAATGCCCCCTTTGGTACATATCTAATAAGACATATCCAACAAATGGTACATCTACAGTGGTTCCTCACTAAAAGAATACAGGGTGTAAGCAGCGTGTCCTATGCAGACCATCTCAAGGCCCTATCCCTGTATTCTGTCTCCTACAGGCTGTTGAAGGGAGAGTTATGCCTGGCATAAAAAGGCATTGCCAGACATTACTCTGAGGGAACTCCTGCATATCTGCAAAACAAACAGCACCAGAATTACCCATTCTAAAGACTTAAACCTTGCCTGTGATATAAATAGGACCTGCTGGAGAGACAGGTATGTATTCCAGAGAGTACCCCTTCTCTGGAACAGGCTGCCCACCCATGCGAAGCAGAGTTCCTCCCTAATCCAATTCAAGTGTAACTTGGACAATTGGATGGGGAACAGGAAATTCATCCCTGGTTTGGCACCTATGTCTCTACCACACACAGGCAGCATGTAAATGCTTGCAAATGTTTCATCTCCCTAGCCCCTGCTTACACTTACTTATCAAGGGTACTAGAACTTGTCAGAGATTTGGGATGCATGGTTAGGCTTAAAAACATATTTGTGGTCATTAGCCTAGTAAACTCCTATGACTCTACACAAGAGACCCAATCAAGTAACACAAACTGAGAAATCACAAAGCAGGCTGGTGTTACAAGAAACAAGGATAACATTTATTCTTAAGCGCTTTCGTCACAGATTACAGTTGACTTCTTCAGAAAAAACAGAGTGCCTCCACCCCACTCCTTAAATACTCATTGCAAACACATTCCTAACCAATTTGTAAAAAACACCATAGGCATTTAAAGATACAGACTCCCTATTTGCTCCACAATTATACATGCAAGATAAAAACTAACTATAAAACATGATTCAACATGTACTTTAAACTTAGTATTTTGACAAAAAATCATAAAGTGAACAACTGAATAAAAAAATCAACAATTAGATGAAAAAAATCAACAATTGGATAAAAAAAAAAATCAGCTTTTAACCTCAAAAAGCTGGTTATTGAAACCATTGCATTCAACCCTGGAAATATATTGGCGTTGACCCTTAATTGCCATAACAGTTCTTTGTATTCAAGCCAGTAATCCATATGACCTCCTCTCTCATCCATAGTCAGCTGTTCAAGAACTGTGAATTTAAAATTGTAACCTGGATGGGTATTGACGTGCTTGGCCAGTGAATCTTTTAGGTTCATTTTCCTAATGTCATATAAATGCTGGTAAATACGTGTATGAAAGGCATGTTTGATCTTGCCTATATAAAAACAGGCACACTTCTGACAAATACCAGCATATATGACATTCTTACTGCTAACAGTTGTACTTATACTGAAATTTCACCCATCCATATCCGTTAAGAAAAACACTGTCACCTTCCAAGATATACTTGCAGTGAGTACACTGCTTACATTTGGACATTCTCCCTAATGCTCCAGCCGTATTGACACCTTTCCTCCTCTCTAAGATATTTTTAACACTGGTGTCCTTTCTGTACACTACCACAGGGGCTTCCCCTACTCTCTCTCTTGTGGCATTGTCTCCTGCCAAAATAAACCAGTTCTTGTAGACAATGTCCCGAATCAGTGGGAACTGAGGGGTGTAAGTTAATATAAAACCATGGTGAAAACGACCAGAGGATGAATCCCTGCTCTCCAAAGGAGCACACAATCTGGAGATGTCAATCCCTAGTAAGTGGTAAAAACTTACACCCCCCAGTTCCCACTGATTCGGGACATTGTTTACAAGAACTGGTTTATTTTGGACAAGGCCAAGCATTTAGGACACTGTCTCTAGAAAGGTGTTAAGAGCAGAAAACCTCGACCTAAGGGTTTTGGGAATAAATGTTTGTCATACTGAGCAGGATTTGAGATCATGTTCTGAGGCTAGGCAATAAAAGGCATTTGGTATGCAAATCCTGGTACAGAATCTGCGTACCACACTCTCACTTACCCCTCCTAGCTGACATATAATAACTTGCAACAAAATAGCTAATGTAAAAAAGAAGGTTCCGCAATGAGGTACTTATCTGGATAAACAATCAAAGCAAAGGTACCAATGACCAAACAGAAAGCAGTCCAATGGATGGACAGCCTGTGTTTGGGCTGACAGGGACAAAGTCTGAAGATCCATGCTTGTATGTCTTTCTATAAACTTGAATGCATATGAGCTGAGGTCATGCATCTAATGTATGACCTAGGTAAAGCTTTGGTACCCTGCCCAGAAGTCGGTGGTAAAAAAAACATATATCTGGAATACTGCAACAGTGATTTCAGTTAGGACATCTGAGATTTAAAAATTTGTAACTTGCTGCATTAAGCTAAAGCAGTTTAAACGTTCAGTGCAAAATGAGTACTTGGGGATTTCTAAAAAATTACATTAATCTTTCTGCTGAGTAGATATTTGATAAGATGTCTTTTGGTTTGTTGCAACTAATTATGAACATCGACTTCTATTTTGGATAATACAGACTTGTTTGTGGGGGATGGAATAGCCTTAACATCCACAAGAAATGAACTGCTTCACATGTATTAGCACTTGAATTAGATCCCTTCCCTAGTCCACAGGAATAATAGCAAGGTTTTTATAAAGATATTTATGTGAAAACAGTACACTAAGATCTGTCTGGTCCTTTATGATCTGTACACTGAAAATCTGAAGTAAGAGAAGCTGATGGGAATGCATCCTTTAAGGCTCTATGCACTGGGGAAATTTATTACATTTAGGAAAGTACAGCTGTGTCCCACTTACAAGTGTAGATGTTTAAATAGGTTAGTGTTGCAATACTGATTTTTGGTCTTCCTGCCATGCAGAAGCCTATGACCAGCCTGATGTCTATAGAGTCTTTACGTCATTCCTAGCCAATGGATGTCCAAAGACAGACATTTGGATATCACAGTATAAAAATCTGTCAGTACCATCTTCAGATCTCTCTAAGCAGTGAGCAACATTCAGTCTTATGCCTGAGTACAGCATGACCTCCCTAGTTGTCTAAATTAAAGTGAAGAAGAAGAGGAGGAGAAAAAAACATGAGGCAAGAAGGGGAAGATGGAGAGAAGAGGTCTGCCTGCACAAAAAAAACTCCTTTACCCCTTGCACCAGCAAGGGGCAGACAAGTGGTCAGCAGAGGGGTTGGGGGTGGGAATATGCACTGCAACACTGATCTACTTGAACATCTACAATTATGGTAAGTGGGACACAACTGTACTATGTTTTTTGTAATCATTACTGCAGTACTGACTCCTGGGAGGATTCCAAAAGCTAAAAGTTGGGCGATGGGTCATCTGTATAACCTTCTTAGGAAACAAGATTCTGCAGGCTGGCAGTAGCAAAAACTGCTCTGGCCTTGGAGGCATTCCCTGAGTTATAGTGTTTTGTAAAGGTGTGCACTGAGATCCATGTGGCTGACTCTAGGATGGCCTGGGAGGGAACTCCTTTGAGAAATGCAGTGGCAGTTGCGCCATATCTAGTGGTGTGGGCTTTAATATGCTTAGGTAAACCCTTTCCATGGCGTGAGTAACAGAACTTAATGCAGTTAGCTATCCACTTTAAAATGGGTTTGTTTGGAGCCATGCTTGCTCTATTTACCCGGAAAGCCAGCAGTAACTGCTCTGCTCTATTAGGAGTTTTAGTCCTCTTTAGAGAGTACCTGAGCTGCCTCTGCACACGTCCAGGGAGTGGAGTACTTGCTCTGCCCTGTTCTTTGGATTTTAGCAGAAGACTGGTAGGCGAATAGCTTGGTTTAAAGTAAAGTCTGATATCACCTTAGGCATAATGGATGGGTGTGTTCCAAGGGTGACCTCATCCCTATGGAAGACAGTGAAATGTTCTTTACGTACGAGGGCTTGAAGCTGAGTAATATTCCTAGTTGATGTAACAGCTATAAGAAAGGTGGTCTTTCCATGTCAGCACCTTTAGAAAGACAGTGGCAGCAGGTTCAAAAGGGGGTAAGGTTAGTTTTTCTAACACAATTTAGATCCCTTGCCAAAACAGGGTTCTTTCTGGGTGCTCTCAAGTGAAGTAGATGTACCTTAATGCTGGAATAGGTAAGTCCTTGCGCCTAAAGAGGCCTGACAGATACTACAAGACTGAACTGATGTCAGCCTGAAAAGGGTTAGTGTTACTGCTGCGGCATCAAGCAGAAAAATCTTTTCCATTTTGCCAGGTACTGGGCTTTCCTTAGAAAGAGAAGCACACTTGGGACAGGATGCAGTTCTTGGTGTCAAAACCCAATCCTCCAGGCAGTTAATATGAGGGTGGAAGACTGATACCTTGATTTGGATGATGAAATCTACCTCTGCAATAAGGATGTAGAATCTCTCCTAGTTGACTGTCAGGGGAAAGGAGAACCACTGTTATCTTGGCCAGAAGGGTGCTACTAGGATCATGCTGGGTCTGTCTGCCCCGATTTTTGTTAGTACCCTGGGAATCAGGCAGGGATGTATACAGGAACCAGTTTGTCCATGAGAAGGAGACTGCATCTGTTTTTCAAGCTCCTGTCTGTTGTGTTCTGGAGCAGAATTTCTGTAGTTGCTTGTTGTAGTGAGGCAGGTCTATTGAGAAGATCCCCCACAGTATGGTTAGATCCAGGAAGACCCTACTCTTCAGCATCCATTTGTTGGGATCTAGCAAGTCCCTTTTCTGCCAGGGTATCTTTCTCGCCCAGAATATAAAAGGCTATGAGGGTCAACCCTATTGCTTGAGCCAGCTTCTACATTTTCTTGGAAGGGTTGCACAGAAGTTAAGACATAATTCCTTCATTGTTTATGTACCATAACACTGTGTTGTTGTCTGTTCAGATATGCAGGGTCCCAGGCCTTAAATTCTGTTGAAAAGATTTTATAGTCAAGTAGACTGCTAGTAACTCATCATATTATATGCAACTTCCTGTGCTGTGGGGACCAAATGTCCTGCACTTTTAGGGAGCCTAAATGGGCTTCCCAAGCTATGTCTGAACTGTCTGTGGTGATGGTCTTCTCCACTTCTGGTAGAGTAAAATTTGCCCCCATGTTGCTCTGTATGGTGCTCTTCCATCACAGGAATTCATTTTTCAGGCATGGAAGGAGAGGCAGTAGGGATTCCAGGGGTTGAAAATGCTGTTCCCAAACATTTTTCAGTAAGCACTGGAGTTTCCGCATGTGTAATTTTGTCAATGCGGTCATGAGAAAGCAAGATGCCATATATCCCAGTATCTTCAGGAATTCTCTTGCAGGGATGAACTGCTTTGGAAGCAGATTACTCAGATAACCTGACAAGAAAGCAATTCGGTCTTGGGGAAGGAAGGCTTTCTGTTGAAATACATCTATGTGGGCTCCCAGAAAAAGAGGATCCTTGCTTCAGGGAGAGTTTGGGATTTTTGAAGATTTAAGGTAAGACCTATCCCTTCTGAAAGCAGTCTATGGTGATCTGTAAGGCATCTAGGGTTTCTGATGGGGGTTCTTCCCTGAATGAGACAGTAGTCTAAGGAAGAGTAAATATGAACCCCTAGAGTTCTGCAATGTGCTACCAGAGTTGTTAGGAATTTTATGAAAACTCTGGAAGGAATGGAGAGACCAAAAGGTAAAGCACAAAAAGTGGGAGCCTGTTGCTACAAATCATAGGTACTTTCTGTGACTGTTTGCTATGGCAACATGGAGGTAAGAGTCTTTTACGTCTACAGTGACCCTAGAAGCATCTTGGAAGATAATGGGCAGTAATTTCAGCAACATAAGCATTTTTAATTTGGGATGTTGAAGAACGTATTTAGCTTTGAGAGGTCCAAGATGGGCCTGCAGGTGCCCTATTTTTTTGGAACTAGAAATATCCTTGAGTAGAAGGCTTTTCCTGCTTGTACTGTAGGGACAGGCTAAATGGATCATTTATGAAATAGCCCCCTGAGGATAGGTGACAAGAGACTGTCTTGCTTTTGGTGACTTTGGAATGCCCAGAAAGGGTGGTATTTCTCTGAACTGAATATAGAACCCCCTCTCTATGATGCTGTGGACCCATTGGTCCCTGGTGATGGATATCTATTGGTTTAGTTAGAAACAGTCTTCTTTCCAGAGTCTTGGAGGGGAGGATGGGGTAGAACATAGTCACAGCTTTTTTCTGTGCTGGGTGGGGTCTCTGGAGCCCTCTGCTCTACTTGTGACCTTCCCTTTCTCATCTAGATGGAAGAGGCCAAGGTTTAGAAGGGTAAATCCTACTGTACCTTGTGGTCAGAGATGTGTAAAGTTTGGGTCAGAAAGGCCTGCAGAGTGACTTCAGTCACAACAGACGTGAGCTGTGGTAGCATCTGTAGGTAGGCCAGAAACTATGGCAACCTCCCAAGAGGTCACGGCAGAGGGTTTGGGCCTAGGAGTTGTTGGACCATGGTGCTGCAAAAGAGGTCTCACCTGGGTTGTTGGTTGACTTAAGATGTATTGTTGAAACATTTTTGGTAATGTTAGGGTCCTTGACCTGTGTCTCTTTCCATTTTTTTGGAATGATGCTAACTGATACCAGTCTGCTGAGGCCCTGCAGGAGCAATGGACCAACACAACCAAGGAAGCCAAAGAAGAGGACTTCAGATGGGTGGCTAGTACCTCAGCCCTATGTTGAGTTTTCACACAGAATTTTGCACAGTCAGGACAGTTAGATATGTTGTGTTGAGGCCCCAAATAGACAAAACAAGTGAAAATATTTATGTAGTATTTGTGTGATATTTGCTTTTCACAGTTCAAGCAATTGTTGACTTTTCTGAACATTAAATTTAGACAGAAATTTCCCCAACTGGGTACTTATCCGACAGGAAAAAGACAGCTATCTAGAAAAATCAGCTGACAGACTGTGAGCATACTAAACACACATGAAGTGCATTGGGCAGCATGGGTTGAAAGAACTGATGACGGCACAGATAGAGGCCCCTCTTATACTCAGACATCAGTCTTCAGATGTCTGTCAGCTATGGATGATGTACCAACTGTGGAAATGAGGCTGATAATGGGCTTCTGCAACCCAAGAATCAGCTCTGCACTGACTATGAAGATAACCATCCACATGGAGAAACTCAAAATTTTGTGTGTCACAGACCTCTATCCATTTCTACTTGAAAAAGAAAATTGCCAAGACCTTCTCAGAAAGACATTTTCTCATTTGTTAAGATAGGATACAGTATCTTCATCATCTGACTTGTAGTTGGAAGAAAAGGAATCCGAGACACATAATCCAAGCCTTCTTTGTCCAAGTGATCCTTCTTCCAAGGAAGTATCCCTTTTTAGTTTGGTAATAAGAGGAAGAGGAGAAGGTTTGTACTGGCTGGAAGGCTTGATGAGCCTTCAACAGCCCCTGTGCTAAAGCATTTTCATCGAGAGGATTTAGGAATAGATTTCTCACGAGAAAGTTGCTTAGGAGTAGGATGAAGGATATGTTTTAACATCTGCTCTTTTCAGGAGACATCAACCTGACACTTAGCTGCTAACAGCTGGACCTCTAATCTACACCGTTCTCTTCTCTGATGAGAACCTAATAAACAGGTTGAGTTTCTTTTTCACTTAGCTAAAATGTCTAACAATTGCAGGTCTATTTTTTGTCAGCTTCAAATCACCTCCAAGACTGCTACTAAAAAGTTAAATGCGAAGTAAGGATCAAAACCTGGAATGACACTATAAAGTAGACAGACTGCCACCTCAAACATCATTACCTTTTGTGCCACCTCAAACATCATTACCTTTTATTATAAGGGCTTTAGGTAAAAAAAAAGGGGCAGCTAGAAGGAAACAAACTTCCTTTCACTGTACCTGCAATTCAATGGCTTTTGGTTTATATAGCTAAATGTCAACAGTGTTTGCGATTTTATGTGGGTAAAACAGAAAGGAAATTCATGGAATGAATTTACGAACATCTATATGACATTAGACATAATAATGCTAATAATTCATTGTACAAACATATTCACAAATATCCCACTCATAAGTTTTTATGGTGTAGATGTGATAGAACCCTTGGAATGAATGGAGTATAGAGAACTAATATGGCAAATGAGATTGAATGCTTGCACCTACCCAAGGCTTAATGAAACTGTTTCTATTAGGTGCATAGGTGTTCACTAGGCTAACAACCACAAGGGCCTTTTTAAGCCTAGCCATGCATCCCAAATCTCTGACAAGTTCTGCTACCCTTGATAAGTGTAAGCATGAGCCTGGGAGATGAACCATTTACAGGTTACCTGTGTCCATTAGAGATGCAGATGCCAAACCAGGGATGAATTTCTGGTTACCCATCCAACTGTCCAGGTTGCATTTGAATTGGATTAGAGAGCAACTCTGCTTCACATGGCTGGTGAGCCTGTTCCATAGACAGGGTAGTCTCTGGGATATATACCTGTCTCTCCAGCAGGTCCTATTTATACCGCAGGCAAGGTTCCAGTCTTTAGAGTGGGTAACTCTGGTTTTGTATGTTTTGTGGATATGCAGGAGGTCCATCAGAGTGGGTCTGACAATGCGCTATATGCCAGGCATAGATCTCACCTCAAAAGCCTGTAGGAGACAGAATACAGAGATAAGGCCTTGAGGAAGTCTGCATAGGACATAATACTTACACAGTCTGTATTCTTTTAGTGAGGAATCTCTGTGGATGTCCCAATTGTTGGATATGCCTGGTTAGTTACATACCAAAGGGGGCACTGTACTCAATGATATGTCTGATGAATGCTGAATACAGAGGAACAATGACTTACCTGGACTTAGATGCCATACCCTGGTTTATAAGTTGCGCAATATAGAATTATTTCCTGACCACTGTAGACACATGCTGGTCAAAGGCTAGATTATTATCTGTGTGTGTCCCTAAGGCCCTGACTACTGGATTAACTCTAAGGGGTGTGCTGTCAATATGCCATAAAGGAGCAGTGCAAGGACTGATCCCTGAGGGACTCCACTTGTGACTGGCCTCTTAGTAAAGGTGGACTCCCCCAAGTCTAACATCCTGGGTCCAGTCTGTGAGCCAGTGCTGGTATTGTAAAATTAAGTTCATATTCAGTTTGAATTTTACAAAAAATATGGTATAATTAGTAGAGTTTTAAGGACAAGATTCTTGCATTTTATATTTAAATATTATGAGCCTGCTTGAGTGGAGATATATAGGTCCCCTTCACATGGTCGACTTTTCATAGTCAACTTCCATATGGCCGAGATCATATGATCGACTTTTGAAAAGCCGACCATTAGAAACTGCTATCTCTGCACAGTGCGGAATGGGAAAATTTCCCACTTTCGCACTGTAGTGTGATCTCGGAGTTAATATATTAAAGTTACGGGGGTGGAGACCCCTGCTAACAGTTTAAGGTAAGTGTTTGTGTTTTTATGTTTATTTTACATGGTCGGCATTCTGAAAGTCGATCAGATGGTCTTGGCCATATGAAAGTAGACTTTCTGAAATGTCGACCATGTAAAGTGGACCCATATACATATTTTATATAAGTCTATCCTTTAAATGGTTAGAATGTCTCACAGAGGGTCGCTTTCAAAGCATTTTGACTGGCTAATGGCCGTTTAAAAATCCTTGCCTTTACTTGATTGTGTATTCTGATAAAGTCTTATGTTGCACACAGATGAAAGCATTGAATTTTTTTCATTGTTTGTATCCATTTGGTTTTCTGTTCACTGAGTTTGGAGGCAGAATGTAGGAATGTTTTTGAATTAAACCAGGCCATCTGAGCCACATACCTGCCTATTTACATTGGGTCTACAGTCTAAAACCTCTATATTTTAACATTTATTTACTGGGAAAGTCAGACTTGGAATAAGCCAATTTTCAGTTGAGTCCCAGGGAGAAACGCTCCAGACACATCTTTAAACATGGGAAGAAACTGGAGCACCCAGAGGAAACCCAGACGAACGAAGGGAGGACATGCAGACTCTGCACAGAAGGCACCCCAGCTGAGAATCGATCAGAGAACCTCTTGCTGTAAGGCGACAATGCTAAACGCTATGCCACTGTGCCTTCTTCTTATAACTCGCATACTTGTTCACCTTCATGCAAGCCAACGTGAAGATTGTCCTGAGATAAAGCTCCTTCAATAACTTTATATGTCTATCTATTAGCAACGATCAGCTATGGTAGAACACTGACCTACACGGAACTCCAGTTATCAGCAGCAATGTCTGGTTATGTGACTTGCTCAGTCATACAATGAGTTGACTGAATCAAACTGTGGGGTACAATAAGACTCAAGAGTCTTAATCCTTCCTCTGCAGCAACTGCCAGACTGTCTTGTTTAAGATGAGTTCTTGCAAACAAAATATACTAAAATATTTTGACATCTATAAATACCATGTGATCCTCCTTTTGGGGACTTGTCAGTTCACTAACATTCTTTGATAACGAGCCAAGCATCCCTGTTTTCTATAATATGGGTGACTGCCTTAATTAACAAGCCAAGCCTAAAGGAAAGCCATTCAAAAAAAAGTAAAGCAATTAAAGTTACAGACACTAACTGAAAATTGTATTTTTACAAAACTAAAAAATGTGATCTGTGTTCATCCAAACGTTTCCAAAGAAAGGGCACCACACCCCTACTGGAATGCAGGTGTACTATAGTGCTGTGCCTCACATGAGGGGGGGGGGGTGCCAAAAGGGACAATAATAAACTACATTGCAACACTTGCTTATTTGCTCAGGCAAAACTTTTCCATTAAACTTACTGCATAAATGTGAACTTTTTAACCAAGGTAAAATGCCTTCATTCAATGATAACTGAACACTAAAAGACAACACATTTTTTGTTCAACATTAAAATGCAATACATTTCTTCAGGTAAACTATGTCAAATGCAGGACAGACAAGCCTCTTCCCCCTCTTTGGGATTACAAGAAACTCCAACTGTGTGAATCTCAAGTGCAAATATAACCTAAAGCAAGACTCCTTATATCACTACGAACTACTAAATACTATGATGCAGTAATTAATCGGAGTCCTTCACAAAAACTGGCATCCAGCAACATTAAGGCAGTCAAAATGTAAACCTTGAGAAAGGGAGTCAGATTTTTATCAGATTTCTTTACAAGTTATGACACAATTAAAGCAACTCGCCACTCACATCACAGTGCATTTATATTCAACATGCCATGAGTGACAGTAAAAACATTCAAAATTACGTTTCATTCCAGGCTACAATCACGAATAACCACATTAAACTGATGCAGGCATATTGCAATTACAGGCCAGTAGATGCAAATAATCACTCTGAAATTAAACTCTCATTTCTATTCTCAAGTTACCTAAAATTCCAATCTCGTTAAAATCAGGACTCTCCTAGTCACCTTTGGAATGTATATTTTATTTAATTTTTTTAGCAAATGTGCAGCCAGAAAATACAACTGCACTTGGCATTGGCCACTACACTTATTCAACCAGAAGGGTGCTTCAATCTAACTGGGTGAAACTACTGTTACATATCACTCGTAACTACAGAAAGAAAATACAGATTGTTGTACACATTATAATTTTCTTTTGCATTAGTGTAATACTCTTTCTGCAGATTTTATAATGCAATCTATTGAAAATTTTAATAAAAATTTTAAGAAAAAAATGTAGACATTTCATGTACAGACTATCTACTGTCCAGAAATCCACCCAATGAGTGTTCCCTGTGCTAATCAGCACTAGACAGGGTTTCTAACCACTACAACTTTTGGGGGTCCACTAGACATTCACAAAGTAAGTCATCTTTCCTGTCAGCTGTATACCAGCTTAACATGTGAGCACTGGCTTCCTGACAATTAAAAATCAAGTTCAATGCTTACTTATGGAAAATAGTCTCTTGGTTATCTTCGAACATATACTGGCAAGAGTCAAATCATTCAATATTTGCAAGGCAGACATGCTATCAACAAATGCGTTAAACTAGTATTATATCCTACAGAGAGAGTATTCACAGACCTAAGAATGTCTGAATTAAAAGTATCAACATATTCACTTAGTAGGGTTAAAACACAGCTACCCAAAGACAGTCTCTCAGTAGTGGACAGGTTAATGAGATCCATAATCATCTTCTGGATGAAGGCACTCTTGTTCTGTAACCTGCATTTACATGCGAGAAGTGAAAAGACTACAGGATTTCCAATTGGTGAAATGGGTGGCAATCCCATATTTCTCTGTTCATTCAGAGAAGTACATCCTCAATAGAAGCAAAACTTTTTCCAACTAGACAACATAATAACAATTTTAAAGTGACAGGCTATAGCAGCCCGCATTTTTGCCATTAAATTCTGGAAGACACTAGCTATCTTATCAATGCATTTCAAATCAATAATCAAAGTCACAAGTGATGTGATTGGGAGAAGGTCTACTTTGTTACTAGTTAATGTGATGCCGCACTGTGGAATTTTTGCAATACCAGTAATTCAAGATGTACTCCTCTTAGAATGTATACTAACACTTAACATAGTCCTCCACTGATCACTATCAATAACTCCTTGGAATACTAAACAGTGGATGTATTCAGATGCATATAAAAGTACTTCATACAAGTAATTATCTAAAAACCTTCAAAGTCTAGTCCAAAATTTTATCAACCTTTTTTTTTTTTTACAGCTGCCACTGTTCAATGTTTCTGTTTAATGTTCATAAATTCAAGCACTGAGCATCCTACAAGGCCTTACAAGAGTTTGCCAAGAATAACAGAGTTATATATACCTTTGTCAATCCACTGGTCTAGTGCATCCCTAAATATCACTAGTCTTTCAGATTTTCTAACATCTATTGACAAACTATTCCATAATTTATCAGTTCTTCTACAAAATGTTTTTTCTCCCTATAGCATTAGTATAATGAGGACAGTTCACAAATAAACAGTTGCCCCTGGTTCCCATAACAAACCCTAAATTCAGTTCCTAGTGTTGCTGCCATGGTGTTGTCATTCACAAATTTATAGATCGGAATTAAATTGCCTCTTACCAGTCTATATATAAACTGAATACAATGACAACAATTTTTATCCTGTTCTCATAACACAGATGCTTAACTCTAGTGATTATTCCAGTAAGATAACTTTGGTTGGATCCCTTCCAATCCATACTACTGAGTGCACAGGCAGCTGCTCTCCATTCAACTGTAGGTCTTACTACAGCCTTGTAGCTATGTAGAACATTTTCTTCCCTAATATTTATGCTTGTAAGATATCCTTTGAATTTATGTAGCACTTTCTAGTTGTCACTTGAACATCATTGCCATATAAAAGTAGAAAACCAAGAACAAGTGAAAAGCACCAATAAAGCAAAGTAGATCCACAACCTGGAAGCTGGCTCTGGAAGCCCAGAATAAAAAGTTGATGAAATGCTGATATTCCTTCTTCCGCAAGGCAGAAAATGAAAGACTGCAACTTACAAAAACGTTCTTGCTTTAATAACAAACAAAAATCTCCTCAAGCACTTTCGCTCAGCCTGGTGCTGTTGCGGAAGAAGGAATATCAGCATTTCATCAACTTTTTATTCTGGGCTTCCAGAGCCAGCTTCCAGGTTGTGGATCTGCTTTGCCATATAAAAGTAGCCCAACTACAATAATACCCAAAATCCTTGATCTTTTTCTCACTTTGCAGTACGGCATATGGGTAACAGGGACTGGTTTGTCAAAGTGCAGTATTTTTGTTTTCCTGACATTACAATCCACTTGAATTCTCAAAGACAAAAAGGCAACCACAAATCCCTGCAACTTAGCTTGATCCTCTATTGAGCTCAACTCTGTCTCAATTTTCTTGTCAGTAAACTTACAAATCTATATTCCAGTATCTGCTGAAAAGTTTGGCACAAATAATGCAAGCAAAATTGGTCCTAGAACCAACTCATTGTGGTACACCCAGAGTGAAAGTTGCACCTCTAGATATAACATCCTGTATTTAATTCTAAATGTTCTATTATTAAGCCAGTTAGATGTCCATTTAGTAATATACCATTGATATTTTTACATACTTTCAGTCTCACTGTGAGGGACTCAAATGCCTTGGTTAAGTCCAAGTAAATCGCATAGACTGACAGCTCCATATCCACTCTCAAATATTTTTTAAATATCTTTACTGAATATCACTTGTGACATAGGCAAATTTATATTTATATAAAAGTAATCACACCATACTAAGTTCAAATTTATAAATGTTATACATCACGTATATTGTCATATCATAGAGTCAAGGCAAAATTACATAAATTGCTGAATTCCTGCCTTCTCATTAACCTAATTCTTCCTCCAAAACATTTTTCTGCATAAATTGTTTGTGCAATTTCTACTTTATGTAATTTACTCATACCCTTTTCTACATATTTCACTTCTTGTCCTTTTACCTATGATGCAACATTCATGACTAAGTATAGTTGGCTTAAATTTTGATTTCCATTTTCTAGTAATTGCTTTTTTCACCAGAATTAAACTTACCAATGCCTCATTATGTATAGGCAATTAAAATCTTGTATACCAGCTCAAAAAATTATTTCCTTACATCCATTTGCTCAACCAATTTTCCCCAACAGAGTACTCTAAGGAATTTTCAGTCTGATAACTCATACTCTAAGAACATATGTTCCCGGGTACCTCTTTCCTTTCTATTACACCCCCCCCCCAACATCTGCCATCAAATTCATGAAGAATTGTTTGCAGTCCACTTGGGGTATAAAAGAATCTATGCAAATACTTGCAGGCAAAAATCCTAAATATTCTAGACCTCGTTGCATATTCAGGAGATGTAACATATGTCCTCCCATTGTTTCATTGTGAATTGCATATCTAATCTCTCTTCCCAATCTCTTCTGCTCGATTCCTATAGTTGTGTAATATTTTATATACCCTACTAACTATCCCTTTTTTAATAGCAGCTTCTATTCTTCTCAAGTATTTTGATAGAAATTTATTAGATCTGGCACACACAGTCTTCCTGCACAGAATCTATGTTGGTAAATATCCAGGTCGAGCTTTAGCTTCTTGATCCTTGGCTCATAAATTACAGTTTACATTTTTATTTCAACAGATTCTTTTATTGTACTTAAAAGCAAATACTGTTGTGCATTAAATAGATCCAGTTCTAGTGCAGAAGTCTGTTTAGCTTCTTCCTCTGCAATGGAAGTCATCACAAAGATTAATTACTCACTGCAAATGGTGCCTGAAAGAGTATGCCTTCCACCTGCTGCATTTAACAATCACAGTGCCTGTAAACACTGATCCATTTCATTTTCCCCATAGCCACTTTTTTCCCCTACTCAGGGATGCATGGTAGCCAGAGACACTCCTGACAAGCAACTGGTACACAGAATTAGCCCTGGGCAGGGCATAGACACAAACTATTTCTGACCTGTCTTAACTGCCATAGTTTATCACCATCACTTTGCCTAAGGGAAGAAACCAGGAAACCCAAACATACAGACTGAGAACCTACACATACATAGAAACAAGTGAGAATCGAACAAGACAAACTAGCACTGTGATGAAACAATGTTAACTGCTTCACAACTGTGAAACTCTCCTGTGAAATGTTAACATTTGTGGACATTTGTGTAAATGTGCACATTTATGTGTACATCTGTGGATGTGTTTCATTTTAACCATCGTGACTCACCACAATTCTCACCATTAAACTTGTGAACTACACAAAGGGGATCGCACTGTGTGATAAGATTGTTTAAAATGGGTTTAGTTTTATTGTGCAACACAAGTGACAAGTGTATTATTTGTCTGTATATTTACTATGTTCTGAAAGACTGACAGCTTAGCTTGAGTGGTAAGTTACTAAACTACAAATCAGCCACATCTTGCACTTCAGCAGAGTGTTGCTTGTAACACTCATTTGAATATTGTAGATTAGAGTCTGCATAAAGTAAGTCATTTAACCAGACAAATGCTCACGAGTGAAATGAGTTTTGCATTTCCCAGTAAATAATGACAAATACAGTGTTAGCCTCTGTACATGCAAGGTGGTCCAGGCAGCTAATAAAATTAAACAAACAGGTAGAACAAAAATAATAGCAAAGAACTAAATTTATGAAGTAGAAAGGGCAAGCTTTTATAAACATCTCCATCTCCCTTGAAAGCATTAAAAACACTATACAATTTCTGTGTACAAATGCACCAAACTTTAATCTTTAAGGAAGGATTAGATTTTGACTTCTGACCAAATGTGACCTTGGGTCACATCCTCCGCAATCACCTAGTGCCCCCAACAAAAATTCCATTCACCCAATGACTATGTTAGGCCCCACATTAATATACTGACAATCAGACACAAACATTCTTAGACCAATGGCCTACGTAATGGAATCAATAGTGTATACACAACTTAATAGTTACCCTTTATATCACGTCATTCGCTCTCCAAAGCAACATTGCTTCAATGACCGCCATTACTGGGGACCAGCCATAGTCAGTCAAATCCCCAACTCTAGGCTAGACAGTGATGATGTACAGCAGCAGCAGCAATAAGTCTTCACAGACTATTACTAGGTTAACTACACTTGTGGGCCTTTCTAAGCCTAGCTAAGTTTTCCTGAAATAACGATGTCCTGTATCCACATAGAACATTGGGGACAAGGCATGGTATAAACTACCTCTGTCTACAACTAATTTGGGTGTCAGGCCTGATGTAAATTTCCTGTACTCTATTTCTCTAGATTGCACTTAAACTGGATAATAGATTAACAGCTTCACATGAATAGGAAGCCTGTTCCAAAGGACAGGCAGTCTCTGGGACACAAATCTGTTTCTCCAGCATGTTCCGTTTAAGTCACAAACAAAATTCAGGTCTTTAGACCTTGTATTTCTAGTACTCTGACTTATGAATATGAAGAAGATTCATAGTGTGGGGTTTATGGATGCTTTGTAAGCCAGGCATAGATCACCCTCCAGCAATCTAGAGGAGACTGAGTAGAGGGGAAAGGGCTTTAAGGCGCTCTACTACACCTTGTATTCTTTTTGTAAGGAGCCTCTGAGTTTGCTCGAGTTGCTGCATATGCCTGGTCATGTACATACCAAAGGTAGAACTGTACTCCAAGATTAATCTGATAAGGGCAGAGTACAGTGGGATAATGACCCCTTTGGACCTAAAAGCAATGTTCTTGTGCAACATAAAAAGGATTTCTTCACAACTTTGGCCATGTAGTGGTTAAGTTAAGGTTACTATGTGCCCACCCAAATCCCTGACCACTGGGTTGACTCTTAGGGGTGTATCAACATTGTAGTTTAGCCATGATGGTTGACTTCCCAAAGAGTATAATTATGAATTGCTTAGCAATGAGTTTAAAACCATGGCTTGTTAGTCAGAGAGACCTTTCTGAGGAATGCTATTGTCTTGCAGGATAGTCGATAACACTCAGCTTGCAATCAACTGCAAACGTAGCCATAAACCTTCAGCATTTGCTTCCATATCAGAGAAATAGATGTAAAAAAGGAGCAGGCCCAGTACTGAGCCCTGGGGGACTCCACTAGTGACTGGACTCTTGGTGGAGATGGCCTCATCTAGTCCGACCTCCTGGATTCCATCAGTGAACCAGCTGGATATCCAGTGAATGATAAAAGGGTTTATAACTATTTCGGTGAGCTTGTCTGTACTGCGTGAGTGGGGTATTGTATCAAAAGCCTTGGGCAACCTTGATCTTCTCAAAAAAGTCCACCAGATTTAATATGCATGACCTTTCTTTAACAAAGCCAAACTGTGATGTATTCAGTGTTGGCAGGTTACCAATGACCTCATTGTTCATGTACATGATGATTCTTTCCATGGCTTTACATGTGAGGCTAGTAAGATTTATGAGCCTGTAATTATGTGGATCAGTGATTAGACCTCCTTTGTGACAAGGAATAACTGTAGCCATCTTCCATTTCTTGGGCACAGAACCTGAATAAAAGCTCCAGTTGAAATGTGATTCAAGTGGAACAGGGATGTCATGTTTCATGTTATTTATTAAACATCTCAGGATGTTATCAGGGCCCATTGATGCATTGTTTTTGAACTAGGAAATCACATTGCTAACCTGTTCACTAGTAATGGTAGGGTGAGAAATTTGGGATAAGCCTGTCAACCAAAAGTTTGGCAATGGCCTCTGTTTTTTTTTTATTTTTTTTTTTTTATTTTTCCAAGTCTTTTGGGTTTCTAATGCCATCACATGAATGTTCCCCTCTCAAGTTAAAAGTATGATCAAACTTCATGAAATCAGTAATGCTTCAATCTTTGATGTTAGCCAGAAGTGCTCTTCACAGCACCTGTGTTGTGCCCAAAATCAACTCCTCGTGCAATTCATATTGAGTTGCACGTATCTGTAACATATCTAAGTATGACTGTCAATTCTTTTTTATAAGACATGCTGATCCTGCTACCATTGGAACTGTCTGGGTATCCTTCCACAGTGCCTCATTTCTGCCTGGAAATCCTGCTATTTTATGGCTTTGTGTTTCTCTGTATCAAAACACTATAGTCAGTGGGTGTAGCAATTTCAATGATCAGTACTACTTCTGACTTCTTTTCATGGACTACTATAGCTGGTCTTATCACATCTATGTTTTGAACTCTTGGTAGTGGTTGATCCCATGTGGTATAAACGTCACCATTTTCTATAATGCTTTATTGCTCATTTTTCCAATGTTTTTCAGCTGCTTCAGTATTATGTTTGCACAATCCCCGGTGCAACAGTCTTGCCACATTATTATGTCTTTTGGTATACTGTCCTTCTGCCATTAGTATATCACAACCAACAACAAGAGGTGCAACTGTTTCCAATTCTGTATTACAAAACTTACTGCTGTGCTGGCAGTATTTCCCTTTGTCACATGGCACATTCAGCTGCTACCCGACTTTTCAATTGGTAAGCATGAAACATCTTTGACTATTCAACTGATCCAATGCCTTTTGGGGCCAATCACTCCAAAACAGTAAGCTAGGACCGGAAGATCAAATTGGTTTATAGCTTGTACTTTGTTCTTAGATGTCAGAGCTGTTTTCAGTATTAATTTTAGTCTTATACAATATTCCTCCACAAGGTTTATTTGCATTTGTTCATGTTTTATTGTTGATCCTTCATAAGTTACTTATATACTTCCTCTTGCTCAAGTTCTTTTATATCACTTTCCTGTCCCAGACTTATGTCTTCTTGATGTTGCAGCTTTCCTGCTTTAAAAGTTGATTTTCCACATTTATCAAGACCAAATGAAATTTTTATATCTAAGTTTTGATCACCTGCAGTTGTGCTTTCAGTTCCACATTGAATGAACAATACCGTTTTAAATCATCCACAAAAAAGAAGATAAGTCTTTACACTTTGTTGTTTTCTGGGAGCCATATTGTAGCCATGACCTAATCTGTTAAGTAGACAGCATAAATGGGTTAAGGGCAAGACAAAAAGAGCAGCGGTGACAAAGTCACCCTGGAATACCCCCCCCCTTTATCCCTGGAATAATAATTTGTCATTTATCATTGCTTAACTGCAAAGTGGTTTGCCACAGTTTCATGGTTGCTGCAATATCAGTGTAGGGCATTTCTTATACACTTTGAAGCACTCTTACCCATGAATGTGGAATACTGTCAAATGCTTTTTTGGAGTGTATCCATGCCATACTTAGATTCTTCCCATTTTTAGAGTTCTCTACTATGGTTTTATTTAACAAATGATCCTTTGTTCCATATGACAGACTTCTGCTATCCTTTTGTTCTATTGCCATACGTGAATTTTCTTCCAAATAACTATAAACTCTGTTGACATCAATTCCAGTATATAGTTTATACGTCATTGGAAGTTACCTATCTATAGTTTTTAGCATAGCGTGCAGGTTTGCTCTTCAGAAAGAGTATTATTTTTCCTGTTAACCAGGTTGGTGTCTGTTCAGGGTGCACATACAAAAAGTTTTACTCATGGCTAAATCTACATGTAAAGATGTTAAAACTTTTAGCCAGAGGTTAGGTACTGCATCTGAGCTTAGGGTTTTCCATTTAGCAGCTTTTCTTAACTAGGTTTTAAATTTGCTGGCCGTTACATCATCCCATTTCATATCCTGCACATTTGAACTTCTTAGTCCTTCTTTTACTTCTGCTCATTAAGCAATTTTGTTATGTTCCATAGGATCTATTTCTCCGAAATGTATCTAGTTCTTATTTTGGTGGTGTTTCAATTCCTTTTGACTCATTTTCCAGTTTTCTATAAAACTTTTTTTAGGGTCATTGGTAAATTGCTTATTTTTTACTTATCCTTTATATTTCTCTGCATATCTTCTAAGCTTTTCTATCTGTGCTGATATTTTAGCTTATTATTTGCAATAGTCAGGGGCGGCCCGTGCTATCGGGCTGCCGGACTGCAGCCCCCTCAACCAAAAAAAAAAAGAAAGAAAAAAAAAGAAAGAAAAAAGAAAAAAAATATTTTTAAAATTCGCGGACTCCGTGCATGCGCAGTAGTCCAGACTACTGCGAGTCTACTGCGCATGCTCGCGGCAGTCCGGCAATCCAGGTAGGGGAACATAGGAGACGTCTGTGCACTTTTAAAGTGCACAGACTCGCTGGGAAAACGCGTCGGGACCGGACTGCAACAGCAGCAGTCAGCGTCAGGAATGTGGAGTAGGGTTTGGATCGCGGTAATCTCGCGGGACCATGGAGTATTGCGCGGGCATTTGGATTAACGTTATGGGGAATGGGCAGCAAGGACAGGTAAGTGTGTTATTTATTTTAGTCTAGAATGGTAGGGAAGTGTGTGAATGAATATTTGAATGGCCTGGTGTGTGTGTTTACTAGGGAAGTGTGTGAATGAATATTTGAATGGCCTGGTGTGTGTGTTTACTGTTTAGTAGGGAAGTGTGTGAATGAATATTTGAATGAATGGCCTGGTGTGTGTGTTTACTGTTTAGTAGGGAAGTGTGTGAATGAATATTTGAATGAATGGCATGGTGTGTGTGTTTACTGTTTAGTAGGGAAGTGTGTGAATGAATATTTGAATGAATGGCCTGGTGTGTGTGTTTACTGTTTCGTAGGGAAGTGTGTGAATGAATATTTGAATGAATGGCCTGGTGTGTGTGTTTACTGTTTAGTAGGGAAGTGTGTGAATGAATATTTGAATGAATGGCCTGGTGTGTGTGTTTACTGTTTAGTAGGGAAGTGTGTGAATGAATATTTGAATGAATGGCCTGGTGTGTGTATTTACTGTTTAGTAGGGAAGTGTGTGAATGAATATTTGAATGAATGGCCTGGTGTGTGTGTTTACTGTTTAGTAGGGAAGTGTATGAATGAATATTTGAATGAATGGCCTGGTGTGTGTGTTTACTGTTTAGTAGGGAAGTGTGTGAATGAATATTTGAATGAATGGCCTGGTGTGTGTGTTTACTGTTTAGTAGGGAAGTGTGTGAATGAATATTTGAGTGAATGGCTTGGTGTGTGTGTTTACTGTTTAGTAGGGAAGTGTGTGAATGAATATTTGAATGAATGGCCTGGTGTGTGTGTGTACTGTTTAGTAGGGAAGTGTGTGAATGAATATTTGAATGAATGGCCTGGTGTGTGTGTGTGTACTGTTTAGTAGGGAAGTGTGTGAATGAATATTTGAATGAATGGCCTGGTGTGTGTGTTTACTGTTTAGTAGGGAAGTGTGTGAATGAATATTTGAATGAATGGCCTGGTGTGTGTGTTTGTGTGTGTGAGAAAATGCCCCAGGTGCTCATGGTGGTGTGGTAGGGAATACCTCAGGCTTGAACCCTGTACCTTGTATGCAGGTGTTAAAGACTTGAGTTCCCTACCCACCACCATTTGTAAAAAAATTGCAGATTTTTGCCTCATATTTGATCTGATCTGTTCCTCATAATATCTGTGGTTTGTAAATGTTTTAATGCTTGATATTTTATGGTGTAGTAGTAGCATTGTTGCCTCACTGCTGCAGGTTCTCAGGTTTGATTCTTGGCTGGGGTTCCTTCTTTGTGGGGTCTGTATCTTCTCATTGTGTTTGTGTGGGTTTGCTTTTGTGTCCTCCCATGTTACAAAGACATGCCTGCATTATTTCTTCCTGGGCCTCTGCTGAAAATTGTTTTTTTGTTCCAAGTCAGACTGTCCTGATTAACAAATGTTAAATAAAATTGACAGGCATTTGAATTTCAGACTTCAGGTTTCTGAATGTTTAATTCCTTGCATAATTGATGGTGCAATGGTAGTATTGTTGCCTCACAGCTATAGGTTTTCTGGTTTGATTCTTGGTTGGGGTGGCTTCTGTGTGGAGTCTGCATCTTCTCCCTGTGTTTGTGTGGATTTGCTCTGGTGCCCTGCCATTTTACAAAGACGTGTCTGCAGTATTAATCCCTGCATCTCTGCTGAAAATTGGTTTTGTTCTGTCCGCAGTAAAATTGACCAGCATTTGAATTTCAAACTTCATGTTCTTCAGAATACATAGTAGCACAACCTTTTTTTCTAGCAATTTTCTAAGTTTATAAGATGAATATTTTAAATTTGTCCCTATTTTTGGGACTGTATTCCCCCATTATTGGCTTCGTCCAGGTTTTTGTGCTAAGGTTGACAGCTATGGCAAGAACTGAATTCACTGAATATGTTTGAGGGCTGTATTCCCTCATTACTGGGTTTGTCCAGGTGTTTTGTACTAAGAGGTTGACAGCTATGGTGAGAACTGAATTCACTAAATGATAGCCATTTAAGTTTCAGTCTTCCTCTCTTTTACAAAGCAGCTGATGTATGTAGTGGTATGTTACTCTGACTGTTTTTTGCTCAGGGACCTTGGCAGTAAAATATATGGTGGCAACACGCAACTTTCCAAGATTATACAAGCAATGTTTAATGTGTCCCTGGTTTTTGGGCTTTTGAGCCGCCATGCAGTTGAGTATTGAGTAGATTTTACAAGGAGCTGAGAGCTGCAGGGGAATAGAAGTTTACTGCTATGCCTAGTTAATACTATAGCACAACAGGTTGTGTACTTGCTTTTGATGCAGAAGGCTGTGGGTTCTACTCCCACAAGGGGTGGATGCTGCCATACTCAGAATGTTCTCCTTGGTGACTATACTAACTATGAGTTCGTTATCAGTTTGCCATCCATTTCCTCTTGCAATATTATTACTAGCTTATCATTTTTTTAATGTAATATAGGCAATTTATTCCTGAGGGGCAACTGACACTTTATTTTTCGATGAAACCATGAACTATAAAGGTGATTGCTAGCAGCAACCGCTTCATTAGTTACATATTTCTTTAATGTGGAATTATTTAGATGACTTACTTCAGAGATTGTGCATATTTACTGATAATGGACTGTAGAATTGTGCATATTTACTGATAAAGGTGGACTGTAGAATTGTGCATATTTACTGATAATGGTGGACTGTAGAATTGTGCATATTTACTAATAATGGTGGACTGTAGAATTGTGCATATTTACTAATAATGGTGGACTGTAGAATTGTGCATATTTACTAATAATGGTGGACTGTAGAATTGTGTATATTTACTAATAATGGTGGACTGTGGAAGTCTGAGTAGACTTTTTTTATGATAAATGTTCTCAACTGGGCAGTTTTGCCATTATGGGTGCATATGGTTTGTTTCATTGCTTACTGGAAAAATGTTCAAAACAAATTTAAAACACCCTCTAACAAGTGTACTGTATTGTACAAGGAATATAATTTTAGTACAATGAGGAAGGTGTATCAAAGAGCACATGTATGTTTCATATGCAAGGGGCCTATGATTCAAAACAGCCCAAAATTAATCTTTATCTGCCACTGGCAAAATGTATTTTCTTTGAATGTGGGTTTCAATGCTGTTTCAATGAATGTGAGTTTCAAGGGCAGAGAAGTTTTAATGCTAAGTTTTCATTTTGAGACTGCATTGCTTTGTTTAACAGATGACTTGGTGTTTGTGCTGTAAAATACAAAATAAAACTTTCAAAATGAAGTCCAACTTATCATAGAAGTAAAGCAGTATGCACATTAGTGTTTATGGTAAATGGAGTGAAATAGCCAAGTAATGGTTCATTGGAATGGCTGCAGAGGCTCCATTCAACCATTATTTTGTCAGGGGGGAAGGGCAGCAAACTCAGACAGGCCCAGCTGAACTATACCTCCCAACTGTCCAGATTTTCAAAGAATGAATAGATTTTTTGCTTCTTATTTTTAGTTTGTTCATAAAATTTGTAGTTTTAATTCCTAAATGATTTGCCAGAAGTCACTAAATAAAGTTTCAGACTTCATAACCTTCAGAAAAATGCATGTTAAAGTAAGAGCTGTTCTATCAACTGTCTCAATTTATACAAGAGCAATTTTCGTACTGTTTATATGTCGCGCCAATATATTTGGCCTTGTTCAGATTTACTGCATTAACAGGTTGAGAGGTGCGTGCAAATAAATTGCTTTATAGAATTAGGCATAGCCAACCTCTCAACTGTCCCCAATTTTTGGCTCAAAATGTTGCTCTTCCCCCTAATAATCCCTCCGCAAAATAGCAATTTTGGAAGAAAACATGGAGGGTTTACAATTAAGAAATAACTGTAATAATCAAAGTTATCGATTACTTGAAATGCATGTAGATTCTTTCATTTTGTCAGCTGCTCAAGGTAGCAGTACTAATATTAAAGTGTCCCTTCTTTGACAGGTAGCAGCTGTATTGTGTGTCTATTTTATATTTTTGCATCACATTTTTGGTCCATTTTTCATAAAATTGTGTTTTTTGGCAAATTAGTGACAAATCACTAAAGACTGAAGTTAGAAAATGACAGACATTTGAGTTTCAGATTTTATACCCTTCAGAAAATTCATACTAATGCAAGACCTATTCTATTATCTTTCTAAGTTTATTAGAGCAATATTTAAAAATTGTCCTTATTGTTGGGCCTTTGTCCCACTTCTGTGTATGGCTTTGTCCAGATTTCTTGCTCTTGAGGTTGAGAGGTATGACAAATGAAATGTGTCAGGGACATCACAGTCAGCCAGAGAGATTTCAAATTGTGACATGCTTGTTGCACCCCACTCCCCCATGTAGTGACTCTGGATGTGTCCAAGCAAGGCAAGGAGTAGTTGTATCTACCTTGGATGGGGAGGACACACTGCATAAGTACTACAGTGGCTTTTCATCTGTCCTTGATTTTGCAGAATGGTCTGGTTTCTGTCATATTTTTGTACTGTTGATTTATGCTTATTACTCAGTGCCTGTTGCTCTGTGTTTAAGTAGCAATGCTTTAATGACCATAAGGTAAGCTTGTCTGACATCGTAAGATGCAACTAAGCTTTAATAAGCATAATGTTAAAGAATTGCCAACATTGAAAGCCTTTCTGTTGTTGCCATGCAGAGAATACTTGACTAGATAATGTATAAGCCTTGGGTATTAAAGGACAGGATTCCATTATTTTAAAAAGCTCATTACACTTGTTTGAGACTTCCAGTCATCTCTACAGACTTTACCCGTAAACTAAACAGAATGCCAATCATGTGTGGTCCATAACCTGTACAGTAATCTTTTAAGCAATGTATCTTGAGCTTGTTTCTTGCTTGCTGTTCATTTTTTACTTTTATCATGTTTTCCCCATGAAACAAGATGTCAGGCAGCAGGTCTTTTTTGGATAAGAAACATTTTTACAAGTGGGGGCATCACATAGATTTCTATTTTCAGCATGTTACTTGACTGGCATTCCAGTAATGTATTTAAAAAGTAATTTATTTTTTCATGCCTCACAACCTTTTGTTTCCATCTAGATATTAAGTAAGCTGTCATGCAGCCAATGCATTGAAATATTTTTATTCTTCTACACTTATTTTTGTCTTGATTGGACTTTCATAATGATGGTTTGCCACCCAGGGCAGCGTATTTAATTAAAGTTAGTTTTTTGTGGTTTTGTGCATAGCTCCTCCCCTTTATGGTTGACCACACCCCTTCCCCTTGACCCCACCCATTCAGCTGTCTCCTGCAGCCCCCCTGTGATTTGAAGTCACCAGCCGCCACTGGCAATAGTGCATGATAGATCCTCATCTGTTCTGATACTACACATACTTTTATCACGCCTGAGTATTTTTCTTGATCTGTTCCTCTTCTGTATGCTAACAGTGACATTTATTGTCTGAACTGCTTTATAGTTTTCTCTGATTGATACTTCCATGGTGGCATTTGATTTTACTCCTTTCTTTCCCTTACTGCCCTGTGATTTTGTGGTAAGAGCATCTGTTTATTAATTTAGCTGCACAGTAATGTATCCTATTTACTTCTGTTATATCAAGCATGAGTTTTTATGCACAGTCCTGATTACTGTGCTCATTTATTTTATCAAACTTCTGACATTTTGAGTTTTGTCTTTCTGTAGTCTATTTCTTTAAACTGATCGTAATATGTCTATCCATCTCTATTAAATCAAGGAACTTTTCCCTTGGATAATTTTTTTTCTAAATTGAAGACATATTCTTTGTTCTCCATTTCCTGCAGGCATTTTACATAATGTTCCAAAGCATCATTCTTTGCCATATTTTCTCTTTCATTCTAGGTCATCCATTGCTCTTTCATATGGGAATTCACTGACCTATCACTCCACAACATTGACTGTCAGAGTTGTCAGTTTCCTGTTCCTTCCCTTGCTGTGCAATTCCAACTGAACTTTTATACTTGTTTCCTACTGAAGGCTCAAAGTATCTTCATATAGTAAATGATCAGATGTTTGCAGCTCCACTGGTTACTCCTTAATTTGAGGATTCATGATTCTATCCTGCTGTGGTGTTATCAGAGTTAGATTTTCTACACTAAAGCCTTCACTTGCATTTAATCCATAACCTCAGTTTTGACTTCTTTAACTTCTCCACTACTAATCTTTCCTTTCTACTTTCACTTGGTTTTCTTATTTTTATATAATGTTAAATTTTCCATATTTGGATGCCTTTGCCTATATTTCTCTTCAAATATCGTTGGTGTCGCTTTTTTGTATTAATTCATTTTGCTTTCTCTTTTGCATAAATATCACATCATATTAAATCTCTTTTTTTCCCCATGTCCATAATTCTTCTTCAGATGTCTCTTGCTACTCGTGTTTCTCCTTACTTGTGGGACTATTTCATCATGCTGACATATAACCGGTGTTCGACTTTCTACACTAAATCCTTCACTTTGCAGGCATTCCATAACTTCAGCTTCTATTTTTTTTTTTTTTTTTAACTACTTCTTTACTAATCTTCTGTTCTGCATTCCCCCTTTGTGATCTTATTTTCTATATTGTGAAATTTTCCATATCTGGGTACCTTTGCCTGCATTTCTCTTCAAATATCTTTGGGGCTGCCTTTTTTTACACTGATTAACTTGGCTTTCTCCTTTGCATAAATATTGCACCATATCAGCTCTTTCTCTCTTTTCCATGCCCATATTTCTTTTTTATACCTTTCAAAAATCTCTAAATTTTGTTTGTATTCTCACACTTTTTCAGTCACATCTTATTCCAAATGGCCCAAGGTTTCTTGGTCTATGTTTTTCATGAATCTGTTGTATTAATGAACACTATATTTGTATTTGAAGCATTTGACAGTTTTTCTTGTGCAAGTTTTCTTTCCTCTAATTTCTGTATAATCTTTGTGTATATCTTCTGTCTGGAAATTCTGGGCTTATTGCATAATAGCAATAATACACAATTTATTTTTTTATCCTCAACAGTCCACTCTATCGCCTTTATGGCTCTTTTTTGGCCTATCAATTTTTATTTTTGTGTACTACTACTACCTTTTACAACAGGGGTCATCCTTCCCCTGACCCTGGCCTAACCCCATTGTAGGAATGCTCCCATGTCTTGAGGAGTCAACACTGTCATTTTTTCCAGTCCTGGCACAAGTGCACATGCCAGGGGTGGACACATTTTTATCACAAGACTTGGGCAACCAGCTATCTTATGTTTTAAAATACTTCTGTCAATGCTAAATGTTATAGAAAATATAATCTACATAACAGTGCTGCCTTTGTGAGATTTTGTATAAAAGTCCACTTAATGAAGGTACTTACCAAGACTTGAAGATGAATTCAGTTCTAGCAATACTACTCTTCTTTGCTTGCTGATTTTATCATCTCTCCATTCGGACCCCTTAGCACCTCTCCATTTGGGCAATGGCCTCTGGTTCAATGTTGGCGATGCCATTTACAATATGTTTTGTGCATTGTTGTGTATTTCCTCTGGAGGTTACAGACAGATGTAGAAAGCTTTGTGGTTGTCCTTTGCCTGTGAAGCTATTTTTTGTTCAAATTTAGCCTCTGAAGTATTAATTAACCTTCTTAGCTGCCTGTTTAGATTGGTTAGGGGGCTTTTAGTACGCATGGGTTTGTTTCTCCGATGCCTGGCTAACATTTTTTTTTGTATAATGATTGATATTGTGATTCCACAAGGGTGGCTACTTGTCTTTTGAGTTTTTGTTCTTAATACAAATGGGCACAGCTCACTCTACATAGCTGTCAATATGGCTGTACAGACATTTTGCAAATAGCTCAGTGTATGCTAGGATGCTTACTAGGTTTGGGGGTGCTGGGACTTTAGCCAAGTTGTTGCTTAGTAGAGATAGGCCAGCCTTATAATAGTTCTTAAAGGTTTTTGGTTTTACTGTATTCCTGGATTTAATTTTTATTTCAAGTAATACTGCTTTCTGGTCAAATCTGACAATTAAAGGCATTACATTTGGTAAGGAACATTGTTCTCCCATGCTTTTGAATACAAGGTCAAGGATGTTTGTACCCCTGGTAGGAGAATAGACCAACTGTTCTAGAATGTTGGTATTAACAAATTTTAGGAATCGATAGACTTGAGCACTGGAAGTGGTGTAAGATTCCCAATCTATAGTGGGGTAGTAGAGATCCCCCACGTATATCGTATTGGGTTGAATGGTGAGTACATTGAGACAGGTAGTATGGGTTTCCTGGGCCATGGAGGGGGACCTATAGGTTGCAAGGATATGGCACGACAGGCTGTTTACGGTGAGTTCCATGTGTACAACATCCATTGGGTCATACACCCAATGTGTGATTGGTTTTAATATTCACCAAGACTCTTCCACCTTTAGCTCTCTCTTGTGCAGTAGCTGGTCTAAAGGTGTGAAAAGCATTATAACCTTACATGCTGGAGTACTCTCAGTGACTTTAAACCAGGTCTCCATTACTATGCAGATGCCTACACTCTCCAGGAAGTGGAGTTTCTTGTTAAGACTAAGCATTGAGCAGTACCACCTTCAGATATTCCTTCATAGGTTTAGTTACGTCAGCAGGTTTACCAGTTTGGCATTGCCTAAAATGGCATTATGGGAGTGGACAAGATCTTTGCCAATATTTATTTAATTTATTTCCAGTTTGATGACCGGAAGAGTCCACTGGGGCAAGCAGAGCCCATTTTCAGAGAAGGTCCAGGGAGAAAAGCTCCAAAACAGTTAACAGAATATAACAAGTATGGAATATACAGTATACAAAAGCATAAATATACAATTTAAAATACAAATGCAAAATGAAGGAGTATATGTTTAAAAAAACTCAAATGTTAAACTATAGATAAAGTCAAAAGTACTACAGACAATATACAACTCAAAGTGTTTATACAAGTTTAGTGTTTGTTCTAACAATAATGTTAGTGATCAGATGTGATAGTAGATGAGATTGAAGGGAGGTTTGAAAAATACGACAGTATAACTTGGGTGGGAAGGGAGCAGGAACATAAGGTAAAAATGGAGGAGAGATTTGAAATTATAGTGGTTGTGAGTATATGAATATGTGAATATTTGAAAGCCTAGGAGAGGCAAGTGCAGACCACACTTGACAAAGCAACATGGTCTGTCAACCATGTCCTCCCAGGCCGTCAAATATTGTTACCCCCGTGGATAGACACCAGAAACTAAGTTAATTGTTAAAAATTGGCCATTTTCTGTTATTAACGTCAAATCACCCTTAGAGAAGGTAGCAGGCAGTGCTAGGATTATACCTGCCTGAGGAACAATCAGTGAGCCCGATCCTGCCTCGCTTCATACAGTCAAGGGAGGTACATCTCAAGTCAATAACACCCACATGTACTATGACTATACTGGTACCTGTGTGCACATACCTTTTTAGACAAAATGAGTTTTCAGTGAAGTGAGCATTCAGTGAATTGTGCTCAGGAAATTCATTTACAGAGAAATGTGAAATGAGGCTTTGACGAAATGAGTTTCAGTGAAATGAGGCTTTGACGAAATGAGTTTCAGTGAAATGTGCTTTCAATCAAAGTAGACTCTGTGTGTGTGTGTGTGTGTGTGTGTGTGTGTGTGTGTGTGTGTATATATATATATATATATATATATATATACATATATATATATATATATATTTATATATACTTACACATACACACACACACACACACACAAACACACTTAAAAATGCCTTGTCTTCTGGGCTGGTGATAAATGTATTAGGTCTCCTGGGGACAGGCTCCACTGTATCTGGAAACTCCCACGCCTTTCGACAAATCAATTCTATGAGTTCGTCAAAAGGTGGCGACACCCAGAAGGAGGAGGGTCGAGATCTAAAAGCTTTCAGGTACATGGACTCCTCGTCAGTAGGGTTGATGGGCTTCCAGCAGCCTCTCTGTTTTAGGATCTCTAGAATGTCTGTGATATGCGACATCCTCAAAGGGCGACCTTGGGGACCCATCTGATTCATCGAGGTCCGTGTCAGATGTAACGGACTCCTGCGGGGAGTCCAAATGCTTCCTCTTGCAAGTTTTCTTTCAAGGACCCTCCTCAAAAGCGTATTTTGGAGAGGTCTCGGAAGATAAGGGTCCACCCACTGAGGTTTCCTGAAGCTCTTTATCTCTACACGTTTGTGGAGTTGGCTTGGCTGAGACAGACACCGGAGCTCTAAGGGACAGAATAGGATTAACTGAAGGTGAAGCTAACTCTGAGGACAGGGCACTCCTCATGGCCTCAAAGACCTAATCCCCATGCACCGAAGGTGGAAGGAACCAAAAAAGACCCCGGAACCACAGGAGCAGGCTCTGAGGCAGAGGTAGGAGCCGAGCTCACTTGAGCTGAAGCTCTGAGAGAACGAGTCGGATCCAACAAAAGATCGGCTCCAGTCACCCCCCCCCCCGGAGCCGACCGATGAGTGGCTCCCAGACTCCTTGGATGGCACCATGGAAGTCAGAGCAGTCCGAGCCAAAGATCCTGGGGCAGGTCTCGGCTCTGATGATCCTGTCATCATCGGTTCCACCCTTTCCGGCTCTGAAACCACGGGTCAGGTCGGAGGAGGAATCGAGATAGAAGGGGCAGATACAGTTGGCTCCGAAGCCCTGAGGGTCAGTTCCGATAAAAGTTTGGCCATCTTCGGTGTCTTCAGTAGTCGCTGAACCACACAATCCACATCAAAGTCAGAGAGGCTCTTAGAGGATCTGAATGATGGAGCGGGGGAAACTGACATTTGTAGAGCTGGTGAATGCAAGGTAGGAGATACCGGTTCCAATGCCGGGGACTGGCTCCATACTGATAAAACCAACAGCTCTGAGACCAATGGGGTGTTTTTTTTGCTGGTTCCGACTCCTCCAAAGTAGAGGATCTCTTGGAGGATTTTGATTGATCAGAAGAAGGTAACATGGCCTTTTCTTTGGAGCTTTGACCTTTTTCCAAGGCTTCAGTAAAACTAGGCTTAATGAGTCCCTTCAAAATCAACTTAATTTTCCTCTCATGAAGGACTCTTGCACCAAAAGAATGACATATAGCGCAAGAGTCCTGTAGATGAATGGCACCCAAGCAGTATACACACACTGTATGTTCATCTGCTAAGGACATCTTTTAGCCCACATTTGGGTTATTCATTAAAACCCAAAGGTTTTGATTATTTTGTCTGTTTAGTTGACATTATAAAGAAATAAGCAGTCCTAAAACCTCTCCAATTTAAATAAGGTTATCAAGAAGGGTAAACTATTTAAACACGAATACCTGATAGGAAAAACCACAACAAACAGCCTTCGGCTCTAAAATATTAAGAAGATGCACCTAAATCTCTAAGTAAGGAGCCCTCTAAATAAAAAAACAAGCTATCCTCAAAACCTACTGTCTATATAATAATTTTAACACTGCACACATCTAAATATTAACACACTTCTATGAAAACTACGAAGTGGGATAGGGTAAGGGTAGGCCCCATAACAACAGACCTTAAAAATTTAAAGGGATTCTATCAAAGCTAAGAAATAAACTAGGATGATAAACCGTACACTAGTAAAACACACTACTCTAACTTTTCTCTGGAAAAATATACAAGAAAAGTATAGAAAAAAAAAGTTTGTCACTTAGCCTGAGCCAGCTGAACAACGCTCAATCTGTTTCTGCGGCAAACGAGATCTGAGGAAGCACATTAGGGCATCATGGGACAGGGAATTAGCCTCAAGCTAGTTGAAGACCTTGAGATTGTAAAAACGGCCAATTTGGAGCCGAGGATCGACTGCGAACCCCATTGCTTAAGAATGGAGGAGAGATAGGACAACTTCACATCATGTTTTTTCTAAGAGAAGTATGAACCCATTTCAGCGAACGTGCACTTAACCGAAAGTGCACTTTCACATACACAGGTTCACTGAACCGGAAATAAAAAAAAACTTCAAACACGTTTTTTTGCAGGGGGCAAGCCCCCCCTGCACCCCCCACACCCCTGCTACTTATATATACTAAGTCCGAGATCAAACTACAGTGGGGATATGGATATATTTCCTTATCCCCACTGCACCCCCCGCAAAAGCATGTTTGCGGTGTTTTTTTTTTTTTTTTTTTTTTATTTCCAGTTGTCTGAACCAGTGTTTGCGAAAGTGCACTTTCATTGAAATGGGTTCATACTTCTGCTCTTCGAAAAAATGTATTTTCTTAGAACAGAAGTAGACCTATATATACATAGAGGGCACCAGTAACTGTTCTGAGTCACCTACACTGCATTTCCTCCATAACGTTTTAGCATCCCCCCCAACAGCAAAACAATTCTATGGGCTGTAGCATCCTCTAATTTCCTAAACCATTAAAATACTACTTCTCTTACTTACAATACAGACTACGGCATTCTCTAACTGACTGAGCCCCCCAAGACCATGCACTGTACTTTTTTTAACTCTATTTGTCAAACAGGCAAACCCACTGGACAAAATGTTCCCGTTCATGGGTGACCTGGGAGTACTGTCTGGTTAAGTAATTTGCTCCAAGTCTCTCAGTAGGCAAATAGAGGTCAAAGGAATTAAACTCGGTTTCTTGACTACAGGAAGCAACTCATTACAGATCAGATCCTTAGTCTACTGTGCTAACTGCCAGCCTTCTCCTTAGCCTTTCCCCCCAGAGGGCGGAAGTATCTGTACAGGCTGTAGCACTCACTAACTTCTTGAACTACATCACCACATGTTCCCCTTAACTTAATAAACTGACTAGGGCATCACCTAACCCCCTGAACTATTACAGTAAAATTACTCTATTAACACTGCAGATTCCACACAGAAGGCACTCCCAAGCCAAGCCGAGAATCGAACAGGAGAACCTCTTGCTGTGAAGTAACAACGCTACCGCTGTACCACAGCAGCAGACCAACACTTAATGTAAATTTAGAAAAGGAAAGAGATTACTTTTTTGTGTGACAATGTGAATGGTGATTCACGAAATATACTGTTCTATAACTTTTCATCATTACTGCTACTCAGACAGATAAAAACATATTTTATGATAACATTCAGCTCAATCCTTGGAACAGTTCATAAGCAATGAGAATGAAAGTTGGTGGGGTGAGAAGGAGAGCACAAAAACTTTGATATCAGCCATTCACTACAAAACATCTCACTTCTTAAAAAGAAAATAATGACCATGCCACCTATATCACAGTACAACTACAATGACTTGAGGGGATGGGTCATGACATGATTCACTCCTCCTGGCCAAAGTATCCATCAGGCTTCAACCTTGGGGAAAACCTTACCAGCCTGGGGCAGAGCCAACTACAGCCTAACCCAAGCCAAAGACTGCTGCTTATCTTCCATGAGGCAAACCCATTTTAGCTAGTAGCTGAATCCTCTTTCAGTTTAGTCATTACTTGAATAAGTTCTATCTTAAAGCAAAATATTCTGGCCTATCCTGAGAAAGGAGTATGAGAAATCAAATATTCTGGCACATAAAAGAAGTAATTCTGTGTCCTCCGTTTCTGTTTTTTAACCATACTGAAGATATAATCAGCTAATGCACTTTCTAAAAATTGCTAATAAGTTTGGTTTTATTAATATTAACCAGTAAAAAAAAATATATACATTTTTCTTCAGACTGCAAGGGCAACAAACATATTTCAGTGCTCAATCAGTTTATTTAAAAAAGCTCACATATATACAAAAAACAAGGGAAACAGGATGAAAGTCTTGCATGTTTAGTGTAGGATTACACGGAGACCCACTTAGATATCTAAGCTGCTGTTACAACACTGAAGCAGCTGCAGTTTCAATAAACTTTGCCAGTTTTACATCCTTCTTTGTCAATCCAGCACATTCGTGTGTGGTTAAAGTTATCTGGACCTACAAAACAAAGATACCAGTTAAATTAGAGAAAAAAAGTTAAGCTATTAAGATGATTACAACACAAGTTGACATGCACATGGTTTTGGAAGGAGTACATGAAGCATTTTCCATTTAGTTTTTACTTTGCATGATAGAAGCCTAATATAACCCATGCAGTCTAATTAAATATATAGTTATCAAATACTGTAGCATTTCTATTCAATTGCCTGTTAGTTCTGAAGCCTCCTCATTTATGAGAACTGTAAGACAACTGAAAATTTTAAACCAAAAGGACAATCAGTGACTAAAAAGTAATCATCAGTGACTAAAACATAATCTAACAAATTAGCCAGCAGTACTGTAAAAAATAAAATGATGTACTCACCATAATGTTCCATCTGTGTTGTCCATTTTCATGCTTCTTCAATCAATGGGACTCTGATCTGACTTGGCTGTTCTACTAGCTCGCAGCCGCCAAAAACTCTTGAGCTCCCTTCCTACGCATAATGCTCCAATTCCAGTCTCCCTCAGATCCTTCCACAGCTTGAGAAAGACAGAAAATGTAAACCAATAATGACACTATAAAGCAGCTGCTGTAACTGAAGTTCAAAATTAGGGACCGGAGCTGTCCCTGTAACTTACTCCACCAGAAGATATCAGAAAAAGGCACGATCTGGATTGGGGGGGGGGGGGGGGGGGGGGTAGGCAGTGAGGAAGAAGGAAACTTTCATTTATTCCTCAACCAATGGGACAGAGTCCCCCGTTAACAAAGTACTTGGATAAACTCTAAGGAAGGATATTCCTGAGTACAATAGAGCTGAAGGCTGCTCTTCCCCTTGAGACAATGTCCAATTTGTAATGAGTGATAAAGGTATGGGGACTGGACCAAGTAGCAGCTGCACAAATATTGTATGCTCTGGACTGAAATACTGTGAAAGTAACCACAGACTTGGTTGAATGAGCCTTTAATGCTTTTGGCAAAGGGAGATTCAATCTACTGTAAACGAAAAAAATAAAATCTGTCTACCACTTAGATAAAGTTATTTTAGAAACTCGTTTCCCCCACTTATTAAATGCAAAGGAAACAAAATGTTTGCCCAATTTTCTAAACTCTTCTGTTCTGTGCAAGTAGAAATGACGTCTCTGAACATCCAGTAAATGCAACAAGTACTTTCCCTTATTTGAGAAGTTGGGGAAAATACAGGCATATGAATGGCCTGGTTAATGTTCGATTCTGATATCCCCTTAGGCAGGAAATGGGTATTGGTACGCAAGGAGACCCTATCCTTGTGAAAAATGAAGTATGGAGGTTTGGAAGACAAGGCCTGTAACTCCTAAATTCTCCTGGCAGACGTAATAGTCACTAAAAAGAAGGCCTTCCATGTCAAAAACTTCAAATCACATGTAACTGCTGGTTCAAAGGGAGATGGTGCTAAGGCTTGCAATACCAAGTTCAAATCCCATGGCAGAACTGGGTCTTTATAAGGGGGCCTGAGAAGCAATGTGCCTTTCAAAAAGGCTTTACACAGCTTAGAAGAAGATAAAGATGAAATTTCCCAGCCGGAAGTGCAAGTACCTTCTGGACCGCCTGTTCATCTTGATGTGATGATATGCATTCTGAAGGTCTATCAAGCACATTCAAATGTCATTGCCCAGAAAGGGCAAAATGGACTGAACCGTGACCATCCAGAAATCGGTGCGCCAAACTGCTTTGTTTAGCATGCTGATATCCAAAATCGGTCTCCAGTCCCGTTTCCTTTGGCACTAAAAAGAATCCTGAGTAAGTGCCAGACTCTATCTGGTCTGAAGGGACTTCCAGGATGACTCTTTTCCAGCAGCTTTTGTATTTCTAGTGTTGCTACTTCTGTCTGAGTGGAACATCGGGAATTCTCTTGTGTATGGGGGTGGGGTGTGAGGGAAAAAGGAATAACATAACCTCTGGAAATGATCCTCTGCACCCAGGTATATTCTGTTGAACTTTGCCAGGCTTCTTGGTGCAGGGATAAGCAATCCCCGACTGCATCCAGATAAAGGCAATCAGGCCTCCATGCAGGAGCATGGAAAGGGTCTGTCAAAGTAATTTCTCAACCCTTGGTTTTGTGGGCCTACTCTGCGACGGGGGTGTTGACTACCATAATCACCTCCCCCCCCTGCTCCTGGAAAGGACCCTGCAATTTTTTGAACCACATCTTACAACCTCCTCTTTGGTTCCTGGAAAAGGTCCGCTGAGGAGTCGAAAAATGCACACTGCAGGCAGGGTTCACACCTGGACAGTGTATCTGTCACTGTGGGGCTAAGGAGGAACTCTCAACAGCAGAATTTTAGAAAGATGGCTTAAAAGTCTCTACAAAATCACAAATGTGCATCCAGGCATGCCTCCTAAAGGAAATGCCTGAACCTGCAGCCCTTGAGTCGCCTTCTGTAGCATGTGAGATGAGCCCCATGGATGAATAAGTGAGCAACTAAAGGGTAGGCCACAGAAGACTGTGCCTCTTCAGTAATGGTCCCCAGAGTTGGAAAGCTCCTTAAGTCCCTTTGCAACTTCGTGAAGTGCCCCAAATAGTTCAGCGATCAGATGGCAAATGTCACTGAAGCATATACACACTTCCCAAAAGTGTCCAATGCTCTAGAATCCCTGTTATGGGGGTGAACAGAGGAATGCTGTTCCTTAAGTTCCTTCTTCGTGGCCACTGTCAAGACTACAGCATCGACTGGTACAACCTTGATCCAATGCTCTCACCTGACTGGTGGAGCAGGAATCCTATCAGGTCTTTTGGGGATCAGCTCAATCATATCAAGCTCCTTCCATGCCCACCAACACACCAGGTCAATAAGCTCATCAGTGGGCAGAGTGAACCAGGAGGTAGACAGGCCTATCCCGAAGGCATCCAGAAGCACTGACGCCTCAGGAGTTGGGTTTTGGGCCAACTAATCAACCTTCTGCCTTAGGATTTATTTTTTATTTATTTCCAGTTTGATGACCGGGGAGGTCCACTAGGCTCAAGGAGCCCGTTTTCAGTGGAGGCCCGGGAAAAAGGCTCCGCATTACATAGTTTAGTTACAGATGCAATCATAGTAAAATAGACACATTTACAATTACAATTACATTTCATGTTCGAGAACAGGAATAATTATTTGGTTACATAGCATCTAAATATTTAAGATGGCAGTAGTGACTTAACTGAAAGTGAGAGTAAGGACTTAGTTGAAGTAGAGAAAAAAGGTGGAATGTGCTATTTTCAATATGTACATTTATGTTAGGTTAGCTGTCTCCAAAGGAGACGTTCTCAGGTGGTGAATAAGGTCATCAGTGGGCAGAGTGAACCAGAAGATAGACAGCCCCATCCCAAAGGCATCCAGAAGCACTGATGCCTCAGGAGTTGGGTTTTGGGCCAACTAACCACCCTTCTGATTTAGGTTCTCAAGACAGTCTCCAAAGGAGACGTCCTCAGGTGGTGAATTGGGAGATCCTTCTCCCTCATCGAGGTCAGTGTCCTCTGTGAGAGACTCCTGGGGAAGACCAAGTGCTTCCTCTTGTACGTTTTCTTCCGAGGAACTTCTTCAGTGGGGTGTTTTGGAGAAGTGCTGGAAGAAAGAATACCCGACTGGGTAGACTGGAAGCTTTGGCCCGGCTGACCCAGTGAACTGGAGTAATGATGACCAAGGGGTGCAGACAAATGAGAAGTCAGGGTTGGATCCAAGAATGAAGGGCTCACCTGCTCTCCACAGCAGAGAATACCTTCTTTACGACCTCAAATGCCGACTGCTCAGAGGGAAGGCAACATTGCCGACAGAAGGATTCACGGGCCTGCTCCTCCACTTCAAGGGCCAGACACCTGAGAAGGAAGCCGGAGCAGAGCTATCAAAGTCCGAAGTTCTGGGAGGAAGTGTTGGCTCTGAAAACCTCAGAGTCAATCCCATCTCCCAGATCTGACTTGGAAGCTTCAGTTCCAAGAATCGTCCAGATCTGAAAATGTAGAAGCCAGTGCACTCATAGTAGTCAGATCCGAAGAAGACAATCTGTTCAGATCAGAAGCACTCAGAGCCAGGGACTCTGAAACCACTGGTCAGGTCAGGTAAGAGGAGGAACCACACTCGGTGGGGGAGTGAAAGGGCATTGCTCCTGATTGGAATGATTAGGAACAGCAATGACTCCCTTCTGAAAATGCTCCGTGAAGAATCTCCTCACCCTCCTCTCCACATCCTCTTTTGTGACACTTCTGGAGGAGCTAGCTGAATACACAGATGTTGACTAGAGCAGCTCTAAAAAAAGGCAAGGGCAACCTGAAGGGCACTGGGATCTAAACTTGGGGAGTAGACAATACAAGGCAGAAGCCTCACGTAGGAAACTATTGGATCCAAAGAACCCCGAAACAAATCCGAAGGAACTGCAGCAGCAACCAACTTCATCAGCTCTGAAGAAGGTTAGGTCCCAGATGCAGTTGGATCCGACTTGAGCTTTTTCTCTCAACTCCGAGAAGTGGAAGCCGCCGAGCCAGAGGATCTGGATCTTTTGAAAGGTTTTGAAGCAGGTGACTGAACTCCAGCAATAGCAGTGGAAGAAAGAGTAGGCAAAAGACCTTTCAAAATGAGCTTGCGCCACCTCTCTAAGAGCTCTGGGGTTGAACCCAGCACAACAGAAGACTCCAAATGGGCCACGCCCAAACAGTAAACACACAATCGGTGGGAGTCGGAGAGTAGCATTTTGTGCCCACATTGTTCACACTTTTTAAATCCTTTTTCAGACATACTGACAACAGTAAAGGATGGGACACACAAACACAACCAAAACAGCAGGCAAATGCTACAACTACAGAAAGACAGATTTTTTTTTGGACAGAAAAGGCAGAGAGAAAGGGAATACAAACTACTGTATTTTAAGCAAATACACCAGAGTGTAAATGAAGGGTATAAATACCAACAATGGTAATTGGAAAGTACATTAGAGTGTAAAAAGGGTAGAAAAGGACATGCTACACAATACTCATAACAGAAGTTAGCAGAAAGTTATACTGTAGCTATAGAGGACATAAATCTAGCAAAAAAGGGAACAAAATCCCACTTATCTCAAAAGTAGCTCAACAGCCAAGGTGACCACGTCTAAGCAGGAAAGTGGTAAATGAGGGAGAGTGGGCTTAGAGCATTATGGGTAGGAAGAGAGCTCAAGAGTTTTTGGCAGCTGCGAGCTAGTAGAATGTTCGAGTCGGATCCGAGGATCAGATCCAAGTACCACTGGGTGAGGAATGAATGAAAATTAACATCTGATCATATATTCACAAAAAATTAAGAGTTAAAGTTCAGCAAAGACCAACAAGTCCATATTTTAAAGTACTAATTAACATGTTGCTACTTTTTTTTTTTTATGGTCATGTAATATGTACATCCCTTTTTAAATGGATTTTTACATTACCTAACTTAACTACAGGAACATTCTGCAGTTAAGAGACAGGCAAATACTGCTATTACCATACATCCTTGAATATGCATCTCTCAACAGATTATGCTGCTATGAGTAAGGACTGTTGCAGAATGTAGCTCAATGCTTACACAAGATTCATAGACCAATGTAATTGTTCTGTATGTATTAACTGGATTATGTGCTGATTGAACAGTCTTGGATTTTCTAGTGTTCTCATCCATTACTTTGTCTATTCACTATTTTGTGTGCCTATAATACTTTCCAAGCATCCTCCTTTTTATCTACCTAGCATAAACACCTGGACTGCTCTTCTCTCCTGGGTCTCCACTGAAATGGACACAGCAGCCTAATGAACAAATCATAATAAAACAAATACTTTTCACTCCTACTAATAAAATCAACATTTAAAATAAAAAGGGGAGCTGTGAGATGCAAAATCTGCATCTGCTCAGCAACAGAGACATAAAACAAGTAGCAGTAAAATCAACTAACACGATGAAAATCATGGATTCCTTCCATCTGCATGGTAAGTTCAATATCTCATCTAGAAAGTACTTCAGTTCCCCCCAAACATCTGATACTTCCACTCATAAGAGCTGACACTGAGATGCTAAATTAGTTTATGCAATAAAATGCCTGTGTCTGTTTTGTCAACCCATATCAAAGACCATCTCTTTTTTTTTCCCTTCTAACACAGATCACTGCCCTCTGTTTTTGGCTCTCTCTCTCTTTTCCTAGTACCTGCATACCACTATTGCTTACAGATCATTATTGATGAGACTAACAAGATGTCAAAATCATGAATATTTTCAGCAAATGTTTAATTTTAGCACTCAAGATAAAAACAATTAATTTTATACAAATTGTCTTCGTCCTCCAGGCTTGTTACTTTTTGGATCCCTGTGATGACCATTTTGAAAAAAATGTGGTTGTTAAAGTGGTTGAACACAAGTGTTTGATTGTGGTGTTAACCGAAGAGTGTATTTGCCAAAGGGAGGAGGAAAATCTTTGAAGGTAAGTGGGGTTTTGAAACTTTATGACATAGCAAAAGTTTTGGCATTAGGGGTTGGTATGTGATCATATGTATATTTGGGTAAGAGGTAGGTAAAAGGGTAGATTTAGTGTTGTGCTGTGGCTGTGTGTTGGTGCATTTAGTGTGTATTACTGAGCCTGTCACATGTAATGAGAGTGTTACAGAAAGTTTTATTTCTAATGTAAGGGGTAGAGTGTGGGTTAAGCAAGCATTAGTAAAGGGGTGCATCCAACCATAACACTAATCCTCCACCTTACATCAGTAAAACCAATTCTGTAACACTACCTCTATTCAGGCAAATTTAGTCTGAACGTCAGTGTTTCTTTTCCTTGAAAAATCACAAAAGGAAAGTTTTCCTTTTGCAGTTTTAATGTATATGTAGTTTTCATTACCTTTGCTTTTCAATCGCAGGCATTGGTCAAGAATGACTCAATGTTTTTGCCTTTTTTTTTTAAGAGCAACTCTATAAATGAAGACTACTGCATAAGACCAAATGCACATCAAATTATGAACTTTTCAGTAGATAAAACTCACTACAGATCCTTTACAAGACTAAAAGGAAGTCACTCAGAGCTGTTGATTTGTAGAGCAACACCATTAACTTCTAAAATCATAAAAGTGATCCCATGCGGAAACAGAAATTCAGATTTAAAGACTTAAATGCACTCCTTTCTTGAGAGCTTGCATTCTGTTAAAGGAAATCAAGGCCAGCAAGCTATGTTTGACTTTTCAAAATAAAACTGCAATGATGGACTGTGCCAGCACAGATTTTAGATTTTAAACTACTTTGTTTAATGTAGCAAAGAAGCTAAAGGGTTTCTATTTTTATCTTTGATGCAGACTTCAGCAAAAATCCAGTTCATTAGAGGTGATCCGTCAAATGGAATCAATCAAATACCTTTTTAACTTACTCTCAGGTTGCACAACCTCTGAGCACATTATAAGTGGTAAAGAGTGCGTGTGCGCGTGTGTGTGTGTGTGTGTGTGGGGGGGGGGGTGGGGGGTGGGTTGGGTGAAGCGCCCTGAATGAAGTGTGTGGAGTGATATCCTCTTCTTCATCTAGGGTCCTGCTTTTAGTGCAGCGTGAAGGATCGGCTTCAATAAATTAGGTTTTACCAAAGCATGCAATGATACAAACTTCAATCCAGATAATACATTTAGAAATGAAAAATGCTCCATGCTTCCATTCAGAGTGCAGGATCTTCTGGTGAAAGTTTTTTTTTTCCTTTCTTTCTTTTATAACATTGAGATCATCAGTGAAAGTCAAAAAGTGTACATTAAATAAAGGGATGACTCTCACATGAAGATAAAATGAATATTAATGTGGTTTAATAAGAGCCAGTGTGAATGAAGTTGTAGAGAGTTACTGCATGAAGCTAGAGACAGTGGTGTATGTTGAACTTTCCATAACTGTGGATGCTCAAATGATCACTGCTGCAGTAGCCTTACGTATATAGAATCATAGGAGGTTAATAGGCTACTGGCCCTGAGGCCCTTATAAGCCTAGCCAAGAGTTAATCCATGTTTAGACAAAGTAGTACCCGATGCCCCTGTCCAGCAGGGACATGGGTGGAATCCCTGGGGTATATTTTCGGTTTCCCAGCCATATGAGTTGTACCCTGCCTAACAGCCGGTCAGCTTCCAAACCTTCCCCTCACCCAAACTGTCAAGCACCTCAAGGCTAAAAGAAGTTTTGGCATAAAGCCCTTAAGAGCTTTCATGACAACAGAAAGAAAGAGGCTGAGCCATGAAAGGCCAATGCTAGGAACAACAAAAAATAAATGTCCGCACCTTGGCATTAAAAAAAAACACAAGAGATGTGGATGGAATACTGCAGGAGTGATCATTCAAACATCTACTAAGTTTAACTTGCGCAACTGTTCTATATTCTTCATATTGATCACTGTTACAGTAGCCTAGGAAGGTGGAAGAAGAAGGGTCCAGAATCCCTTGGAGAACAGTCCTAGCAAAGCTTGATCTAGAAGAAATCAAACTTAGAGCTTTGTAAAAGTACGGACAGAGGACCACGCAGCAACTTACAGAATACTTCTAGAATCCATCTCTGTTCCAAAAAGGCACAGGTGAAGCCAAGGCCCTGGTACAGCAGGCCGTGACCTTGCCTAGAATAGATCTGTTATGGAGAGTATAACAAAAGGTAATATTTATTGTCTTTGTTTACTGGGAACGTTCAACTGGGTAATACCCATTTTCAGTGGAGGCCCAGGGAGAACAGCTCCATTTGCTTACACTGCATTATATTGAGTTCCATATGAACACAGATATTTCTACTTAAATTTACATACATACAGTAGTTACATTTATACATTCTAAGATTTTACAGAGGTAAAAGGTACTAAAGAGAAAGCCCATGTGCAACTTAGTGGATTGTACAAGCAGCAGTTACGTATAACAATGTTTTTTTTTCATTTCAGTGAGAGGTTGAGAGTATTCTGTTTAAGGAGAGTATCGTACAGGGAGCAACAAAGTCTTAACCTGGTGATGAGCATGTGCAGGACCAGGATTGGTTAAGATGTTGTTTAAGCAGTGGTTTAAAAGTATTTTTGTTGTTGAGTTTTAGTTGTGTGGGGATACTATTCCAGAGTATAACAAAACAGACTATTTCCAAGTGATTGTCTAAGGCTGACACAACTTGTCCCTTCTTACCTTCAGACAAAACTAACAACTGATCCAAAGATCTGAAAGATTTAGTTCTGTCAAGATAGTACCTAAATTGTCTGTGGACATCTAGGGTATGGAGTATCCATTCTCCCTCATTTTAGACTCAGGAAAGAAAACAGGGAGATGCACTGTTTGGCTTAAAATAAACTTTCATGCCACTTTAGGCATAAAAGAAGGATTAGTTCTCAAAGAAATCTTGTCCCTACTGAAAATGAGATAGAGTTGACTCACCATAAGTAGCACACACCCTTTTTGCAGAGATCAAAGCAATCAGTAAAATTTTCCATGTTAAGAACCTCAAGTCGGCCAGTCAGCCACTTCAAATGGAGTAAGTGTCAGCTTCTCTAACACAAAATTAAAATCCCAGGGAGGGGCAACCAGTTTACTTGGAGGCCTCTTATGCAAAATCCCTTGCAAGAAAATTTTGACATGAGATTGTCTTGAAAGAAGAGGATCCATGGGCATACGTGCTAAAATAGCTGATAAATGAACCCTGACAGAGTTAGAAGAAAGGCCACAGGAAAGTAACTTGCACAAATATTGTAAAAGCAGAGAACGACTAGCCCTGTGCTGGTTATGTTGGCATCAACTTGAAAACCCTTTTCAATTACTAATACATGATTTTCTATCAGTAGGCTTTCTTGCCTCCATTAGTACCTGCTGCACATCCTCAGAAAACAGGAGTGTAAAAGGAAATAAGGCTCTAACATCAACGCAGTCAAATTTACAGATAATTGATGTCAGCATGTATCAAACATCCATATTCTGTGAGAGTAGATCGAATTGCCTCTGGCCATTTCCAAAAGGGAGAAAGAATAGCTGTGTAAAATCTAGCCATAGTTGTCCTTCTCTTCTATATGTTGCAGTATTCATAACATGAGGGAGTCTGCCACAGGCTCTCCCTAACATCTGGCCACTACACAAAAGTCTAAAGCTACTGTTAGGATGTGTGACATCTCACATAGGACCCCGTCCAATGTCAGCCATAAACTGACATCTGGTATAAAGCAGACGTCTGCATGTACCATCCTCAGAACTGAACACCCCAGGAAGAACACCAGCCTGAGTTAAACTGAGAAAAACATATATCCAGAAATCAAGCAAGCATCAAGGGGAAGGAGGGAGGGATAGAACACAGCAATATTTAAAAGAGAAGGACATCTATGGTTATGGTAAGATTTTATATAACTATTCTATGTCCTTCATAACATGACGGAAAATACCAAAGCTCATGTAGAAGAGTGGGAGGAGGGGCAGTAGTACTCTACAAACCCCTGAAGATTAGCCCCAGCAAAACCAGCTCTAGATCTAGATATACCATCCAACTTGTAATGTTTTGTGAAAGTACGGAAAGAAGACCAAGTAGCTCTTTCTAGGATACAGGAAGTATCCAGGTCACTGAAAAAACACCTGAAGAAGACACGGCTCTAGTAGAATGTGCCTTAACTGGAGATGCAAAAGTTTTTCCATGAAACACATAACAAAAGGAAGTGGCATTAGACACCCAAGAGGAGATTGTCTGCTTGGAAACAGGCCTGTCTAGAGTCCTGGGATAAGAAACAAAGAGGCGATCAGATTCCCTGATGGACTAGGTTTTATCCAAATAAAAATCAGAGTTGTCTATGCACATACAAGGTGTGTAAAACACTCGTTAGAAAATTGTGGAGAGGAAAAGAAGGTAGGCAAATTAACGGATTGGTTAAGTGACAACTCATTCACCATCATGGGCATAAAGGAGGAATTAGTGCATAGAGGGGCACTATTTTCTCCTGGTTTAAATGATCATTTATAACTAATTAATATATCCAATATTGAATGTATTATCATACTTATGTTTTATTACCATATTTGCTATTTGGATCATCTATTTTTTACTTATTTTTTATTTTCTAGTTTGTATTTTCCTTCCAGTTTTTCTTTCAGGCAGTATTATGGGCATGCCTAAAATCCTTTGGAAGCACCTCATTGGTCTATGGACCTTATTTAAACCTGCATTTGTGCATCATTTCCTGTTTGTACTTTTCTTGTTCCACTGAGGAAAGCCATGTTAGGCTGAAACAGGTCTGGATTATTGAATTGTTCGATATGTAGTAAAACACTTAAGTTTTACCTTAGTGTTGCTGTAGTTTTGTTGCTGATATATACAGAGTTTTGTGCTGGCATTTTTTTCAGTTACTGATGGTTTGTTTTGCCTTGCACTTGGATCCTACTTGCAGGGCTTTTCTCTTTTTCCAGTTTTGTCTATGCACATACAAGGTGTGTAAAACACTCTTGTTAGAAGACTGTGGAGAGGAAAAGAAGGTAGGCAAATTAACGGATTGGCTAAGTGACAACTCATTCACCATCATGGGCATAAAGGAGGAATTAGTGCATAGAGAAACCCTAGCCTTGTGGAAAACAGTTAAGGGAGAAGAAGCCATAAGGGGCCTGAAGTTCTGAAACCCTTCTGGCTGAAGTGATAGCCCAAAGAAGCACTGTCTTCAAAGTACAATGTTGGAGAGAAGAGGAAACTTCTGGTTCAAAGGGAGGCAATGTAAGTTTTTCTAAGAAAAAATTTAGACCCCAAGGAGGAGGAACTGGTTTCTTTGGTGGTCCAATATGAAAGACGCCTTTCAAGAAAAGTTTGACTTCCAATCTTGAAGCCAAAGGGTCATAGGCAGACGGGCAGAAATGGTTGAGAGATTAGCTTTTACTGAAGACTATGATAATCCAATTTTCAGTAATTCGCACAGATTAGACAAAACCACCGGAATATCTAAAGGATAATGGTTGGAGGTTTTGAGAAAGACCAGACGGAAAACCCCTTCCATTTGGAAATGTAGGATTTCCTAGTATTGGGTTTTCTGGCCTCCTGCAGAACTTGCAGCACATCCTCAGAAAATAGATGTCTCAAAGGGATCAAAACCCTATCACCCACAGTATCAGATGAAGGGTTGACATTTGTAGATGATCCCTTGTCCTGTGTGAGCAGATCCACTCTGTGAGGTAACCTGTGATGATTGCCCTTGGCTAAATGCAGAAGGAGGAACCAATGCTGTTTTGGCCAAAAGGGAGTCACCAGCAAGGTTCTTGGTTGGTCTTGTATCTTTAATAAAACTTTCTGTAGAAGGGGAAGGGGGGATGCACAGAGAAACATCCCCTTCCAAGAGAAGGATATGGAGTCCGCCTTCCATGCCAGAGGATCGGGCACTGCGGATTAATGTCCAAAAACACATCCCTGTGCAACATCCACTCATGGGATTGAGTTATGAACCAGCTCAATGTGTCTGCCATAACATTCTGACTGGGAGGAATGGTAAACTGCTTGAAGGATTAGTTGATACTGAGTTGCCAACTCCCAAGCACTGACAGCCAACCTGCACAAGAGATGACTTGGTCCCCCCCTGCCTGTTGACACACCAAAGAACTGTGGTGCTGTCTGTGAACCACTTTAAAGGAACTGAAAGAAAAAGATGTTTCTCTGTTCCTTCTGTGTTCCTTCACTTGGGAAGTAGACCGCACATCTTGAACCTTCCAAGAGGCAAATGTTGCCAACCCATGTCTGAGGCATCTGTGAATAACTCCTGAGATGGAAGGGAAGGTTGGAGGGGAAGCCCTGGACTCAAGTTAACGTGTTGAATCCACCACTCCAATTCTTTTTTCAAGTAGGGAAGGAGAGAAATCACAAAACCTAGTGGATGAGTAGTTGCATCCAGACTGACCCAAGATGCCATTGGAGTTTCCTCAAGAGAAGTTTGGCTAGAGGTAACATGGTAATAAGGATGCAATGAAGCCTAGAAGGCAGAGGAACTCCTTGGTGATTATGGACTGAAGTGGAATGACAGCCTGAAATAAAGCAGTTAGACAGACGACTTTCTGAGGAGGTAAGGAAGCCAATATCTTGTCTGTCTGTATTCTGCATCCTAGGAAGACATGGTCTTGTGAAGGAATGATTAAGGATTTTTGGAAATTTATACTGAATTATAATCTTTCCAGAAGAGACACTGAAATCAAGGTTCTCTAAAATAATGTCTGGAGAATGAGCCTGGAGAAGGTTGTTGTCCAGGTATGAAAAAATCTGAATACCCTTGAGTCTGCAAAAGGCAATAACAGGAGCTAAGCATTTTGTGAAGACCCTTTGGTGCCTTAGATAGACCATAAGGCAAGGCAGAAAATGAAAAATATGAGGAAGGAATAGCAAAGCGGAGAAATTTCCCGCAAAGGGGATGAACAAGGACATGAAGATAGGCATCCTTGATGTCCCGGGACACCATGAAGGACTGTGGAAGAATGAGAAGAAGCAGTGCATTCAAGGAAAGCATGTGAAAGGTGGGGATCTTTAAAAAAGTGTTTAGATGTGACAGATTTACAATGGGTCTCCAAGGACAGTCTTTTCTGGGAACTAGAAGCATTCTTGAATAGGATCCTCTCCCTGTTTGGGAAGATGGAACTTCTTAAATGGTTCCCTGAGAAATCAAGGTGTGAATCACCTAAGGAAAGAATACCAACTGGTCTTTTGGGGGTTGAGGAATACCCCTGAAGGAAGGGTCTTCCATACCATGGAATATCCTCTGAGAATAATAGAAAGAACCCAATAATCTTGGGTGATCTGCTTCCAAGCAGGGAGAGACAGGGAAAGACACAAAGATAGTGGGGTCAGGCTGCAGAGAGGTTGGTAGTCAGACTACCTGGCTTGATCAGGAAGTGCGGTTTCTGAGCAGAAGTCGTCTTGGCAGGGTAAGGTTTTCTGGCACCTCTTTTACTCTTAGAAGGAGGAGGTCTGGATAGCTTTGTTACAAAGGGAGTTTTACAAGGATAGTTCACTTGAAAGTTTACAACAGGTGACACAAAAATATGTTTAAGGTTCTGGTGCTCCTTGCCCTTTTCTTGCATGGACTTAAAAAGTTCTGCAGCTGCAAATCCAAATAGGGGCTTGGAATCTAATGCAGCATCCATAATTTTAGCTTAGATGTCATCTGGTAGTGGCGGGAGTCTCAGCCAAGTATATCCGAAGGACAGATCCAGATGCAACAGCTCTGGCAGATGCTTCCAATGCATCATAGTTGCATTAAATGGAATAACATTTCTCTTGAGCAAGGAACCCAAAATGGGAAGAAAGCTGAGACTTGGAGTCTGCAAGCTCCGAAATGAGGGCTTGAAAAAGGAGGGCTAAGGTATATTTGGTCATATGCATCTGGTAGTTCATGGCCCTAAAGGAAAGTGTAGCCGAAGTATACATGTTTTTTCCCCAACCTTCCCATAACTTTGCTCTCTTCATCTGAGGGGAGAAGGGAAGTTGAAAGGAAAGGTTTAGAGGGCTTATCTGCTGCTACTGAGATACTAGCTGGATCTGCAGAAGGGCACTTGCACAAAAAGTTGCCATCTTCTAGCACTTTGTAAAACCTGTCTGGCCTTTTAGGGGCAGAAGGTTGTAAATCTGGACACTTAGAAGCAGAGGAGAAAGCATCCAAGAAAGCTGGTAGCAGCATAGGTACTGCGGATGGGGAAGGGGAATATTTTTTGTATCTCAGAAACCTGAAAACAAACTCACTTCAAAAAGTCACTCATCTTCACAATAGTCTTACCAAAGGTAATATCCTCCATGGGCGATTCTCTACCATTTGATTCCTCCTCTGGGGTAACATACCCCAATGGAGAAGCCATCTGGCAGAATATGCCAGAGATTCATCTCCAGGGGAATTATCTTCATCTGAGGAATCCTCGATCCTAATTCTTTTCTGAGGAAGGAGAAGGGAGGAGAGAAGCCCCTGTAGATTGCCTAAAGACCATCAAAGCATTAAACAGCTCTTGCGAAAAGGCTTGCTAATCAGCAAAATGTTTCTGAGAAGGAAAAGAAGAATACTTAGTTTTCTGCTTTTTCTTAAGTGGAGCATCCATACGCTAGAAAGATATGGGACCTGATGTAGGCCTACATTTGATAATAGATGGGGATGTCTTCACGTACAAGTTTTTGTTGAATTTGATGACTTCAGAGACTATGAGCCTGTGCCCCCCCCCACATCCATTGCAGACGTCTGCATCCACCCCCCCCACCAAGGACGTGCTAGCAGGATCCTTTGCAGCCTCCATGGAATAATCACTGGTGGCTACCTCCGAACAGGTCTCCGGGCCAACACTGGCCTCGGGACAGACATCTGGAATTGGAAGAGTAGCAGAGACTTCAGGCCTAGATTTCTTGCCCTTTTTAAGAACAGGCTCTCCCTGAAGGGCCTGACATACTTTCCACGGCATTGAGTGCTAAATGCTTAAAGTGTTGGTTCTCTAAATATAAACTGAGATAAGCGAGACGACTGCTCAGGATCTTTGGAACAAAGGCCTTACAAACAGCACAGGAGGTATGGTTGTGGTTAGGGCCTACAAAAAAAAGGCACAGATCATGGGAATCCTTATGTGATATTTGCCTTCTACACTGACACTTGCCCTTCCTAGATGACATGTAACCTCAGCAAAACAGTAGCACAAATAATTTTAGAAAAAAAAACAATAGGGCATTTATCCGACTTGGAATTCGCACCTATGCTGTCGAGTAAATGACTGGCGATGGGGTTCAGACCGGTGGCAGAAAAGTTCTGAGTATAATATATGCCGACATCTGCTTTTTAACTTGTGTTGGACTGGGTTCCTATGTGCGACATCGCACATACTTAACAGTAGGTTTAGACTTTTGTACGTTCGGGACAGCTTGGGGCAGACTCACTCATGTTATGAATACTGCAACATGTGAATAGGACATCCACTGTTATCTGGGCCAGAAGGAAATCATCATAATGATCTTGGAGGATTCCTTCTGAATCTACACTAGTACCCTGGATATTAGTGTAAAGAGTGGAAAGGCATACAGGAACATTCCTGTCCAAAGAAACGAAAAAGCATCTGTCTTCCAGGCCCTTCTTGCACGGAGTCCAGAAACAGAATTTTGCCAGTTGATTGTTCAGATAGGAGGCAGAGGGGGTCTTCCTGAGGAACTTCCCACAGATGAAACAAATCTTTTAAGACCCCCTGATCTAGTTTCCATTCTTGAGGGTCTGCCCTGGTCGTGCTCAACTTGTCTGCAATACTTTTGCTCTGATGGAATGTAAGATGCCTGTAAAGTGAGACTGTGCTGTAAAGATACAGCCCAAGCTAACATGGTTACTCTGAAAAGGAAGTATGACCCGGTTCCCCCTTTCTTGTTGATGTACAGATGACTGTTGTATTGACTACAACCACTTGAAGAGGTCCCGGGGACCAAAGATGGTTCAGAGAGTTGAGTGCCTTGATGTCCCACACGCCATCTTCCTGAAATTGCTCTTCAAGCAAGGTCTGAAGCGTCTGTGGTGACTGACTGCTTTGGAGAGGGAGTGGGGAAGGGACACCTTGATTTAAAGATATCTGTTGTCTTCATCAAAATGTTTCTCTTCTGATAAACTGCAGTACTAGGATTTGGGAAGATAAAGGGTGCTGATGCTAGAAACAAAGATTTTAGATACCACTGTATCTTTCTCATGTGGAGTCTTGCCAGGGGTATTGATGAGAATCAAAAATGCAATGAGACCCAAACTCCTGAGGTATTCCCTCACAGCGACTGAAGTTTGAGAGGAAAACCTTAGAAAAAGATCAAAATAGAGATCTATTTTTTTCCTGTGGAAGAAAAGGTCTTGGAACTGAGGTGTCTAGTTGACATCCCAGGAACATAATCTTATGTGAAGTAGTCAAGAAAGACTTTTGAATGTTCTGCTGGAATCCCAGATGGGTGAGAGATCTCTTGCACAAAGACAGAGAGAGAGACTCTGAAAAGATAAGCAAGCCATCAAAATATGGAAAAATGTGGATATCCTGTAGCCTGCAATGAGCTACAATTGGAGCTAGACACTGAAAACTTTTGGTGCAGTGGATAATCCAAAGGGTAAGGCAGAGAACTGATGTGATCCATTTACATAAAACCTTAAAAAACATCTGAAGGCTGGACGAATAGGGATGTGATAAGCATCTTTTAAGTTTAGTGTTACCAGGAAATTTGGAAGAGGAAACAGAAGTGACTTAATTTTGAATATGGGCACTACTACAAAGAAGTTTAATAAAGAAAGCTCCAGAACTGATCTCAAAGCATTTTCTTTCTTTGGCACTAGAAGAAAACCTTGAATAAACTCCCTTCCCCACCTTGGAAGTAGGAAGTGTTATATCATGCCATGGGACAGCACATGATGAAAAACAGGTGGGAAAAAGTGTCATCCGGAACCCTGATGAATGATTTTCAGAAGCCACTTGTGTGATATAATCTGCTGCCAGAGAAAAATGGAAATTCATTCAGAATTTCTGGAAGAGATAAGGGGCCAGGGTAGGACAGGGTCACAAGATATTTTGAACAGACTTGTTGGACTATACTTGATTTTGGGAGGTTTGAGACTTTCCTTGTCATTTCTTCTTAAAATGTCCATTTATCTGAATTCTGCTGAGACGGTTTACTCTGTTTTTTTCCAAAACTAGAAGAGAAGAAAATCCCTTGAACATTTTAGAAAAGGGCTGAAAAATCTTAGATATTCCCTGGATCAGCTTGCCCCTTTCATCACACTTTTTGATCAACTCTGCAGTACAGGGACCAAACACTAACTCTCTATTCAAGGCAGAATTTAAAATCTCATTTTTTACATCTGGGATGTTCTAAGAACGCAGTCAAGCAAACCTCCATAAAACAGTACCAGTGGCCACAGCCCTGGAAAAAGCATCAGTGTCACACACACTCAGCAAACACACATGCAATATACGGAACGTAGGTATTTAAAGCAGAATTTTCTTCACTAGAAGAAACTGTAGATAAAACATTCATCATTCTTTCACAATTTGTAAGGACAAACTTTAACACACGAATCTGACTATTTAAAATTCTGAAAATCAAAGCTGCAGAAGTATATACCCCCCCCCCCCCATATCTATCTATAATTTCCCCACCCTTATTAGAAAGACTAGGATTGGAATTAAGTGTTTAGCATCAGTGGAGTCAAGTAAGGCTATAGCTGCTGGGTCAGGTTTGAGGATAGTGTACAGAAATTTAAAAGACCAAGGGACCTTACACATCCTATCTACCTTTTTAGGGGCAACTGGCTGACTACAAGGTAAACAGCAAGTATTAAGAAACATTCTCTAAAGCAGAAAGGACAGGAGGAATGGGTGTAGGTTCTACAGAATCATTTTTAATACCTCATAGTATTTTCTGAGGGACTGAGAAACCGCAGTGTTTTCCCACTTTAAACACTGGGATATTCTAACAACAGTCTCACATAGTACCATTACAACCTCAAATCATACACATAAACACACAAAGACATACTCGGAGGCTCTGATCAAAAATCTACCAAAACAGCAGAGGCCACCAAAGCAGACACCCAAACAACCACCACCTCAGAACACAACACCTGCAACACATAGACCTCACAGTCAGAGTGTCAAACAGTCACAGCCCTTAAGGCCAAACACAATGCCAGACACACTAGTCATTGGTGACTCCATAGTCAGACACACTGACGTCCCGCTCACCAGACTGAGTAAGGAGAAGGTCACAGTAAGCTGCCTGTCGGGCGCTAGAATCCGCCACATAACGCAAGCACTCAGGTCTCTCAACAGCAGGTACAAATATGACTCAGTCATTGTCCACGCTGGTGTAAACGACCTGAGCCGCACCTCCTTGGACTACATGAAAAGAGACATTGAGGAGCTCTCTGATTATGTAGCCCAGGCAGGTATGACCCTGACCTTGAGCAGTATCCTGCCTTCACCAAGAATGATGCCACAATACAGAGATAAGATGATCAGCTTTAACAATTGGCTTAAACACTGGTGTCATTCAAAGGGGATCCAGTGTCTGTCTGCCTGGGATGACATGCTGGACAAGCCACGCTGCTTCGCAAGGGACGGCTTGCACCTGTCACCCCTGGGATTCCGGATATTGGCAAAGGCTTTTGCCACCCCCATAGTGCCTTTTTTAGGCAAGGCTCAAATTCTAAACCTACCACCCTAGAACACAAAAAAGGAATAAAACTAAGGGTAATGCTGCTCAATGCCAGAAGTCTAAATCTCAAAATGCACACACTCGAGGCCCTTCTCAGTATGGAGAACATCGATGTCTGTGCTGTGACAGAGACCTGGTTCAAGGCTCCTGAGAGCACCCCAGCGCTATCAGGTTTTACCTCATATCATGCGTTCCGGCCCCAAAATCCGGACAATACCAAGAAAGGAGGGGGGGTATCCATATTCATCAAGGACACCCACACCTCAAGACTGGTGGCAACGCACGATGCATCGGAGACCATCCAGGTGCAATTAACCATAGGCAAGACTGCTCTGCAAATTGTAGCATGTTACAGGCCACCCTCACAAACTCAGGAAACTCACATGGCCTTCCTGAAAACACTAGAGGGGATAAATGTATCACCAAACACCATCATATACTAGGTGACTTCAATTACCCTAATATAGACTGGGAACACTACTCAAGCCCAAACACCCTAGCCCAAAAGTTCCTGGAATTCATAAACTCAAATGCCATGGAACAACTAGTCACCATCCCCACAAGAGGAGATAACATACTTGATCTCATCATCACGAACATGGGAGCACAATGTTCAACACCGGAGGTGTACCCCTCACTGGTGAGATCAGATCACAAACTAATCTCGCTGGAGGTACTCATCCCACCCCCACCTGAAATAAAAAAGACCACAGTAAAGAACTTCTCAAAAGCCGACTTCACACTTCTAAAGACTAGTGTGGTCTCCTTTAAGGCCCCCGAGCCGGCAGAAAACAGTACTCAAGCCGCTGAATCACTTACAAATGCCTTCTACCAGCACCTGCAGGACTGCATGGATAAGGCAATCCCAAGCAAAACAAAGACTCTTTGTACCAAAGGCAAGCGTCCAGTCTGGTGGACCCCAGCCATAAACAAACTCTACAACAAAAGGAGGAAGCTACTACAAGATAGAGCAAAATCCTTAAAAGGTAAGACACCCTTGATCACTATAAGTAAAAAACTAAGAGCTCTCATAAAATCATCCAAAGCAAATTTCGAGAGAAAAATAGCTAAAGACTCAAAAGACAATCATAAGGCCTTCTTTAGCTATAAGTTAGAAACCTGGGAGGAAACTCCCAGATATGCTCAGAGCTAGTTCAAAATGATGTGAAGATTACTGATCCTACAGACATTGCCAACATACTGGCTGACAGGTTCAGTGCAAACTTCTCCCCCCCCCTAAAGGAGAGATATCTATACCAAACGATTGCAGCCCCCAAACATCTCCAGCGGCGAAGTGAGAACTGCTCTCACCAAAGCACAAAACACAGCATCCATGGGACCTGATGGTGTCCCTGGCTGTGTGCTCCACGAACTCAATGAGGAATTAAACCCACAGCTAGGACAGCTGTTTAATCAAAGTCTTACCTCTGGATACGAACCCAGGAGTGGCGCACTGCAACTGTGGTCCCACTTCACAAAGGCGGTGCCTCCACCGACCCTGGAAATTACCGCCCATTAGCTTGACAAGCCTTATCTGCAAAGCCATGGAGAGGATCATAATGGACCTCATAAATAAAGACATAGGGAATTTGCAGACTTTGGATCCAACCCAGTTTGGCTTTGTCAAAGGCAGATCATGCCTTTTAAACTTGGTTGACTTTTTCAAACAGTCACCAAAGCCATTGATGAGGGAAAGGCAGTCCATACAGCCTACCTCGATCTGGCTAAGGCCTTCGATACAATACCCCACTCGGGTATCATTGAAAAACTCATCAGCTTAAATGTCAACCCATACATCACAAGATGGGTTGCAAACTGGCTGAGTGACAGAACCCACAGGGTCAGAGTTGCTGGCGCCATGTCAGACTCAAAGCCTGTCACAAGTGGTGTCCCACAGGGCTCAGTCCTGGGCCCACTCTTGTTTGGCATCTACTTTTCAAGTACAAGCAAACACAGGAGGGTTATGGCTGACAAAGTTTGCAGATGACTGCAAACTGGGCCATAGTAGAAAACACATCTGACAGATATCCTTCAGAAGGGTCTCACAGAAACGGATAACTGGTGCCAGAGCCACGGCCTAAAGTTAAATGCCAAAAAATGCATAGTCATACCCTTCGGGAAAAACAAGGTTACCCTAGCTACCAAATAGGTGGCAATCCACTGAGCACAGAAGAAGTTATCAGGGACCTGGGGACCCAGGTTGATAGTAGTCTGTCATTCGACACCCATGTAGCTAAAGTAGTTAGGAAGACCTTCTACATTGCCCACCTTATCATGAAGGGATTCTCATCTAGATCAAGGGAGGTCATAGTCTCCCTTTACTCATCACTCATCAGACCAATGATCGAGTACAATGCCCCATTCGAATGTATCTGACCCGACACTTGCAGCAGCTGGAGAGGCCACAAAAGTTCCTCACCAAAAGGATAAAGGGTCTCAAAATCTGTCCTATGCTGCCCGACTGAAAGAACTCCAGCTCTATTCAGTCGCCACGCTACTCAGAGGTGACCTTTGCCTAACATACAAGGCCATGTCAAACCCAGATTTGATGAATATGCTTCACCTCAAAAATCTAGATCCATCAGAGCCACAAGGGCGGAGACTTAAACCTCGACACGGCTATTAATAGGACGTGCTGGAGGGATAGATTCATCACCCAAAGACTCCCTATGCTGTGGAACAAAATCCCGGTACATGTGAGGCAGAGCACCTCGCTGGCCTTGTTCAAGAGAAATCTTGACCAATGGATGGGAGATCGCAGATATACCCCAGGGATTACCTCAGTGTCACTGCTCGACAGAGGCACAGCAAAATAATGGGTATAGTTCCCCATACTAAAGGGGTGGCGTAAGCCACAAAACGATGGGCTAGGCTTGTAAATGCCCTCGGGCAGATAGCCTAGTATGAACCTATGAACCTAATAGTCTCAGAGAAAGATCCACTGGGAGAATCAGAAACTGAGCTCTCCTCTGAGCCTGAATCAGAACTACTTTGAACAAAACCCTGAATCTGTCCCTGTATCTTCCTGTTCAGATTATGAATCTTGGACCTCTTCAAGAAAAGAGAAACCTCTCTCTTTTACCAAAAACTACTTTGCAAGAAGGATTAATACCCTGAATAAAATCCTGAGTCAATCCCCGTAAACTACTACTATCCAAAGAAATTTCAGTTGTAGCAGATACATGCTTGGCTTTTGATTTCTTTTTGACAAGAAAAATGGGGTCAGCTGTGTTATTAATGGCAGCAGCTGCTTCCCCAGAGATCAGCACAGCATTGTGATACAACAGGGAAACCTCTCCTGCTGCCTCTCTCCAAGACCAACAATAGTGGCTCTCCCTTGCCTACGGAGGGGACTCCAACAGCCGCAGGAGGATGTGGCTAACTCTCGGTCCATTGTGGCTTTAGGTGCTACATCAGAGGGATCCAGGGAAAAAGAAGAGTGGTCTGAGGTGCAACAAATGGCCACAGCAGAGTCACCCACCTGTGGTTGAGGCAAACTGCTATCCTCTGCTCAGGTGGCAAAAGCTGTTTGCTTAGCTTTTTCTTTTTGTGGCTGGAAGAAGGACGGACAATCTGTTCCATGGTGAAGCCGAAAATGGTGTCTGTTTCCTAAGGAAGACGGGCAGCAAATGCAGCTAAAACTACCAGCCCACAAAAATTAAAACCCAATAAAAAACACTTTCAAAACACCATGTCAGCATCACAACAGAAACATTAACATGATTTCTCCACAGAAAATATGTTTTTCACTTAGTTTACACTACTTTTAAACTAACAGAAAAAAAATAAGTGCTCCATTTAGAAGAATGCGGCAGTCTGTTAAAAAAAAACAAAAAAAAAATCCTAGCTTTTAAAAAAAGAGAAAATTAATAAAACTGCCATAAATTTGAGAACTATGGAAGTCCCCCCCCCCCCCCCCAAGGGAACTTATCTGCCCAGCAAAGAAAAGCAGAAGCTGACTGTCAATCCTCAAATGCCTCAGGGAGCATATTCTTTGCTGGCAGTAAAGCTCTGAAGGGCTACACCTAAACTTGTCTTGAGCTAACTGACAGTTTGGATGCGTGGAAGGTATCCTGAAGCTTTGAAAGTAGGGAGGCTGCTATATACTTGGCAGGATCTAACCAATACAAGGTAAGGCTACTGCAGCCATGATCAATATTAATACCATTCTGTGGTATTTAGGCTAAAACAGAGTTAAAAGAAAAGAATCAGCTGTGAAGTCTCGTCTCAGGTTTGTCAATTTGTAGATGCTGGAAAGAGAGATATTAAATGGAACAGACTCCACCCTAGCTGAAAAAAAGGTACCAGTCTTTCATGTTGTGAGGAAGTTATCAGAAAAGAACTTCAGCCACGTCAATGTCCAAAAGGCCCCTCATATGTGCATAATGAGCAATCAAAACAGACTTGCTTAATACAGCTTCTAAGAAATGCAAGTCCTCCTGTCAGGTAAACCAGCTCTAGAACAAATAACTATACATGCAAGTACTGCCTCTATATGACAAGATTAGGATAATGTCCCTCCTCCTTCAGAGGCATGCTACATCATGGAGTTATGTCCAATATTTGAACTAAAAACAACTTCTAATCTGAGAAGCATTAATTTGTAAACATCTGGCATGTCTTTTTAAAAGACGGTATACATCAAATTCCTATCTGAACCAAGCAGCACTTCAGCTTGAGTATTTACTCCACATAAGCAACTCCTGTAGTTGGGGCCTGATTAAAAGTTTAAGTGGCGAAATGCAGGCCCTATTTAAGGTATGTCCACTACAAAATGTACTTATGAATGCCACAGAAAACTAATATTTTTATCTATATGATCAGAGAAAGATATATATATGGTGTAGTGGTTAGCGTTGTTGCCTCATAACAAGAGGTTCTCTGGTTCGATTTTCTGCTGGGGTGCCTTCTGTGTGGAGTCTGCATGTCCTCCCTGGATTCATGTGGGTTTCCTCCCACATTCTAAAGACATGCAGACTGTAGATTGGACATTCTTAATTGGCCCTAGGTGTGAGTGTGTGGTGTACCCTCTGAGGAGGGTTGGGCCTTGGGCTAACAACCTGATCACGTAAAACCCATACCTGCTACCTAAACAACGAGTGCTGAAGGGTGCTCGTTGCCCAATGTGCTGAATGCACAGGAGCGAATCTGGCAGGAATCAGAGATGAATTATGTTTCAGATGCCAGTGTCCATGTGAATGCAAAAAGAAAAATAAATTAGGTCTGGGACTACTTGGAAATGATATGGTAAGGATGAAGTGCAAGCAAGAAATTTAACATCTGTTCCAGCATATTTTATATCTTGAAGAACGAACCAGCAATCCAGGAGGTCTATAAAATCCACGAATACTTTATTAAATTTCTCTTTAAGTGCGATAATAAACATACACTTTTCGTCGCGAAAAAGTAACGCTAACTTCCTCAGAAGAACAGACAAGTGTGGCTAATACTAGCTACTTATATACTGACAATTCATTAAAGTCTAAGCAATTAATCAATCAGTCATTCAATTCATTATGCAATGATTAAAAAATGAGCAAATGTACCTCTCACAATAAAAATGCTAAAATTAAAAAAGTAAACATTTATAAATAACATTTATAAATACAAATTCATAAATAGGAATGGTGTTAGTATAGTTCATACCTAACATAAAATATACAATAAACATTAAATGTTAAATCAAAACGCTAAACCTAACTTGGTAAATATATTAGTTAATAAATGGTTTAATAATAGTTTAAGGTCCTATTGCCCTAACTTCTGTACAAGAGCAACACCTACACTACATATCTAAATAGTATACCCATACCTGCTACCTAAACAACGAGTGCTGAAGGGTGCTCGTTGCCCAATGTGCTGAATGCACAGGAGCAAATATGGCAGGAATCAGAGATGAATTATGTTTCAGATGCCAGTGTCCATGTGAATGCAAAAAGAAAAATAAATTAGGTCTGGGACTACTTAGAAATGATATGGTAAGGATGAAGTGCAAGCAAGAAATTTAACATCTGTTCCAGCATATTTTATATCTCTTGTGCTACAAGGAATATTTTTTGAGAACAGAATTTCATACTACTAATTTTGAGAAAGAGAACAGGACTTTTGAAAACTAAGGGTTTATTTCCTTTTATAGCAACCTGACTTAACCACCATGTTGCCTCCATTGTATGGAAGGCTTTCTACATGGCCCACCTCATAAGTAAGGGTATTTCATCCAGGAACAAGGTGGTCATAACATCCCCGCACTCCTCCTTTATCAGACTCATTACTGAGTACAATGCCCCCTTCGGCAGGCATCTTGCCAAACACATGCAGCAGCTGGAGAGACCACAGAGGTTCCTGACCAGGAAAATTCAGGGTCTCAAACATCTGTCCTATACTGATAGGCTAAAAGCTCCATCAGTCTACTCAGTCTCATACAGACACGGCCGGCCTTAGGCATAGGCGAACTAGGCGACCGCCTAGGGCGCCGTGCAGGCCGGCCTCAAAAGGGCGCAATCCACGGATCGTCGGAGTGAAGCCAACAGACACCAACGTTTATTTATTTATTTATTTATTTTATTTCTCACTGCCCTAAGACTACAACTGCGCCCTCCCCAGCATCAGAAGGGCGCAGTTTACAGAGCGGAGTTCTGTGAGGACCCCTAACCTGGAAGCCAAACAGAGTAACAGACAACAACGTTTCTATTTTTTTTTTTTTTATTTCACGCGCTGCCTAAAGACTACAATTGCGGTCCCCCCAGCATTCTGATGCTGGCGGGGGAGGGCGCAATTGTAGTCTTTAGGGCAGCGGACTGTGAAATAAAAAAAAAAAAAAAGAAAAGAAACGTTGTCTGTTCGGCTTTTCCAGGTTAGGGGTCCTCACAACAGAACTCCGCTCTGTAAATTGCACCCTTCTGACAGAAGGGTGCAATTTACAGAGCGGAGTACTAGTATGTGTGTGTGTTTAAGTGTGTTAGCGCCGCTTGGGGGCAGGAGGTAATGCTTAATGTCACTTCACCAAATGACACCGCTTCAAACAGCTACAGTTTAAGGTTAGAGGTCTGGATATTCTCACAAACTGATGCCAAAGCTCCTCCTAGTCTGGAAATTAGGTTCCCCTCATCTCTGAACTAGCTACGGTATTGTGCCAACTTCCACTTTAAATAGGTAAAATAAGGCTGGACATTTTGGTCGCATGTCCTCACCTTTCAAAGTCATGTTAAAGCAAGACCGATTACTACCCAACTTTCTGAGAGCAAATGCTTGCTGTTGGTGCCCTTTGTTTCTCCATTTGTCTCACTGTTCGTAGCATACAGGTATGGTTGTACAATGGTGTTGGTGTTTCTTAATGGTGTCAAGATAAGGTGGAAGGAGTTACCTGGTTACGATATTGCATAGGAGCAGTTAGCACTCGGCTAACACGTTATCAAATATATTTAGGCTTACATAACTAACTAAAATGAAACGTGGTTGAATGCTTTGGTCTGTTCCTCATATATTTGTGGTTTTCTGGCTGTGCAGTTTAGCAATTTAGCAGAATGTCCAGCTTTTCGGCTTATACTTTGGCCAGTTCCTCATAATTCTGTGGCTTCTTGCTGATCACAGGGAATATCGGATGACTGAAGTAATTAATTTTCAGTTTCAGACTTTAGATCCTTCAAGAAAGGCATGTTGAAGCAAGTCCTGGTACGCTAGCAACTTTATTGGTTTATTAGAGGAATATTTAAATAATTTTGACAGAAAAAAGATTGGTTGTGTCTGATGTGTTTGGTTTGTGGGCAGAGTTGTTACTGGCCATTTGTATTTCACTAGAATTGGGGTCGCTAGATGGTGGTGGCAGTGCAGTGTGGAGGTGGCATGCTTTGGAATAGTCTATTGTCTATTAACCGGCTAAAGAGGATATTCAGAAATGATATATATGCTACCATAATCATAATCAGTGGGATTGACAGAAGGGTGCCTTGTTACTGAACATATAAAATCTAGCTAAAAGGGACAGGAAATATTTTTTTTTGTCAGGGTCTTAAGATGAGGTAACACATAGTATGGCTAAATCTCATTACCATTGTTTCAGTTTGAGAATAGGTGTTTTAATTCATGATTTTATATACGATGCTTTGGAAGATAATAATTAGTTTCAGTCGCATTTTAGCAAGGATGCAAGTAATTTAATTGGCAAGGCTGGACAGTGACTCAGAAGCTTCCTGCACATGAGAAAGTAGGTTTAATTCAAAAATGGCATGTGGTATGGAAGGTCTACTTGGAATGATTTTTCACGGGCCACGAGGGGAGGAGGGGAAGGCGGAGCTGTCTGGATTTCATGTCCTTCAAAAAAAAAAAATAAAAAATCAGCCTGACACACCTTTCAACTGTACAGCTTTTGGCTGGGAGCTCTATTCCCAGTGCAGGTGGCTAGACTGCTGACACTGCATGGCAGGTTTTGGTGGGTGATGCACTCTCTGCCTGAGTTAATGGTAGCTCATGTAGATATAAAAGATATTACAGAACCTATCAAAAAAAATCAACTTTTTTAAGTTACAAAAGTGCAATATTTAAACTCTATCCCTACTTTTTCTACCATTGCATCTACATGATGTTAGACTTTGTTCAGATTTATTGCACTAAGAGTTTGAGAGGTAAGCATACCTCTCAACTGTCCAGACTTTTGCCTCATATTTTTGACCTATTCTTCATAAAATTTGTGTTTTTCTGGCAAATCAGTGAGGATTTAAATAACTAAATGTCATACATTTGATTTTTAGCCTTTATTTCCTTCAGAAAATGCATGCTAAGACAAATGCTGTTATTCTAGCAACTTTCTAAGTCTATAAGAGCAATATTTATAATCTGCCCCTGTTTGGAGGCCTTTGCCCCCCCCCCATTATTTTAGGCTTTGTTCAGATTTCTTGTGCTAAGAGGTTGAGGGGTATGGAGGCATGGTATGTAATGTCCTAGTTGTCAATTATTAGTTGCATTTTAAAAGGGGATAGGGGTTCTGCATTCCTTAGTGTGCCGTCCTTTGTTTAAGATGCCTAGTAACTATGAAAGTGTCTGTTTCTGTTATTCTCTATTGCAATATTACCAGTGTATCGTTTTTTTCTTTAATGTGGCCTAGGTAATTAATTCTTCAACGGCAGCAAGCACTGAATTTGTAGATGGAACAGTGAAATGTAAAGTTCTTTGACAGTAACAGCCTCTTCATTAGTTACAAATATCTTTAATGTAGAATTATTGAGAAGAATTTTACTTCTGCAGAGATTGTGCTTACTGACTGATACTGTTTAAGGAAGTTTGAGGGGCCATTTATTGTTAAAATGTTCTGAAATGGGCAGGTTTGTCATTATTGGGTCATACATTTTGTTTTATTACTTACTGGAAAAATGTTCAAAACTACAAATTTAATACACTGTAACAAGTGTAAATGTTTTCAGTGTGCAGCTAGCTGTTTTTTGTTTATCAAATGGCACACTGTGTTGTACAATCTGAAAGCATGTTAGTAGCCTAATTGCCCTTGGTGCAGAAGGCTATGGATTCCACTCCCACACCATGTAGCTGGAGTGCTGATATGCAGTGCCTATATGATTGTTGATTATTTGGTGCATTATAAGGGGGGATAGGGTTCTACACTCCTGAGTATGGCCTTTTGTATGAGATGCCTAGTGACTGTGAACTTATTAGTCATTTCCTATTGCAATATTACCAGTTTACCAATTTGTAATGTAATATAGGCAATTAATTTTTCAAGGGCAGCAGGCACTGAATTTGTAGATAATATTGATATATAAAGTTGTTTGCCAGTAGCAACCTCTTCATTAGTTACAGATTTCTTTAATGTGGAATTCAGATGATTTTACTTCTGCAGAGATTGTGCGTGTGGAATAATATTGGTGGATTATAATGATAGAAGTCTTTATTTATTTTTTATTTATCATTTGTTGACCGGGAAAGTCCAACTAGGTTCCATAGAGCCTGTTTTCAGCGGAGGCCCGGGGAGAAATGCTCCAGATGCATGTCTTTGGGATGTGGGAGGAAACCGGAGTACCCGGAGGAAGCCCACGCGAACACAGGGAGAACATGCAAACTCCACACAGAAGGCACCCCAGCCAAGAATCGAACCAGAGAATCTTTTGCTGTGAGGTGACAATGTTAACCACTTCACCGCCCAAGATGTGCTCAAGTCTTGAGTGGCCTTTTATTGTTGAAATTTTCTGGAATGGATAGTTATTGGTTCATACATTTTGTTTCATTGATTATTAAAAGAATGTTTAAAACTACAAATTTAAAACATATTCTAACAAGTGGTGCTGTATTATACAAGGAATATAATTCAATACAATCAGGAAGGTGAATTAAAGAATAACTTCATGAATGCCTGGCCCTAAAAAATGTGTGCAAGGAGTCTGTTTTGAAAACAACTCAAAGGTAAACTTAATTGTCCACCAACCAGATGCATTTCTATGAATGTGGGTTTTCATGCTGTTTCAATGAATGTGAGTTTTGCCATTTCAATGAATATAAGTTTCAAAGACAGAGAAGTTTACTGCTCGTGCTAAGTCTGTGTTCATTGTGAGACTGTATTGTTTGTTTAGCAAATGGCTATCTGTGTTTGTGCTATTTTATTTCAATATCTGTAATAATTGTAGAGGAAAATAGAACAGTATGCATGGTAACTGGTGAGATAACCAAATAGTGGAACACTGGAATGGCTGAGGAGGAGGCTGCTGCTGGGAGTTGCTCTGGGATGCTGGTCTATTACCCTTCCTAGAACTCTATTTGACCATGATCTGGCTCTGGTATTTCAAGAAGAAAATACATATGCAAAGGTAGCTGCAGTTTAACTACATTACAAGGTATCTTTTTCTTCCTAAGCATTTAAATAATTTAAGGAAATGACTGGAGTGGCTTTCTTGGGGAATGACCCAGTGGGTGTGGCTCAAATAGGGGTGTTTCATGTGTGGTGTGGGTGGGGCTTAAAGGGCGCCGGAGCACTACTTCGCCTAGGGCGCCATTTCGGCTAAGGCCGGCCCTGCATACAGACTGCTCAGAGGTGACCTGTGTCTGGCATACAAGGCCATCTCAGACCCAGCGATGATGGAGTTGTTGCATATCCGTAAGTCAAACTCCACTCGTGCAACCCGCACGCAAGGCCTCAGCCTGGTCTGTGACATTAATTGAACTTGGCGGGATAGATTTCTGTCCCAAAGACTCCCCCCATCTATGGAATAGACTCCCTCTCCATGTCAAGCATAGTACCCCTCTAGCGCTCTAAGAGGAACCTGGATGGTAGAAAATCCATCCCTGGGATCCCACCTGTGTACTTGCTTGGCAGGGGAAACAGGTGTTGACTTTGGGGTAACATTGGCAAAATTACTGGCTAGGCTTATAAGGGCCTCTGGGACAATAGCCTAGTATCATCCTATGAAGCGATTTGTTTTGAGTTTGCTTCCAGGGGTAGTACACTGATCACAAAAAATCAGGCAAAGAAATTCACAAAAAGTAAAATATAACTAATTCAAACATGGAGTAATCACATAAGGTAAAGGAAGTCCCACAGACAACTTAAACAATGAGCAAATATTAAAATAGTAGAAAAAATAAATGCGGATTAATTTTAGTAGTAAAAATGGGAGGTACAGTAGATAGATTATCTGAAATGCAGATTATCCAAACCCAGTCTTCCAAAGTTGTTGGCAGGAAGAAATCAAAGTCTGAATATGTAAACATTATAAGTATTAGTTTTTTTACCCAGTTCAATGTATGTTTGATAATCCAAATTACCCTTGGCCCCAATTAGTTCAGATAATCAACTCTCTACTGTAATCAGTAGACAAGAAAAAAGTATCAAAATAGAAGTCATGCAGGTTGAAGGGAGAGTTAATTGATGTGTTCAGGGGAAAATCACTTGCATTCAGACTTTTTGATAGAAAGTGTCTTTTAAGTTATGCCCTGAAAGTGAGGAAGAGATTTTTTTTAAGGTGAGAGGGAGTTATTGCCACAGTCTGGGTAAAAGAATGCAAAAGGAGTGGTTGTTACACTGCAGTTTTGCTTGGGGGGGTCTGGCGTGAGGAGTGATTTTATTATGGAGTTTGGCAGCAACAGGCGGGAAGGTGCCAGGTTGAAATAGTCTGAAAAGAACTAGCCCTAGGAGGACCTCAACTCTGTAGGAGGCAGGGAGACATTGACTTTGGGAAGCGTGGTGCAGTGATGTTCCTGAGGAAGGGGGGGGGAGTTGGAAATCAATCGGCAGACTATTTTCAGTGAACTGTAGAGTGGATGAGTTTTTTTAAGAGGCTGTGGCTATGATGGGAAGGCTGAATTCAAGTTGATCATGGAGGACTCCTTTGCGTGTTGCAACTCTAGCGGACCCGGACAGAAAGGGAGATATTTTTCAGGTCCTGAAAAAAAGAGAAATGATTTTTTTTCCTAGTGTTTTCAAAGTGGTTATGGAAGTTGTAGTATAGCCATAAATCTAGGTATTTAGAGGACATGGCTGTTTCAGTTAGGGTACTACGGATTTCGGAGATGCTTTTTAGGATTTTTTTCCAGCTTTTATGAGGTTCAAATATCATACCTTTTGTTTTGGGGGGGGTTTGGGAGTAGGACATTGTCTAGGCAATAACAAAGGGAATACTGACCACACTGAAGCTGGGTTTGAACAGTTCAACGTGAAGGTGTTGAAGGTTATGCTGAAACTGAATTTAAAACCATGAGCAGATGGTTCTGGGAGTTACCGTGTTTGCTGTTAGCCAGTCAAAATACTGTCAACAAATGGATACACATCTTCAAAAGACAACCTCAGAGATTATGCATTTTACAAGAGCTTCAATATCGTTTGTTGAATGGACATGCATGAGAATATTTTCCACCAAATACAGATGACAAAAAAATAATTTGATCAAAGGTTAGGGCTTTGTCCGGGCCCCCCAACATACTTACTTTTACAATCTACAGCTCTAGAAGTAGGCCATGTATCCCAGCCAGGGCAAATATTCAACTGGCTGCCCAAGTGCACTTTGCAATGCTACTAAATGGCTGTAGCGGTCAGCTGCATTATAACCTTTCTGCGACAATTCAGATGCTAGGGACAGACAAAGGTGTAGACAGTAGAAATACTGATGTCTATGACTAATCAAGAATTAAAAAAGTTTGTATGCAGGCCTGGCAAGTCTGGTGAACTGGAATGTAAAGATACAACATGCCTTCCCTATGGTGAGAGTCAACATCCATGCCTTCTAATATCTGTGACTATAAAAAATGTTAAGTAATTTGAGCACTATGAATGCAAACACTGCAGACTGAACAGTGAGGACACTTGTTTCCATTAATGCAAAAAACAAAAACTTCTCTTCTGAAGCCACTCAAAAGAGCTGTCATTTAGTGAGAAACACGACATTGCAGGTGCAGTCTGTTTTAGGAGGGACAACTTCTTTTGACTAGTGGTGTTACTCATTAACTGACCTTCTGATCCACATTCATGGATTAATGGAAACAGTGCTCTATATAAGAGAAAAAACTTTCTCCATGACTGTAAGATCTCACAATGTATATTAAGTAGGAGAGGGTATGGGTGAGAACCCCATGCAAAAAACTTCTCCATATTGATTTCCCTCCTGCCTGTCAATGTAAAGCTTACACACCTGAAATTTGTTATCGTGAATGATGATGTTTTTAATGCGCTGTCCTGTCCACTTCAATTTGCTGAGCTTCCAGCTTTATAGCCATCGGTCAGAATAATAACACATGACCCAAATTCCTAATCGACTGAAAACCTTCTACAAGTGACAGAAATTAAAAAGACTTATAATTGGTCTTTTCCCATTATTGAAAAATTAATCTGGTCTAAAGTATTTTGAACAGAATAATAGCTAGAGATGTATTGTATTTTTCCTGATTTAATAGTAGCACAATTACATTTAGATCTCAATTGCTCCTTTAACGGCGTTTACCTACAAACGATTGAATTAAGCTCCAATGAATCACCAGCTTCTGAAAAATAAACACTGAAGCCAGTGGTATGAAAACCATAAAAAAGCAAAAAACATTTTTGCATGGGGTAGGGGGAGAAAGCACCACTCTCCAAATTCCATATATCATGGTCACACCATAGTGAAGAAAAGGGAAGGAAAAAAAAGATGAAAGCGCAAAGTTGGCTAGCACGATACAATAAAAAGCAGTGAAAGTAGCCATGACATTAAATTTTCTATCCACATAAAGTTGTCCACCAATACTTCAACCTTCTGTAACAATGCTCTTTGATGGATATCAGTCCCTAACACAACAGCTTTTATGAAGCCTTCTGTGGAGAAGCAGGAAATGTAACTGTGCGAAGGCATTGCTTGTCCGCTGCTCACATCTTCCTAAGGAAAAAAAAATAAATAGACCAAATGGTCTCTAGCGAGCCTGTTGACCTCTAATTATTTTGTAAATGGGAAACTGACATGCATAAAAGGTATTGACCCTGAGGATCCTCAAAAGTTCTGTATAGTAGGATTAGTGACACAAAGGAAAATGAACTTGTGCAAAACAAGTAAACTGGTGACAACATTCAATATCTTTCTTTTTTTTTCAAATAATGTATTGCCATCTTAAGGAAGAGGTCCTTAAGCTAGGGGAAACCTGATATAAGGCATTATATACAAACTCAGAAAATATTCTGTATGTGCCATAAAGAAATTTAATTTGTTTGCCTTTGTTGAGCAAGAATGTCCGACTGGGCAGAGCCATTTTCAGCATGAGGCCGGGGAGAAAAGCTCCAACATAGTACATTTATATTAAATTAGAAACAATTTCTCATGAAAATCAAACAATTACAAGACAGGTATATACAGTAAAGTATTTACATCAACTTAAGTCTATGTGGTTCTTCTGGCTTGGCTATAAAAGCTTGCAGGAAACAATGGATCCATACTGGAGAAGGGAAAACACGGTTATAAAGAAGTTTAGTGTTCTTAAATGTCAGTAAAGAAGGGTTTGCAAGATGTTCAAGGTATAAAATGAAGTTAAGTAGGAAGGGAAATTTTAGTATTGTACAGATTTGCAAATAGTTCGGGAGATATAATGAAGTAAATTACAAAATTATGTAAATAACATGGTACAGGATCAGTTCTATTTAGGAAGCCTTTGCCCAGTATCTTTGTTGGTCTGAAATGAGATGTTATCCTAATGCCAGAGATCAGAAATCAATAATTATAACTATACATTTGATCCTGGGAGACTAAATTATTCCTCAAACTACTTTTTAAAGGCTTTGAACACTATTACAGAAGCTGGTGTATGACTTAAGGAGGCACACAAGACACTGAAGTCTAAATAATTTTTAAGACAATTTACTTCGTTTTTTTGTTACCTTATGACCTAACAACACTTGGAAATGCACTGCAAGTTTAGCTATCTTGTTTAAGAACTTAATCAGATTCTGGTGGTCAGGTATAATTTTTCCATCACACTCAAGCTTATATATATATATATATATATATATATATATATATATATATATATATATATATATATATATATGTAAAAACCACCAGACCCCAAGGAAATGTAGAAATAAACAAATCACCCAACGAAGGAGCGTGAAAGCTAAAAACCACTGATGTACGATTGAAAATGAAGGCAGATTACCATCAACTGCTTCTAGTCCTTAATAGTTACAATAATCCAAGACGAAGAAAACATTTAGTGCTGTATAATCCAAAATGAACAACCATTCGGTTCTGATATCCAAAAACGTTTATTGATGTGAGCGCTTTCACGGCTATTACAGACCGCTTCTTCAGACAAATGACTATGCGCTGCTAAAGCGCCAAATTTAAAACACTGCAATTACAGAGGTCTCCACCCAAAAATACTCTGCAACATTTAAAGTGCTAGTGCTTAGAATTTAAATACACATTCAGATAATACTAGCTAATGTTCGCTTTAACTAAAACTATATTAGCGACAAGTTAAAAACAAGTTTAAACAACTTACATAGACCATGTAACCAAGCAAAACAAAATAAAATAAGACAAAACAAATCGCATGAACTCCCTCTTCATGAACAACTAGACGAAATAAATGATATAAATATACATAATCTAACTAAATATTACCTATATATACAACAATGTCGACTGATTACACAGCCACATAACTAAGCCAATAAATGACACAAAAGAAATAAGATAAAAACATCTACAAGTGTGTATGTGTGGCTAAACGTGTATATGCTGACTAATAAGAACAAAAGAGTCCACCCAATAATTACCCATTCATGAGAGATGTGTATAAAAATGTGTATATACATAAATAAGTATAGAAACTATACACATAGGGTAGACAAATATAATAAAACTGTTTTAGAAAGACTTAATAAATATACTAAATAAAGGGACTGATAACATCCATAGAATCATCTAAGTGATCTACCTTTTAGGTGAGGTTTGATAGACAAAACCTCATTCAGCCCTTTTTCTCTGTGCGCAGCTAACCTACACATCCATTGTAGTTCTGCTTGCTCTGTACGATTAACTATATCTCCTAATCTAACACTGGGTCTTATAACCTGAAGCACTTGAAATAAGAAAGTGTGCGTATCACCTTCTCTAAGAGTATGTTTGGCTAAGGCACTGTACTCTTGTCCTCTAGCCAAACAATATCCATGATCCCGTATTCTCTCTCTGAGGGTCCTATTCGTTTTCCCTACATAGAAAGAGAAGCACTGGACACAATGAGCCACATACACGATGTTTCTAGTATTGCAATCACTATTGCAGTAAAGTGTCCAAAGATGGCCTGAAGTAGGATGTCTAAAATAATGGGATTCATCAATAAACTTACATTGCGGACACCTCCCACATCTGGTAGTTCTTTCCAGACCTGTTCTAACTACTGTTGTTATTTCTCTTGTACTACATAGTAGCCTCTTAAGGTTCCGCATGTTGCTGAAAACAAAGGAGGGACTGGACCCTACTATTCTGGTGATGTTGTCATCTACAGTGAGTATGTTCCAATGCTTCCTAATAAAGGATTGGAACTTGCCAGTACCCCGTCCATACGGTACAATGAACCCCATAGATCTGTGGTCTGAGGGATCTGTGAACATTAGCTAGTATCATCTGAATGTGTATTTAAATTCTAAGCACTAGCACTTTAAATGTTGCATAGTATTTTTGGGTGGAGACCTCTGTAATTGCAGTGTTTTAAATTTGGCGTTTTAGCAGCGCATAGTCATTTGTCTGAAGAAGCGGTCTGTAATAGCCGTGAAAGCGCTCACATCAATAAACGTTTTTGGATATCAGAACCGAATGGTTGTTCATTTTGGATTATACAGCACTAAATGGTTTCTTCGTCTTGGATTATTGTAACCATTGAGGACTAGAAGCAGTTGATGGTAATCTGCCTTTATTTTTAATCGTACATCAGTGGTTTTTAGCTTTCACGCTCCTTCGTTGGGTGATTTGTTTATATATATATATATATATATATATATATATATATATATATATAGTTCCCCTTTATAATCTTGAAATACTGAAACCTCAAATTTCAATATCTCAAGACCATAAAGGCAAAACTTCAAAATAGCGAAAGTGCATAAGCGCGAATCCGAATATCTCAAATCCACACTTATGCATTTAAGCTACGTTAAGTGAAGTGTTTGGCTGGGATGGTGTCCAGAATTTAAGGTAAGTTAGTGTATGTGAGTGTTTTTGTAAGTTGCACGTGTGGGTTAGGGTAGGGAGGTGGAAGTAGGAGTGTGTGTGTTGGTGTTTGTGTATGCGTGATGTGTGTGCGAGGGACTGAGTTTTTTTTTTTCTGTGCAATCTCTATGTTGGTATACAAGTAGGTGGGGTGTGCAGCCCCACACATGGGTGCTTACATGCAGTGTAGGGTTGTGTACTTTGTGTGGTGTGGGTAGTGCTTTTGTGTTTCGAGATTGTGAGTTGTTTGCCTTTACAGTTTCGAGATACTGAAATTCGAGATTTCAGTATTTCAAGATTATAAAGGGGAACTATATATATATATATATATATATATATATATATATATATATATATATATATATATATATCATACACACACACACACACAAATTAGCTGTTCCTAACACAAGTCTGCTATGACAGAGGGATTTCTAAGTAAATAATCTCTACTATATTACTGTAGGACTGGGGCACACATTTTTTTTTGACTCATCACCTCATAAGTTATTGTAAAACTTGTTCTCTAAACCTACTGTACAAGATATTTTAATATCACACATCATCCCACCAGAAATTCTACATAAACATACATAGAACCATAAGAAATGGGAAGCAATTATTTAGCATCATGTCTGTATCTCTAGCCCTACATGCAATATTTTCAGGCAGTTTCAACTTGAGTATATTGCTACTGCAAGCTACGCAGGCTGCAACTGTTAAGTTCATCTTTGACGCCCAAGTAAGTTTCTGTGTTGGACCCTCTGCTAGGTTGCTGTATCTTAGCAGATGAATCAACATCCCTCCAGCAACCTCACCAGAAAGTAGTTATGTAAAATCTTATCATAATGGTAGATACCCTTTCTCTTCACTGTTGCCAGTATTCCTTACAATATGGCACCCCCGCCAATGGCGGCCTGACATCTGGCCAACTATACCAAACTTTTAGGTTGCCAAGGGTATGCCGTATGCCACATGTATGTTCCGTGTATAGCATAGGCCAAAAAGATGACATCCAGATGAACGATCCTCAGAAAGTACAGTTGTGTACACCTACCATAAATGTAGATGTTCGAGTGTATTCACTGTTGCAGTCATCACACTTGGGTTATCTGCCTGCAGGTAGCCCTCAGTCGGCTCGAATTCCAGAGACTTAGTATTTCTGCGTCAGTTGCTGTCGCTTCAGTACCGACTCCAGGTCGTCAGGTATAAAAACAGGCAGCCGATGCCATTACATCAGTTTTTCCTGCCCCCAAATGTCAGGAGCCCCCCAAACAGGGAGCAAAGTTATGGTGGAAAAAACACCACCAGTAAAAAGTAAATACCAATAACTCAGTAAGGGGTGAGTAATAGACAGAAAGAGAGAGAGAGAGAGAGAGACAGAGAGACAAGGGGGCTGGAGGGTGGGAAACCAGGACTGCAACAGTGAATACACTCGAACATCTACATTTATGCTAAGTGTACACAACTGTACTATGTTCTTCATATTTCACTGTTGCAGTCATCACACTTGGATTGATTCCCAAAGCTGAAGAAAGGGTGGAGGCAGTCAAGAAGAGTTGCGGCTGGCTAGTATGTCCTGCAGGACTGCTGTTGCAAAACCCGCCCTGGATTTGGAAAAGATAGGTAGGTGGTAATGCATGGTGAAGGTGTGCGCTTGGTAAAGGTGTGCACAGAACGCCAGGTAGCAGCTTCCAGAATGTCCCTGGTAGGGACTCCCCTGAGGAATGCTGTTCAGGTAGAAATTGCCCTAGTGGAATGCGTTCTGACCCCCTGAGGGGTTGGTTTCCCATGGTGTTTGTAGCAGAAATGGATACAGTGTGCTATTCATTTGGAAATTTTTTGAAATGGCCTTGCCCTCTGCCCCTGGTGCAAAACTGACTAGTAACTGGTCAGATTTCCTGAAGGCTTTAGTCCTATCCAGGTAGAATCTGAGCTGCCTGTGCATGTTCAAGGAGTGCAGGATCCTTTCCCCTTTATTTTGAGGATTAGGGAAGAAGGTTGTCAAATGGATGGATTTGTTGAGAGCCACACTGGACACCACTTTTGGCATAAAGGAATGGGTTAGTCCTGAGGGAGACCCTGTCAGCATGAAAAATAATGAAGGGTTCCACACCCATAAGTGCTTGTAGCTCAGACACTCTTATAGCTGAAGTGATGGCAAGAAGCAAGGCTGTTTTCCAAGAGAGGAATTTTAACTTTGTTCAAAGGGGGGTAGCGTGAGCTTTTCCAGTACAAAGTTAAGGTCCCAAGCAGGGGTGGGTGCTCTCCTTGGTGGCCTTAGGTTGTTTGCCCCTCTCAGGAACTGCTTGATGAGAGAAGAGAGGTGGGCTCACTGTTGTAATGAGCTGAGATGGCAGAGGCATGGATCTTAATGGAGGAGGATAGACCTCTGTGGAGTAGATCTGCTAGGTAATCCAGGATTAGAGGTAAGCAGGGCAGTGCTGTGTCCTCTCCTTAGATTGAATCCAAGAACAATACCTTTTCCACTTATCAGCATAGGATTTCCTTGTACTTAGTCTTCTGGATTCAAGAATGACATCCAGCACCTGCTTGCTTAGGCTGGTCACTGGGGGAGAATTCAAGGAATAAGCCAGGCTGCAAGATTCAGGGTTTGCAGTTGCGGATGCAGGATCTGTCCCTCCTGCTGAGTGAGGAGGGTTGGGATCTGGGGTAGGTGCCAGGGTGGCACCGGTGACGGGCTGCACAGTAGTGGGTACCAGTGCTGGCATGGCCAGTCCTGGGCAATCAGGATTGCCCTTGGTTTGTCCTGTCTTATCTTGAGTAATATTCTTGTGAGAAGAGGCAGAGGGGGATTGAGAGGTTTACCCACTGGGAAGGATAGGGCATTAACTTTCCAGGCCCTGCTGTGAGGTGTCCTGGTGCAGAATTTGCTGAGCTGGTGATTGTAGGGGGAGGCAAAAAGGTCCACCTCTGGGGTCCCCCATTTCAGGGTTAGAAGGCTGAAGGCGTTGGGGTCTAATTGCCACTCCTGTGGGTCTAGTCGATATCTGCTTGTCGTCTGCCTGAGAGTTTTGTTTGCCTGGCAGGAATTGAGCTTGCAGATGAATCTGCATGTCCAAGGCCATGTTCCACAGGGCCATGGCTAGCCTGCAGAGTGGGTTCCCCCCTGCTTGTTGATGTACCACATAACTGTGGTGTTGTCTGTTTTTATTAGCAGGGGTCCTGCTGAGAGTAGGGATTTGAAAGCTGTCAGAGCGTGCTGAACAGCTAGCATCTCTTTTTGGTTGATGTGCAGATGAATTTGACTTGGCCTCTAGTGCCCTGAATGCACTTGTCGTCCAGATGTGCCCCCCAGGTATAGTCTGACGTGTCTGTGGTTAGGGTCTGGGCAGCGTGGAGTTGTGTAAAGGGAAGTCCCTTGTTGTGGTTGCATGCTGCTGCCCACCAAAGAAACTCTGTCCTTAGACAAGGTATGATGGTTTCCAGATCCTGAGAATGTTGGCACCAAAGACTTTTCAAGTACATTGAAGTTTCCTCATATGCAGTCTGGCATATGGAATCAGTAGAATGCAAGAGGCCATGAACCCTAGGGCCTGCAGGATTTTCCTAGCGGCTATAGCTTGGTTCTGGTGGCCATTTGAGTGAAGTAGCCTGTCAGATAGGCTTGTTTGTCCAGAGTAAGGAATGCCATCTGGGATGCTGCATCTAAGCTTGCTCCCAGGAATACAATCTTTTGACTGGGGAATAGTTATGATTTCTTTTCATTGATAGTGTACCCCACAGGGAGGTTAGAAGGTTCTTTACAAATGTCAGGTGCTGCAACAGCTTTTCCTGACTGTCTGCCTGAATCAGGCAATTGTCCAAGTACGGGTAAATTTGAATCTTTTTAGTCTGCAATAGGCAATGGCTGGAGCCAGGCATTTTGTGAAGACTCTGGAAGCAGTGGATAAGCCAAAGGAAAGTGCAAAGAACTGATAATGCATAGATCCTGCCCTGAAGCATAGGTATTTTCTGCATGAGTCCCTAATAGGGATGTGCAGATAGGCTTCTTTTAGGTCTAGGGTGGCTAACCAGGCATCTTTGGACAGCATATGAAGAAGCTGCTGAAGGGTTAGCATTTTGAGTTTTGGTACCACCAGGAAGGTGTTTAGAATGAAAAGATCTGGGATTGGGCACCAAGTGCCCTCTTTTCTGCAGGAACAGGTTGAATTGCCCTTATGGAGAGTAGGGATTGAATTTGGTTTTGTGCCTCTGTCCACTGGTTTGGAGCAAGGTCTGGGAACCCTTTTGGGGGTTGGCAGTGGGTGGAAGTAAAATTTGTACCCCTGGGATACAATGTTGAGGACCCATCGGTCTTTGGTGATGGAGGTACAGTTTTTTGCATGATGGGCAAGTTTTCCTCCTAGAGGCACGAGCAATTGGGCAGAGGTGAGGATTGGAGTCGAAAAGTCATTGTGAATTCTTTCCGTAAGGGGGTGGCTTAGCACTCCCTGTTTTAGAAGTGGAGGCACTCCATTGCTTACATCTCTGCATACCCAGAGACTGTAATCTGGGAGGGGGGGGGTTGTTTCCCCTGGGTCTTGTTTGAGATGGCCTTGAGGGGGCTGGAAAGGCCCAATGTTTCGAGGGACAATGCCTACTGAATCCTGGAGGCTGCACTTGCAAAAATTCTTTGACTGTCTGCATAGAAGCTTTTTCTTCCATCTTTTTTAGAACCTCTTCTACACTGTTGCCAAACAGATTGTCCTTGTTCAAAGGAGCATCTAGTAATTTTGATTTGACATGGTCTGGCAAGGTCTGTTCCTTACGTCAAGCATGCCTTCTCAGTACAGAACCAGTGACTGCTGCCCTGCAAGAAGCTTCTAGGGCATCCAAAGCCACATTGCAAAGTATGCTTGCTGACATGTCTTGCAGAATGCATAAGCTCTTGTAATTCTTTATTTTCTGCACAGTCTGTAAAGGTAGCTAATTTTTGCTTAATAAGTTCCATAATATGCTGCTGGTATTTCAGCATGTGAAACTGGCAATTCAATGCCCTAATGGTGAGAGTTGAAGAGGTATATACTTTTTTTACCCCCATCTGTCTAAAGCTCGGGAATCCCTGTTCGAAGGGGTTGGATTCTTAGCAGTAGTTGCTTTTATACCTTTAGGCCCCTGGGAAATTACCTCTGGGCCAGCAGTAGGATTTTTGAAAAGAAATTTGTAAGAGCCAGGGACTCTGTAGTACCTGTCTGGTTTCCTTGGAGCAAGGGGTAAAGTATCAGGAGTTAGACTGGATTCCATAAAGACATCATCCACAACATCCAGAACAGAAGGAATTGCTAAAGGTCTATGTTGAGGTAAATCTAAAAATTTTCTGAGTCTCTTTTTGGACTGAGGATAATCCTGGCATTCCCAGTGGAAATGCTCTCAAAGTATGAAGGGTTTCACCAAAAGAAAAATCCTCTGGAGGGGAAGCAGAAGGAATGGATTCCTCTGCATCTGAATCCTCATAAGCAAATAAAGGCATGTCTTCATAATCAGAAACCTCAGCGTCGTCGGACTCTTGGTCAGTTAAAGCTGGTGGGGACAGGTCTCTTTCTCTTAGCAGGGGAAGGCTGGCTTCCCCTAAATCAGCATAATCGGGTCTTCTGTCATTTTAAGCATTTGATTTTGTGGCATGGAAGCAGGTGCTTGAATTTGGGTCATATTTTTTTAGGTGCAGCTCGTACTCCTGGCCTTAGAAACTCTGCAGTTTTAGACAGAACTGAAGATGCGAGAGAAGTCGTCAGTTTGTGCTGAATATTGGTAATGCAAAGAACTTCCTCGGAAGCTGGTGCCTGCACAGCGGCTCCAGACCCATCCAAGGTAAAGACATCTGCAGGTTCCGTAGTCAAAGAAGAGTCTTGCGTCATACCGGACTCCGAAAGGGTCTCGGTAGCGGCCTGCGAATCCACAGAAGCGGGCATCAGGGGCTGCGAAAGCACCTCATTGAGTACTGGTGAACTGTCGATTAACTTAACGGAAGAGTCGTCAGCAGTTTTGGACCTGTGCGGGCTCTCTGTCTTTATCCTTGCATTTTTTTCAGAAGATCGGTAGTCAGATGGCTTACCAAAGCCATTTCGGAATATGGAGATAGACCGTGAAAGTATGTAGTGACAATAAGGGCCAGACGATTAATAGTTTGGGCGTTGAACAAGGCACAAAATCGACAGCAAGGTACGTCGTGGTCTGGGCATAAACAGGTGATGCAGTAAGAATGGCAATCTCGTTGTGGTATTTGCTTTCCACAGGCAAGACAATTGTTAACTTTTTCGGACATCGGTTAGAGCAAGAAAAAAAGGATCCACAATGGGGTACTTAGCTTTAGAAGACTTCAGAATGATTCAATTCAGAAAAGAAAACTTAGGTAGCGGCCGACCGGCACTTGTGCAAACTGCTTCTGCTTTGGGGTCCTCGGCAAGAAAGACTGATGTAATGGTGTCGGCTGCCTGTTTTAATACCCCTAATTACCTGACGTCAGTACTGAAGCGACAACAATCGATGCAAAAATACTAAGTCTCTGGTATTAGGGCCAACTGAGGGCTACCTGCAGGCAGATAACCCACGTGTAATGACTGCAACAGTGATAAACGAAGAACCTCTGACAGCCCCAGTAGGAATGCCAACCCATAGAAAGAATAGTTGTGTAAGAACTTACCATAAAAAGAAGTTATGTTCATAGGTTCATAGGTTCATACTAGGCTATCTGCCCGAGGGCATTTACAAGCCTAGCCCATCGTTTTGTGGCTTACGCCACCCCTTTAGTATGGGGAACTATACCCATTATTTTGCTGTGCCTCTGTCGAGCAGTGACACTGAGGTTATCCCTGGGGTATATCTGTGATCTCCCATCCATTGGTCAAGATTTCTCTTGAACAAGGCCAGCGAGGTGCTCTGCCTCACATGTACCGGGATTTTGTTCCACAGCATAGGGAGTCTTTGGGTGATGAATGTATCCTCCAGCACGTCCTATTAATAGCCGTGTCAAGGTTTAAGTCTCCGCCCTTGTGGCTCTGATGGATCTAGATTTTTGAGGTGAAGCATATTCATCAAATCTGGGTTTGACATGGCCTTGTATGTTAGGCAAAGGTCACCTCTGAGCAAGCGGTGGCGACTGAATAGAGCTGGAGTTCTTTCAGTCGGGCAGCATAGGACAGATTTTTGAGACCCTTTATCCTTTTGGTGAGGAACTTTGTGGCCTCTCCAGCTGCTGCAAGTGTCGGGTCAGATACATTCCGAATGGGGCATTGTACTCAATCATTGGTCTGATGAGTGATGAGTAAAGGGAGACTATGACCTCCCTTGATCTAGATGAGAATCCCTTCATGATAAGGTGGGCAATATAGAAGGTCTTCCTAACTACTTTAGCTACATGGGTGTCGAATGACAGACTACTATCAACCTGGGTCCCCAGGTCCCTGATAACTTCTTCTGTGCTCAGTGGATTGCCACCTATTTGGTAGCTAGGGGTAACCTTGTTTTTCCCGAAGGGTATGACTATGCATTTTTTGGCATTTAACTTTAGGCCGTGGCTCTGGCACCAGTTATCCGTTTCCGTGAGACCCTTCTGAAGGATATCTGTATCAGATGTGTTTTCTACTATGGCGCCCAGTTTGCAGTCATCTGCAAACTTTGTCAGCCATAACCCTCCTGTGTTTGCTTGTACTTCGGAAAAGTAGATGCTAAACAAGAGTGGGCCCAGGACTGAGCCCTGTGGGACACCACTTGTGACAGGCTTTGAGTCTGACATGTACTCATCATAATGTCCCATCTGAGTAGTTATATTTCATTTGTCTTCAACCTGTGGGTTACGGATCCGAGCCGGCAGTTTCACAATCATCTGCTCAGAGCTCCAAGCTCCTCCCCTACCCATAACACACCACCACCACCTTCCTTTCCTCAGATTGAGTTTGCTACCCCATAAAACAAAGAACCCGATCCAACAAAACCTTATCTCACCAACTTTTCCCAACTAGAGCCGCAAAAGTGTACTCTGATACATACTAAGCCAGCAGGTTCGGGAGAAGAAGGGGGGGGTGGTTGAAGACAAATTAAGTACAACTACTCAGATGGAACATTATGGTGAGTACATAACTTCTTTATCTGAAGTAGTTTACTTTATTTGGTCTTCAACCTGTGGGACAGAGTCCCCAGCTACCTATATCCTTGGGTGGCCCTCATGGAAGGATGTTCCGAAGCACCGAGAAGCCAAAGGATGCCCGGTCTCTAGATACCAAATCCAACTTACAGTGGGAAATAAAAGTATGATATGAGGACCAAGTAACCGCAGAAAGTACAGTTGTGTACACTTACCATAAATGTAGATGTTAGAGTGTATTAATTGTTGCAGTCATTACATTTCAGTTATCTGCTTGCAGGTTGCCCTTGGTCGACCTGATTAACTACGTCTTGGGTCCTGCATCGGTTGCTGTCCCTTCTTCCATGACGTCAGGTCGTCAGGGGTATAAAACATGCAGCCGACGCCATTACATCAGTTTTTCTTGCCCCAGATGTCAGGTGCCCCCCTAATGTGAAGCAATTAAACATAAAAGTACAAAGATATACCTCCAACAAAAAAGCAAATACATCAAAATGGCTTTTAAGCATAGTAAAGGAAAGTAGAGGTATAGCTAAAAGAAGTTTGGGGGCTGGTGAGAGGGTAACCAGGACTGCAACAGTGAATACACTCAAACATCTACATTTATGGCAAGTGTACACAACTGCATTATGTTCGTGTTTCACTGTTGCAGTCATTACATTTGGGTAGATTCCCAAAGCTATGGTTGGGAGGAGGAGTTTAGATAGCATTAGGGCCAGCTATAAGGCCCTGCAAGACTGCAGTGGCAAAGCCAGCTCTGGATTTAGAGAAAATTGGCAAATGATAATGCTTGGTGAAAGTGTGTACAGAACTCCAGGTAGCAGCTTCTAGGATGTCCCTGGTAGGGATGCCTCTGAGAAAGGCTGTAGAGGCAGATGCAGCCCTGGTGGAGTGAGGTCTGATCCCCTGGGGGATAGGTTTTCCATGGTGCTTATAGCAGAAATAAATGCAATGGCTTATCCATTTAGAAATGGTTTGCTTTGAAATCGCCTTCCCCTCTGGCCCTGCAGCAAATGCTACCAGCAGTTGTTCAGATTTCCTTTGAGGTTTAGTTCTGTCCAAGTAGAATCTAAGTTGTCTGTGCACATCTAAGGAATGCAGTATCCATTCCCTTTTATTCTGTGGATTGGGAAAGAAGGTTGGCAAATGAATGGACTGATTAAGAGCCACACTGGATACACACCTTGGGCATGAAGAATGGATTGGTTCTGAGGGACACCCTGTCCACATGAAAGATGATGAAAGGCTCCACTGCCATAAGGGCCTGTAATTCAGATACCCTTCTAGCTGAAGTGATTGCTAAAAGAAAAGCTGTTTTCCAAGAAAGAAATGTTTTAAGTCTGCAGTAGCAGCTGGCTCGTAAGGAGGTAGAGAGAGTTTCTCCAAGACAAAGTTAAGGTCCCAGGCTGGGGTTGGAGCTCTCCTGGGTGGTCTCAAATTTTTGGCCCCTCTGAGGAACTGCTTGAGCAGTGGATGAGAAAAGAGGGGAGGCTCTGTGTTATAATGAGCTGAAATGGCTGAGGCATGGATTTTAATGGAGGAAAAAGACAGGCCCTTGTGAAGCATCACAGTTATGTATTGTAAAATCTGAGGTAAATTGGGCACTGCTGTGCTCATCCCTCGAGACTGGTTCCACGCACAGAATCTTTTCCATTTTTCAGCATAAGATTTTCTAGTACTAGGCCTCCTTGCCTCTAAGATGATATCCATCACAGGTTTGCTGAGGGATGGTAAAGGAGAGATGAAGTAATTAGCCAGGCTGCAAGGTCTGGTGTTGGAAGCTGAGAGTGCAGAATCTGGTTCTCCTGCTGAGACAGCAGGGAAGGAGTCTGAGGCAGGTGCCATGGAGATAACCGTGACACATGCGCAGGAGGGGGTACCAGTGTTGGCGCGGCCAGTCTGGAGCAATCAAAATCATCCTTGGTTTGTCCTGTTTGCTTTTTAGTAGTACTTTGGAGAGCAGAGGCAGAAGGGGGAAGGCATAGACTGATAGGTTTTTCCAGCAGAAGGACAGAGCATCCACTTTCCAGGCTTGTTTGTGGGGAGTCCTTGTGCATAATTTGTCCAATTGGTAGTTCTGGGGAGAGGCAAACAGGTCTATATCTGGGCTCCCCCATTTGCTAGTCAACATGTTGAAAATCCTTGGTTCCAGTTTCCACTCGTGTGGGTCCATGAGGTTTCTGCTTAGTCCGTCTGCCAGCGCATTTAATTTTCCTGGCAGGAATTGAGCTTGTAGGTGCAATTGGTAGCTCAAGCATGTGTTCCACAATGCCATGGCTAGTCTGCAGAGGGGGTAAGAATGTGTACCCCCCTGCTTGTTTATGTACATACAACAGTGGTGTTTTCCTGTCTTTACCATTAGTTGTCCTGGAAGAATGTGGTCCTTGAAGGCTGTCAGAGCATTCTGTACAGCTAACATTTCTTTTTGATTGATATGCAGGTGCATTTGACTTGGGTTCCATTTGCCCTGAATGCACTTCCCTGCCAGGTGAGCCCCCCATGCATAGTCTGATGCATCTGTTAGGGTTTGGGCGGCAGGGGGTGGTGTGAAAGATTGTCACTTGTTTTGGTGGCAGGCCTCTGCCCACCAAAGGAACTCTAGGCGTAGACAAGGTAGGACAGGAATCATTGTTTCTAGGTCTTGAGAATGTTGACACCATAGGCTTTTTAGATACCACTGTAGTTTCCTCATATGCAGTCTTGCATATGGAATTAGAAGAATGCAGTAGGCCATGAACCCCAAGGCTTGCGGTATTTGTCTCGCAGATAGCAGAGTTTTTGTAGCCCACTTGGCTGAAGTAGGTTGTCAAATGAATTTGCTTTTCTGGCATGAGGTAAGCCATCTGGGAAGTTGTATTCAAGCTTGCTCCCAGGAATATAATTTGTTGACAGGGTACCAGGTGTGATTTCTTTTCGTTTATGGTGTACCCCAGACAAGTTGGAACCCTTTTTACAAAGGCCAGATGATTCAAAAGTATGTCCTGGCTTTCTGCCTGAATTAGACAATCGTCCAGGTGTGGGTATATCTGAATATTTCTTTGCCTGCAAAATGCAATAACTGGAGCTAGGCACTTTGTGAATACCCTGGGCGCAGTAGATAAGCCAAAGGACAGTGCAGAGAACTGATAGTGTGTGTAGCCTGCTTTGAAGCGTAGGTATCTTCTGCAAGATTCCCCGATTGGGATGTGCAGGTATGCTTCTTTTAAATCTAGTGTTGCCAACCAGGCATCTTTGCCTAGCGTAGGAAGTAATTGGTGAAGAGTCAGCATCTTGAATTTTGGAATCTCCAAAAAGGTGTTTAGAGTAGACGGGTCCAGGATAGGATGCCATGAATTGTCTTTTCCTGGGTACCAAGAAAAGTCTCGAGTAGAAACCTTGTCCCTTTTCCTCTTCTGGTACCAGCTGAATAGCCCCCATGCTTAAGAGAGAAAGTACTTGTTTTTGGGCCTCTGCCCACTGATTTAGGGGTAAGTCTGGCCACCCACTTGGTGTTGACAACGTGTGGAAGTGAAATCTGTATCCCTGGGACACTACATTTAAAATCCATTTGTCCTGGGTAATGAGTTCCCAATTCCTTGCATGAAGAGCAATCTTTCCCCCCATAGGGGCAGTCAGTTGATAAGTGCTTGGAAATTTTAAAAGGAAGTCATTGAGACAGTTTACGATAGGGGGGAGTCTTATTATTCCCAGACTTGGAAGTGGAGGCCCCCCCCCACTGCTTAGTTCTGAGAGTCCCCTGGGACTGAAACCTGGGTTTGGATTGAAAGGGGCTGGAAAGGACCAATTCTTAGACGGCCAGTGCCTACTAAATCTAGGAAGCTGAACTTGTAAAAAATCTTTAACAGTTTGCATAGATTTAGCTTCATCTTCCATATTTTTAAGAACTTCCTCAGCCTTGCTGCCAAACAGGCGGTCCCGATTTAAAGGAGCATCCAACAATTTAGCTTTAACATGATCAGGCAAAGATTGCTCCTTAAGCCAAGCATGCCTTCTGAGCACAAACCCAGTAACAGCAGCCTTGCAAGAGGTCTCTAATGAATCAAAACCACATTACAAAGTATGTTTTCCAACTTATTTGGCAGAATGCTTTAAATCCTGTAATTCTTTATTTTCCACACAGTCAAGAATCAACATAATTTTCTGTTTAAGTAGTCCAATAACATGTTGCTGATATTTTAGCATATGAAACTGGCAGTTAAAAGCCCTAATTGCTGAGGCTGCAGAAGTGTAAACCTTCTTACCCCATCTATCCAGCGCCCTGGAGTCTCTATCAGAAGGGGTAGGATTTTTAGCAGTAGAAGCCTTAAAATGCCCTTGGGCCCCCTGTGAAATAGTCTCTGGATCTGCAACAGGATTTTTGAAAAGGAACTTGTGGGACTCGGGGACCCTGTAGTATCTGTCAGGTTTTCTGGGAGCAGGAGGCAGGGAATCAGGGGCCAAACTAGATTCCGAGAAAGCATCATCAATGTCTAGTACAGGAGGAATAGCTAAAGACCTATGCTGAGGTAGGAGAAGGAAATCCCTAAACCTCTTTTTTGAATCAGAAAAATCCTGGCTTTCCCAGTGGAAATGCTCCCTTAAGAGTATGTAAGGTTTCCCCAAAAGAAAAATCCTCAGGAGGGGAAGCAGAGGGAATAGGGTCCTATGCATCAGAATCCTCATAAGTAGGTAAGGACAAATCCAGATCATCAGAAGAGTCAGAAAAAACAGAATCCTGATCAGAAGATTCATAATCAACCTCAGTCCTAGGCCTCTTAGAACGGGGGGGGGGGGGTTGGCTACCCCTGATTAGAGTTATTAGATCTTCAGCCATTCTTATTTGTTTTTTAGGCATAGAGGCCTGAGCATGTGGCCTGGGCGTCGGTTTTTTAGACATGGATCGGGATTAAGGCCTAAGTAATGAAGGAGGCATCGATTTAATATGCACCCTCAGAAGCCAGTGCCTGCACAGCGGCTCCGGACCCATCCAAGGTAGAGACATCCACGGGTTCCATAGCTGAAGCTTCTCGCGGCATACCAGACTCCGAATGGGTCTCAGCAGAGGCCTGTGAATCAGAATTAGCGGGTATCAGGGGCTGCAAAAGCACCTCACTGAGTACTGGCGAATTGGCCGCAGGCTTAGGAGAAGCATCGTTGGCAGTTTTGGACCTCGGCGGCCAGTCTCTGTCTTTATCTTTGCATTTTTTCAGAATCCCGGTAGTCGGATGGCTAACAGATGACATTTCTGGATAATTAAACCAAAAACCGAAATATTTAGAGGCAAAAATATACAGATGACGGATAGTGCACTGATTAAATAAAGCACAAAACCGACAGCAAGGTATGTTGTGGTCAGGGCCTAGGCAAGGAATACAGTACGAATGAAAATCTTTGAGGTATTTGCTTTACACAAGTAATGCAGTTATTAACTTTTACTGACATCGGTAAGGAGCAAGAAAAAGTCTCCCCAACGGGGCACTTAACTTTAGTTGAAGACTTCGGTTCTGAAACTTGAAAAAGAAAATTTCAGGAGTCGGCTGACCGGCACTTGTGAACTGCTTCTGCTTCGGGCACCGCACAGCAATAAATACTGATGTAATGTTGTCGGCTGCATGTTTTATACCCCTGACGACCTGACGTCATGGAAGAAGGGACAGCAACCGACACAGGACCCAAGACTTTGTTAATCAGGCTGACTGAGGGCAACCTGCAAGCAGATAACCCAAATGTAATGACTGCAACAGTGAAACACGAAGATCAAATATCATCGAAGGACACCCTGGACCAGAAGGCCACTGAAGTAGCCATGGACCTGATGGAATGGGTTCTTACCTGACCCAGAGGGGACAAGCCCTTGTCTTTGTTTGTTTCTTTCGGCTTTTCCCAGTTAGGGGTTGCCACAGCGGAACTCCGGTCCGCTAATGATTGGCAGTTGATTTTTACGTACCGGCTTGCCAGGCCTGACGCACAACCTTCAACGAAGGTACGCCCATTCACGCATGTCTCCATGCAGAAGACGCTCTAGCTGAGAATCGAACCTGAGAGCGTCTTACTGTGAGGTGACAACGCTACCGCAGCACCACCACCACCGCGGGTTTTACAAGCCCTTGTACACTTGAAAAATACTGAGAGAAATCCATTTAGCAATGGTCACCTTAAAAATGGGTTTACCCAAAAACGGTTTAGAGAAAGACACTAACAACTGGTCAGACTTTCAGAAAGACTTGGTTCTGTGCAAGTAAAAATGTAGTTGTCTATGAACATCTAACAAATGCAACTTGTATTCACCTTTATTTTTGAAATTTGGGAAGAAAACAGGTAGATTGATAGTCTGACTGATGTTTGTCTCAGATTGGTATGAAGAGAAACCCTGTCCTTGTTGAAAACCATGTACGGAACTTTGACAGACAATGCCTGGAGTTCCGAGACCCTCCTAGCCGAGGTGGTAGACACTAGAAAGGCTGCCTTCCAGGACAGAAATTTAAGGTCTATTGTTGCAGCCGGTTCAAAAGGAGGAGCAACCAGAGCTTGCAACACACCGAGGTAAGGTCCCATGGAGGACTGGGATCTTTGACTGGAGGATGCAAGAGAAAGGTACCTTCGATAAAGGCTTTGCACAATCTGGAAGAAGCCAAAGAAGTCATATTTTCACCAACATGGAAATTGGACATGGCAGCAAGTTGTACCTTCACTGTAGAAGAACTAGCCCTTGTGGAAAAATGTCTGCCAAAAGTTCAAGAATAGCCAGAATTGGCGCAGAGAAGGGATCCAAGTTTCTCTGAGAGGCCCAGATGGAAAAACACTTCCATTTGCTATGGTAGATTTTTCTGGTGGAGGATTTAAGAGCTACCACCAGAATAGACTTGACAGAAGAAGATAAACCAGGAGTCCTGGCAATTAGGGAATTGGAGCAGCCAAGCTGTGAGCTTCAGACTGTCCAGGTTCAGATGAGGGATCCCTGAAGAGTGAGTTATGAGATCCAGGGGGGGGGATCCAAAATCCAAGGAGGAACTAGAAGATGAGATCAGAGGAAGGGAAACCAAACCCGGTGAGCCCAAAACGGGGTAATGAGGATGACTTTGCTTCCCAGTCAACATGTTTTCTGTAAAAACTTTGGGACAACAGGTAATGGAGTATAAGCATAAAGAAGACTGGAGGCCAAGCATGGACGAGTGTCTCTCTGGGGGATTCCCCCGGCAGGGGGTTCAGAACAAAGAATTCTCTGCACTTCACATTGGAAGGAGATGCGAAGAGATCGCAGCAAGGCTGACCCCACTTTAGAAAGATCTGCTCCGCTACTGAAGGATTCAGAGACCACTCGTAAGGCATCAGGATAGAACGGCTTAGCTTGCCCGCCAGAATGTTGGACCATCCCGGAATGTGCATTGCTACCAGAAAGCGACTGGTGATCGCCCATTCCCAAACTCTCATGGCCTCGAGACAAAGGGGGTAGGATCTGGTCCCTCCCTGTTTGTTATGTATCAGACCACTGACATATTGTCTGACTGAATTGCAATTGTTCCCAGAGGAAGAAAGGCTTGAAGGGCCAACAAAGCTAAAAGGACCACTCTCATCTCTCGGAAACGTTGATATGCAAACTGGTCCTGATTGGGGACCACATGCCTTGGACTTTCCTTCCTGAGCAATGCCCCCCCCCCCACTCTAGCTGGGAGGTGTCCATGGTCATTGTAGCTTGGGCTGCAACAAAAGGACGTCCCTCGAGTATGTCCAAAGAATGCATCCTCCAAAGGAGGGACGCCCTGCAGGCTTTGCTTATGTGTATCGGATGTGCCAGTGGAAGATCCGGCATAGATCACTGTATCGCAAGAGTTCACTGTAGTACTCGCATATGCAAACGAGCACACGGAAGAAGTGTAATCGTGCCCGCCATAGAGCCAAGAGCTCACAACACTGCCTCTGCTGGCAGTAGACATGAGTGAAAATGACACTGATGTGCATTCGTAGATTTCGAATTCTCTCTGAAGTTAGGAAGACTTTTGTCTGCAAGGTGTCTATCTGTACTCCGATGAACTCTATGACCCGGACAGGGTGTAGAAGAGATTTGGCAATGCTGACTGTAATCCCTAGATGATCTGCTAGATGCAGGAAATAGTCCCTGGTCTGACAAAGTAGACACTTGGTGGAAACAGCAAGGAGCCAATCGTCCAGGTACAGAAAGACTTGGATCCCATGAAGCCTCAGGCAAGCCACTACCACTGCTATAACCTTGGTGAACACCCTGTGGGCTGTGGTGAGACCAAAGGATAGAGCTCGAAACTGATAATGATTGGCCCCTTGCCGAAGCGAAGGAACCTCCTGGAGCTTCTGTGTATCTTTATGTGATAGTAAGCATCCTGGAGGTCTGTCGAGCACATCCAGTCCCTCTCTTGCAAGTAAGGCAGGATGGACTGCAACGTGACCATCAGGAATTTCTCTTTGGCAATGGACAGGTTCAGGGTTGACAGGTCCAGACTGGGTCTTAAGTCCCCAGTCTTTTTTGGCACCAAAAAGAACCTTGAATAGATTCCCGATCCGGACTGATCTCTGGGGATGGGTTTGATGGCTCGCTTATTTAGCAGCTTGATTACCTCTAGTGCCGCTGCCTCCCTTTGTGTGGGTGGTATTGTCCAGGAGATGTTTGGGTGGCACAGGGAGAGCCACAAAAGGGATTGTATAACCTCTGGATATGATCTGTAGCACCCAATGGTCTGATGACACAGACTCCCATGCTGTCAGGTGCAACGACAGGCGCTCCCCGACTGCCTCCAGAGAAGAGCAGTCGGGCAACCCCTCAGGGCTGCTGTGCGGGCCTCTCAGAGAACGGTTCCAGAGATCCAAATTTCCTTGATGTTGATGTGGTCCTTCTGCCTTTGAGTGGACCATTTGCCTTGCACTGTGAATTGCTGTTAGTTTGTTAATAGCACTGCACCCCACCAGAGGTCTGAAGCATTTGTGGAGACTTGTTGTTGTGGGGCTGGGACTTGAAGGTGGGTTCCTAGATTGAGTTGCAGTGCTGAGACTCACCACTGGATTTCCTTTTTTAAGCACAGGAACAGTGGAAGAGACGAGTCCATGGGTTGAGAGTGTTGGCTCCATAGGTTTTTTAAGACCCACTGGATTTTGCGCATGTGGAGTCTTGCCAGAGGTAACATGGGTATGAAGGATGCCATGTGGCCTAACATATTCAAGAATTCCTGAGCTGTAAAGGAGGATTGGGTAACAATCTGACTGAAGTAAATGCAGAGGTCCTGGATCCTTTGGTCTGGGATGAATGCTTTCATGCAGTCTGTTCTGATTCTGCATCCCAAGAAAATCAAATCCTGTGAGGGGGGGGGGGTCAGGTGTGATTTTTCTAGATTTAGGGTGAACCCCAATTGAGTTAGGATGGAAGACACCTATTGTAGGTGACATAGTAGAACTTGGTAGTCTTGATGAAGGATGAGCAGGTCGTCTAGGTATGGGTATATCTGTATACCCTGTGTCCTGCAGTGAGCAATGAAGTGGGATAGACACTTTGTAAACACTTGAGGGTTAGTGGAGAGACCAAAGGGCAAGGCAGAGAATTGAAAATCACAGGAGCCTATTGCAAATCTGTGGAATTTCCTGTAATTTGGATGGATAGGAATGTGGACATAGGCATCCTTCAGGTTTAGGACTACCATGAATGTCTGTGAGAAAATTAGTGGTAACAGAAGGGGTAAGGTGATCATTTTGAATCTGGGAATGTGGAGGAAGAGGTTTAGGAAGGATAAGTCTGGGATTGGTCTCAAAGGACAGTCTTCTTGGTACAAGAAACATCCTGGAGTAAAAACCTGTGTTTCTTTGTGGTGTTGGCACCTGTTCTATGGTGTCTTGGGTTAGCAGCTGGCAAATGATGGGTGGGAATAGTGGATTTGGTTTTTTGGAGGTTGAGGGATACACCTTGGAAAGGTGGGAGCATCCACCAGGTCATGAAATATCCTCTCTGGGCAATACAGAGGATAATTTTCTGCTGTCATTCTCCACCAGGAGGGTAGGGATAGGGTGAGGCGAAGGGATATGGGTGTTTCTGGATGCAAGGGGGGGGGGGTTGAGTCACAGTGGAGGTGGTCTGGACTGGTCAGACTGACTCTGAAAGGATGTAGTGGGAGAGCTGGTGGGAAATCTGGGAGTAGAATTTGTCTGGGCCATCTATGTCCCTTTGATTGAGGGGATGAATGAAAAGACTGCCTTCTAACATAGGAGGGCTTCTGTAGGTAATTCCTGTGGTATCTAGGAATAGGGGATACCAAAAGATGTTTGACGTTCTGTAATTCTTTTCCCTTTTTATGAAGGGATTTAAGAAGCTCAGCAGAAGCCTGTCCAAAAAAGTACACTTGTGTACACTTACCATAAATGTAGATGTTTGTTGCAGTCAGTTGGGTTATCTGCCTGCAAATAGCCCTCAGTTGGCCCAAATACCAGAGTCTTGGGATTTCTGTCGGATGCTGTCGCCTCTTCCAGGACGTCAGGTCGTTAGGGGTATAAAACATCCAGCCGACGCCATTACATCAGTTTTTCTTGCCCCAGATGTCAGGAGCCTCCAAAATAGGAAGCAATTACATAGTGTGGAACACCTCAAGTAAAAAGTAAATACCATAGCCATAAGATATGGCCAAAAAGAGGACAGATAGAAAGCATAGAAATGTCAGGGTGCTGGAGGGAGGGTAACCAGGACTGCAACAGTGAATACACTCAAACATCTACATTTATGGCAAGTGTACACAACTGTACTATGTTCTTCGTGTTTCACTGTTGCAGTCATCACACTTGGGTTGATTCCCAAAGCTGAGGAAGGGTGGAGGCAGTCAAGTAATAGTAGGGCTGGCTAGCAGGCATTGCAAGACTGCTGTGGCAAATCCAGCTCCGGATTTAGAAAAGACAGGTAAGTGGTAATGCTTGGTGACGGTGTGTACAGAACTCCAGGTTGCAGCTTCCAGGATGTCCCTGGTAGGGACTCCCCTGAGAAATGCTGTAGAGGTTGAGGTAGCCCTAGTGGAATGAGTTCTGATCCCCTGTGGGGTAGGTTTTCCATGGTGTTTGTAGCAGAAATGGATGTAATGTGTTATCCATTTGGAAATGGTTTGCTCTGAAATGGCCTTGCCCTCTGCCCCTGTAGCAAAGCTGACTAACAGCTGGTCAGATTTTCTGAAAGGCTTAGTCCTGTCAAGGTAGACCCTGAGTTGTCTGTGTACGTCCAAAGAGTGCAGGATCCTTTCCCCTTTATTCTGAGGATTAGGGAAAAAGGTTGATAAATGGATGGATTGGTTTAGAGCCACACTGGATACCACCTTGGGCATAAAAGATGGGTTAGTCCTAAGGGAAACCCTGTCAGTATGGAAAATAATGAAAGATTCCACAACCATAGTGCCTGTAACTCAGTCACTCTTCTTACTGAAATGATGGCTAGAAGTAAGGCTGTTTTCCAAGAGAGGAATTTTAACTGTGCTGTAGCAGCAAGCTCCAAAGTGGGAAGCATGAGCTTCTCTAGTACAAAGTTAAGGTTCCAGGCAGGTGTGGGAGCTCTCCTCGGGGGTCTTAAATTGTTGGCTCCTCTCAGGAAAGTACAGTTGTGTACACTTACCATAAATGTAGATATTAGAGTGTATTCACTGTTGCAGTCATTACATTTGGGTAATCTGCTGGCAGGTTGCCCTCAGTCGGCCTGATTAACAAAGTCTTGGGTCCTGCGTCACTTGCTGTCCCTTCTACCATGACGTCAGCTCGTCAGGGGTATAAAACATGCAGCCGATGCCATTACATCAGTTTTTCTTGCCCCAGATGTCAGGTGCCCCCCAAATGGGGAGCAATATATTGCTCCCCATTTGGGGGGCACCTGACATCTGGGGCAAGAAAAACTGATGTAATGGCGTCCGCTGCATGTTTTATACCCCTGACGACCTGACGTTTGCTCCCCATTTGGGGGGCACCTGACATCTGGGGCAAGAAAAACTGATGTAATGGCATCGGCTGCATGTTTTATACCCCTGACGACCTGACATCATGGTAGAAGGGACAGCAATTAAAAACACACAAATATACCTCCAAACAAAAGCAAATACACCAAAATGGGTTTTAAGCATAGTAAAAGAAAGTAGAGGTATAGTAAGAGAAAAACAGAGGGCTGGAGGGGGGTAACCAGGACTGCAACAGTGAATACACTCAAACATCTACATTTATGGTAAGTGAACACAACTGTACTATGTTCATCGTGTTTCACTGTTGCAGTCATTACATTTGGGTAGATTCCCAAAGCTATGGTTGGGGGGATGGATTTATATAGCATTAGGACCAGCTATAAGGCCCTGCAAAACAGCAGTGGCAAAGCCAGCTCTGGATTTAGAGAAAATTGCTAAGTGATAAAGCTTGGTGAATGTATGAACTGAACAACAGGTAGCAGCTTCTAGAATATCCCTGGTAGGAACACCTCTGGCTGTTGAAGTAGATGCTGCCCTGGTAGAATGAGATCTGATCCCCTGGGGGATAGGTTTTCCATGGTGCTTATAACAGAAATGAATACAATGGCTTACCCATTTAGAAATGGTTTGCTTTGAAACAACCTTCCCCTCTGCCCCTGCAGCAAATGCTACCAGCAGTTGTTCAGATTTTCTTCGAGATTTAGTCCTATTCAAGTAGAATCTACGTTGTCTGTGTACATCCAATGAATGTAGAATCTGCTCCCCCCTGTTCTGTTGATTGGGAAAGAAGTTGGCAAATGAATGGACTGATTAAGAGCCACACTGGATACCACCTTGGGCATGAATGACGGATTGGTCCTGAGTGACACCCTGTCCGCATGAAAGATGATGAAAGGCTCCACTGCCATAAGGGCCTGTAATTCAGATATCCTTCTAGCTGAAGTGATTGCTAAAAGGAAGGCTGTTTTCCAGGAAAGACATTTAAGTCTGCAGTAGCAGCTGGCTCAAAAGGAGGTAGAGCGAGTTTCTCCAATACAAAGTTAAGGTCCCAGGGCAGGGGTTGGAGCTCTCTTGGGTGGTCTCAAATTTTTGGCCCCTCTGAGATACTACTTAAGAAGAGGATGAGAGAAGGGGGGGGGGGGTTCTATGTTGTAATGAGCTGAAATGGCTGAGGGATGGATTTTTATGGAAGAAAAAGATAGGCCCTTGTGAAGCATCTCAGTTAAGTATTGCAAAATCTGAGGTAAATTGGTCACTGCTGTGCTCATCCCTTGAGATTGATTCCAGGCACAGAATCTTTTCCATTTGTCAGCATAAGATTTTCTAGTACTAGGTCTTCTCGCCTCCAAAATGACATCCATCACAGGTTTGCTGAGGGATGCTAAGGGGGAATTTAAGTAATTAGTCACACTGCAAGATTCAATGTTTGGAGCTGAGCGTGCAGAATTTGGTTCTCCTGCTGAGACAGTAAGGAAGGTGTCTGAGGCAGGTGCCACGGTGAAATGTGTGAGACACTGCGCAGGAGTGGGTACCAGTGTTGGCAAGGCCAGCTTGGAGCAATCAAAATCATTTTTGGTTTGTCTTGTTTGACTTTTAGTAGAACTTTGGAGAGCAGAGGCAGAGGGGGAAAAGCATATACTGATAGGACAGAGCATCCACTTTCCAGGCTCAGGCTTTTTTGTGATGAGTTCTTGTGCAAAATTTGTCCAACTGGTAGTTCTTGCGTGAGGCAAAAAGATCTATGTCTGGGCTCTTCCATTTGCATGTCAACATGTTGAAAATCCATGGTTCCAGTTTCCATTTGTGTGGGTCCATGAGATTTCTGCTTAGTTCGGCTGCCAGAACATTCAGCTTTCCCGGCAGGAATTGGGTTTGTAGTTGTACTTGGTAGATCAAGGCCGTGTTCCCCAATGCCATGGCTAGTCTGCAGAGGGGGTAGGAATGTGTACCCCCCTGCTTGTTTATGTACCACATAACCGTGGTGTTGTCCGTCTTTATCTGTAATTGTCCTGGATGAAGGTAGTCCTTGAAGGCTGTCAAGTGCATTCTGTACAGCTATCATTTCTTTTTGATTGATATGAAGGTGCATTTGATTTGGGCTCCATTTGCCCTGAAAGCACTTCCCTGCCAGATGAGCCCCCCATGCATAGTCTGATGCGTCTGTAGTTAGGGTTTGGGTGGCAGGGGGTGGTGTGAATGGCAGTCCCTTGTTTTGGTGGCAGGCCTCTGCCCACCATAGGAACTCTAGGTGCAGGCAAGGTATGATAGGAATCATTGTTTTCCAGGCTGTGACAATGCTGACTCCATAAACTTTTTAAGTACCACTAAAGTTTCCTCATATGCAGTCTTGCATATGGAATTAGAAGAATGCAGGAGGCCATGAACCCCCAAGGCTTGCAGTATTTGCCTTGCAGATAGCAAGGTTTTTGTGGCCACCTGTTTGAAGTAAGTCACTAAATGAATTTTCTTTTCTAAGGAAAGCCATCTGGGCAGTTGTATTCAAGCTCGCACCCAGGAATGTAATTTTTTGAGAGGGTACCAGTTGAGATTTCTTTTAGTTTATGGTGTACCCTAGACAGGTTAGAACTCTTTTACAAACGCCAGATGTTTTAAAAGAATGGCCTGGTTTTCTGCCTGAATTAGACAATCGTCCAGGTATGGGTATATTTGAATATTTCTTTGCTTGCAAAATGCAATTACTGGAGCCAGGCACTTTGTGAATACCCTGGGCGCAATAGACAAGCCAAAGGGCAGTGCAGAGAACTGATAATGCATGCAGCCTGCTTTGAATCATAGGTATCTTCTGCAAGATTCCCTGACTGGGATATGCAGGTAAGCCTCTTTTAAATCTAGAGTTGCCAACCAGGCATCTTTGCCTAGCATAGGAAGTAACTGGTGAAGAGTCAGCATCTTGAATTTTGGAATGTCCAGAAAGGTGTTTAGAGTAGACAGGTCCAGAATTGGACGCCATGATTTGTCTTTTCTGGGTACCAGGAAAAGTCTGGAATAGAAACCTTGTCCCTTTTCCTCTTCAGGTACTAGTTGAATAGCCCCCATGTTTAGGCGGGAAAGTACTTGTTTCTGAACCTCTGCCCACTGATTTGGGGGCAGGTCTGGCCACCTGTTTGGAGTTGGCAGCGTGTGGAAATGAAATCTGTATCCCTGGGACACTATATTTAAAACCCATTTGTCCTGTTGCCAGTTGCTTGAATGAAGAGCCAGTTTTTTCCCCAAAGGGGCGGCTAAGAGGTAAGTGCTTGGTAATTTTAAAGGGAAGTCATTGAGACTGTTTACCATAGGGTGGTGCCTTGTTGTTTCCAGATTTGGAAGTGGAAGCACCCCATTGCTTAGTTCTGAAAGTCCTTTGGGACTGAAGCCTGGTGCTTTTGGAATGTCTGGGTTTGGCTGGAGTGGCTCTGGAAAGAGCTGGAAAAGTACAGTTGTGTACACTTACCAGAATTGTAGATGTTAGAGTGTATTCACCGTTGCAGTCATTACATTTGGGTAATCCTGCTGGCAGGGTGCCCTCAGTTGGCCTGAATTCCAAAGTCCTGGGTCCTGCATCGGCTGTCATTGCCCCTTCCCTGACGTCAGGTCGTCAGGGGTATAAAAGAAGCAGCCGACGCCATTTTCGGGTGCCCCTTAAAAGGGTAGCTGAAATTTATATCTATATATAAAATTACATGCAGCAATGTAAACTTTACCTTCATCCACAAGCAAGTACACCACATAGGTTGTATAAATCAGAGAAGGAAAGATAGGTTTCATCAGAAGAGAAGGGGGGGTGGCGGGTGGGTAACCTGGACTGCAACAGTGAATACACTCGAACATCTACATTTATGGTAAGTGTACACAACTGTACTATGATGTTCTTCGTGTTTCACTGTTGCAGCCATTACATTTGGGTAGATTCCCAAAGCTATGGTTGGGAGGCTGGAGCTAAACAGCATTAGGAGGGGCTATAAGACCCTGCAGAACTGCAGCGGCAAAGCCTGCCCTGGATTTAGAGTAGAGTGGCAGATGATAGTGCTTTGTAAAGGTGTGCACTGAACTCCAAGTAGCTGCCTCTAAAATGTCCTTGGTTGGTACTCCCCTGAGAAAGGCTGCTGAAGTGGCTGCAGCTCTGGTGGAATGTGGCCTAATGCCCTTAGGCACTGGTTTGCCATGGTATAAGTAGCAGAAACGAATGCAGTGACTTATCCATTTTGAAATAGTCTGCTTTGAGATTGCCTTTCCTTATGATCCTGCAGCATATGCCACTAGTAATTGCTCTATTTTTCTGAGAACTTTGGTTTTGTCCAAGTAGAATCTAAGCTGTCTGTGTACGTCCAAAGAATGCAGAATTCTTTCTCCCGTGTTCTGTGGATTTGGATAAAAAGTTGGCAGATGAATGGTTTGGTTAAGAGCCACACTGAACACCACTTTAGGCATAAATGTTGGGTTTGTCCTCAGGGAGACCCTGTCCAGATGAAAAATGATAAAAGGTTCCACAGCCATGAGTGCCTGTAGCTCTGAAACTCGTCTTGCAGAAGTTATTGCTAGGAGCAGAGCTGTTTTCCAAGATAAAAACTTTATATCAGCAGTAGCAGCTGGCTCAAAAGGAGGCAGGGTGAGTTTTTCCAAGACACAGTTGAGGTCCCATGCAGGCATTGGTGATCTCCTTGGAGGCCTTAAATTTCTGGCTCCTCTGAGGTACTGTTTTAATAAGGGATGAGAAAAGATTGGTGGCTCTGCATTGTAATGAGCCGAAATGGCAGAGGCATGAATTTTATTAGATGAGAAAGATAGGCCTTTGTCCAGCATCTCAGTCAAGTACTGTAAAATCTGAGGAATATTTCGCACAGCTGTATCTGTTCCTTGTGCCTGGTTACAAGCACAGAATCTTTTCCATTTTCAAGCATAAGATTTTCTAGTACTAGGCCTTCTGGCTTCCAAAATGACATCCATTACAGCTTTGCTGAGAGGTGTGTTGAGTATGACTACATTATCCGCCATGCTGCCAGGTTTAAAGTCCTGAGCTGGCTGTGCAGGATCTGACTGTTTTGCTGGGACAGTAGATGCGGTACTTGAGGTAAGGTCTAAGCTGGGCATTGAGACAAGCTCCTTAATATTGGGTACCAGTGCTGGCGGGGCCAGTCTGGTGCAATCAGTATAATCTTTGACTTCTCCTGTCTGACCTTTAGGAGTACCTTGGGGGGGGAGAGGCAGAGGGGGAAAGGCATATACTGAAGTTTTTTCCAGCTGAAGGATAGGGCATCCACTTTCCATGCTTGTCTGTGATAAATCCTTGTGCAGAATCTCTTTAGTTGGTAGTTGTGAGGGGAGGCAAATAGATCTATGTCCGGGCATCCCCATTTCCCTGTTATCATGCTGAAGACTTGTGGATCCAGCTGCCACTCGTGGGGATCCATGAGGTTTCTGCTTAGTTCGTCTGCCAGAGTATTTTTCCTTCCTGGCAGGAATTGTGCCTGCAGATGTACTTGGTAAGTCAATGCTGTGTCCCACAAAGTCATGGCTAGTCTGCAAAGGGGGTAAGAATGTGTGCCCCCCTGCTTGTTTATATATCACATGACCGTGGTGTTGTCTGTCTTTAATCAGTAGTTGTCCTGGATGAGGTAGGTCCTTGAAGGCTGTCAGGGCATTTTGAACAGCTAGCATCTCTTTTTGATTGATATGTATATGCATTTGGTTTGAGGTCCATGTTCCCTGAATGCATCTTCCTGCCATGTGGGCCCCCCAGGCATAATCTGATGCATCCGTTGTTAGTGTCTGCCTGGCTGGGGGGTAACGTGAATGGCCGTCCCTTGTTTTGGTGACAAGCCTTTGCCCACCATCGAAACTCCTGTTTCAGGCATGGAATGAGAGTAATTATAGTTTGCAGGCTGTGGCAATGTTGAGTCCAAACACTTTTTAGGTACCATTGAAGTTTCCTCACTTGTAGTCTTGCATATGGAATTAGTAGGATACAGGATGCCATGAAGCCCAAAGCCTGCAGAATTTTTCTTGCAGATAACTGGGCTTTTGTTGCTAACATTTTGAAAAAGATAGTCAGTTGCCTTTGTCTGGCGTGAGATAAGCCATCTGGGCAATTGTATTTAAGCTTGCACCCAGGAATATTATCTCTTGAGAGGGTACTAGTTTTGATTTATTTTCGTTGACTGTGTACCCTAGGCATGTTAGAAGTTTTTGAACGAACGCCAGATGCTATAGAAGGATGTCCTTTGTCTCTGCTTGAATTACACAGTTGTCCAAGTAAAGGATATATTTGTATTCCTCTGTCTGCAGAATGCAATTACTGGTGCCAGGCACTTGGTAAAGACCCTGGGCGCAGTAGATAAGCCAAAGGGCAGTGTAGAGAATTGGTAATGCATTGAGCCAGCCTTGAATCCGAGGTATCTTCAGCATATTTGTCTGATCGGGACATGCAGGTATGCCTCTTTTAGGTCTAAAGTTACAAGCCAAGCGTTCTTGACCAGCATGGGCAGAAGCTGCTGCAAAGTCAACATTTTGAATTTTGGTATATCCAGGAATGTGTTCAGAATAGATAGGTCCAGTATTGGCCTCCAGGCCTTGTCCTTTCTGGGTACCAAGAACAGTCTTGAGTAAAATCCTTGTCCCTGCTCTTGCTCTGGCACTTTTTGAATGGCCCTCATGTCCATGAGGGATGAGACTTGTTTTTGTGCCTCTGCCCATTGATTTTTTTGGCAGATCTGGCCAGCCGTTTGCCTTTGGCAGGTTATGGAAATGGAACTTGTAGCCTTGTGACACGATATTTAGAACCCACTTGTCCTGGGTTATAATGTGCCAATTTTGTGACAAAAGTGCTAATTTTCCCCCAAAGGGTGCTGCCAGGAAATAAGTGCTTGGTGCAGGCAGGGGGAAGTCATTGGGACTGTTTTCTGTAAGGTTGTGATTTGTCTTCTCTACTTTTGGAGGTAGAAGCACCCCATTGCTTTGACCTATATGAACCTTGCGCCTGGGATCTGCCTCTAGGGCGTCTGGGTCTGCCCCTTTGAGGTCTGTCTGACACAGGAAAGGACCATTCTTTGTTGGCCAGTGTCTACTAAACCTAGGTGGCTGTACTTGTAAGAAATCTTTGACCGTTTGCATACATTTAGCTTTGTCCTCCATTTTCTTTAACACCTCTTCTGCCTTAACACCAAACAAAGTATCATGCTGTAAAGGTGTATCTAATAATTTAACTTTAATATGATCAGGCAGATTTTGTTCCTTTAACCAATCATGCCTTCTAATTACAGAACCTGTAACTGCGGCCCTGCAGGAGGCCTCTAAAGAATCAAAACCACATTGCAAAGTATGCTTTCCAACTTGTTCAGCTGCATGCAATATATCCTGCATTTCCTTGTTTTCTGCACATTCAGAGTTTAACAACATTTTCTGTTTAAGCAATGCCATGACATGTTGCTGATATTTGAGCATACGAAACTGACAGTTTAAGGCCCTTACAGCCAAGGTAGCAGATGTGTAAACCTTTTTTCCCCATCTATCCAGTGCCCTAGAATCCCTGTCAGAAGGGGTAGGGTTTTTTGCAGCGGAAGCCTTAACTCCCTTGGGACCCTGAGAAATAGTTTCTAGGTCTGGAGCAGGGTTTTTAAAAAGGAATTTATGTGAGTCAGGAACCCTGTAATATCTGTCAGGCTTAACAGGAGCTGGAGGTAAGGAGTCAGGGGTAAGGCTAGACTCCAAAAACACATCATCTACAATGTCTAACACAGGAGGGATGGCTAGAGGCTTGTGCTGAGGTTGTTGCATCTTTCGGCTTTTCCCGGTCAGGGGTCGCCACAGCGGAACTCCGGTCCGCTAATGATTGGCAGTAGATATTTACGTATCGAGTTGCCAGCCCTGCCGCACAACCTTCAATGAAGGTACGCCCATTCAGGCATGTCTCCACACAGAAGACGCTTTAGCTGAGAATCGAACAGGACGTCTTACTGTGAGTCGACAACGCTACCGCAGAGAGGTAGTAACAGGAATTTCCTGAGCCTCTTTTTAGATTCTGAAAAATCTTGGCTATCCCAGTGGAAATGCTCCCTCATGGTATGTAAGGTTTCCCCAAAAGAGTAGTCACAGAAGGGGAAGCTGAAGGAATGGATTCTTCAGCATCAGAATCCTCATAGGGGGGAAAAGAATATTCCTGATCAGAAGAGGAGAAAGGTCCAGGATAGGACGCCATGAGTTGTCTTTTCTGGGTGCCAGGAAAAGTCTTGAGTAGAAACCTTGTCCCTTTTCCTCTTGTGGTACAGTTTGAATAGCCTTTATGCTTGAGAGAGAGTACTTGCTTTTGAGTCTCTGCCCACTGATTTGGGGGTAGATCTGGCCAACTGTTTGGGGTTGGTAACGTGTGGAAGTGAAATCTGTATCCTTGGGAAACTATATTTAAAACCCATTTGTCCTGTGTAATGAGTTCCCAGTTTTTTGCCTGCAGAGCAATCTTCCCCCCAAAGGAGCAGTCAGTTGAGAAGTGCTTGGAAGTTTTCAAGTTAAGTCATTGAGACAGTTTACCATGGGGGGAGTCTTACTACTCCCTGATTTGGAAGTGGGAGCCCCCCCACTGCTTAGTCCTGTGTTCTGCTGGTTCTAGATTTGGACTGAGAGGGCCTGGAAGAGGCAGGAAAGGACCAATTCTTAGAGGGCCAATGCCTACTAAATCTTGGAGGCTGTACTTGTAGGAAATCTTCTTTAACAGTTTGCGTAGATTTAGCTTTTCCTCCATCTTTTTAAGAGCTTCTTCTGCTTTGTTGCCAAACAGGCGTTCCTGATTTAAGGGAGCATCCAGCAATTTAGCTTTAACATGATCTGGCAAGGATTGTTCCTTAAGCCAAGCATGCATTCTAAGTACAGACCCAGTGACAGCAGCCCTGAAAGATGCCTGTAGTGAATCAAAACCACATTGCAAAGTATGTTTTCCAACCAGTTCCGAATGCATTAAATCCTGTAAATCCTTATTTTCAGCACAATCAGGTATCAACATCATTTTCTGTTTAAGCAATCCAATAATATGTTGCTGATAATGAAACTGGCAATTTAAGGCCCTAGTGGCCAAGGTTGCAGAAGTATATACCTTCTTACTTCAGCTATCCAGCGCCCTGGAGTCTCTATCAGAGGGGGTAGAATTTTTGGCAGTAGTAGCCTTAATGCCCTTGGGTCCCTGTGAAATGGTCTCAGGATCCGCAGTAGCATCTTTAAAAAGGAACTTGTGAGAGTCAGGAACCCTGTAATATCTATCAGGTTTTCTGGGAGTAGGAGGTAAAGCCAAGCTAGATTCTGAAAAGGCATCGTCAACAATGTTTAGTACAGGAGGGATAGCTAAAGGCCTGTGCTGGGAGCAGGAGTAAGAAATCCCTAAGCCTCTTTTTAGAATCAGAGTAATCCTGGCTTTCCCAATGAAAATGCTTCCTAAGAGTATGCAAGGTTTCACCAAAAGAGAAATCCTCTGGAACAGAGTCCTCTGCATCAGAATCCTTATCATACCTCTCAACTGTCCCTGATTTTCAGGGACGTCCCTGATTTTGACTCAAATTTTAACTCTGTCCCTCTTAATCCCTCCTAAAACTAGTGACTTTTGGAGGAAAGGTGGTGAATTACACTCAATGAATAATGACAATAATTAAGAGTTATAAACTTCTTTTACTTCAGATAATGTGTATTAATTCATATGCTCTGATTCTGTCAATCTTTCAAGTTAATAGCACTAATATTTTAAGTGTCCCCGATTGTCGCTGATTTTTTCTGGACTTGTCCCTGATTCTGTTGAAATTTGTCCCCAATTGGTTGAGAGGCCTGATCCTCATAGGTAGATAAGGGTAAATCCTGGTCATCAGAGGAAACAGAAATTTCAGAATCCTGGTCAGAAGTATCATAAGCAAATTCAGTCCTAGGTCTCTTACAGGGGGAAGGTTGGCTTCCCCTGATTAAAGTAATAAAGTCTTCAGCCATTCTTATAATTTGTTTTTAGGCATAGAGACCTGACCATGCAGTCTGGGCGTTGGTTTTCTAGGCATGGTTCGAGTTTTAGGCCTTGACGAAGATGATGGCGTCAGTTTAATAAGCAAGTCAATAGGTCTGAATACACCCTTAGAAGCCGGTGTCTGCACAGTGGCTCCGGACCCATCCAAGGTAGAGACATCCGCAGGTTCCACAGTTGAAGCATCTCGTGGCATCTCAAACTCCGAATGGGTCTCAGTAGAGGCCTGTGAATCTGAAGTAGCGGGTATCAGGGGCTGCAAAAGCGTCTCACTGAGTACCGGCGTACTGGCGACTGGCTTAGGAGAAGCATCGTTGGCAGCTTTGGACCCAGGTGGCCTGTCTCTGTCCTTATCTTTACGTTTTTTCGGAATGTCGGTAGTCGGATGGCTTACCGAAGACATATCTGGATAATTGAACAGAGTACCAAAATATTTAGAAGTATAAATATACAGACGACAAATAGTTTGTTGTTTAAATAAGGCACAAAACCGACAGCGAGGTACGTCATGATCAGGGCCTAGGCAAGGAATACAGTATGAATGAAATTCTTTACGAGGTATTTGCTTTACACAAAAAATACAATTATTGGCTTTTACTGACATCGGATTAGAGCAAGAAATAGTTTCCCCAATGGGGTACTTAGCTTTAGTTGAAGACTTCGGTTCTGAAACTCAAAAACGAAAATTTCAGGAGTCGGCCAACCGGCACTTGCGAACTGCTTCTGCTTCGGGCACTCAGCATGATGAGACAGCAACCGACGCAGGACCCAAGACTTTGATTATCAGGCCAACTGAGGGCTGCTGCAAGCAGATAACCCAAATGTGATGACTGCAACAGTGAAACACGAACATCCATGGATGTCATGTACCCCAGGATCCTGATAAACTCCTTTACAAATGCCTGTTTTTTTTACTGCAGAAACTGTTGAAACAGGTCTAATTTATCTGCAGGAAGAAAGGTTCTCTCCAAGGCACAGTTTAACAAACATTCTGCGAGAAGGGATGAGAAAAGACTTTTGAAAGTTGATATTTAATCCTAATTGAGAAGCTCCTGAACAGCTGCTAAAAACTCTTGACAACTGGACAAGATAAAAATTGTCCAAACGTGAAAAAATGTGAATGCCAGAAGGCAAAGACTTGTGCTACACATTTTGTTAATTCCCGTGGTGCAGTGCAGGGTCCAAAGGGTAAAACAGAAAATTCATAAGCCAGGTGTAGCAAACCTCGAGAACCACCTGAAATGATTTTGGCATAGGAATGAGATAGGTGTCCAGTAGAGTTGTGTAAGCAAACTTACCAAAGGAGTACATGTTTCAGTTATAATTGTTGCATTACCCTAAACCATTATGGGTTATTATCCTGCATAGGCTACAACAGCTAGTCAGTTTTCAAAGCTTCAGGACACCTTACACACTCACAAACCGTTAGTCAGCCTGAGCTGACATGACTAAAAGGCAGGTTTGAGTGCCACGCCTTTCAGAGATTTCATGCCAGCTGAGAGAGGGATGCTGAGCCCCGAGAGGCCTTTGCTAGAAAAAAAAAAAAAAAACGCCTGCAGTCTGTTACAATACAGACACCAAAAAAAACAAGCAAACAAACAAGGGGGATGGAGGGAGGGAGCCGCTACAACAGCAGTGATCATATTCCAACATCTACTAGTAAGGTAACGTTTAATTACACAACTGCACTATGTTCCCTATACTGATCACTACTGCAATAAGCTATATGGGTAGATAATCATAGCTTATAAAAACTGGGAGGTAGAAGAAGGAACCAGGAGCCCCTGAAGAATAGTCCTTGCAAAGCCTGACCTATACCTGGAGAAGGAATGTAGACCATAGTGTTTTATAAAGACTACAGAGTTACTGCTTCTAAGAGAGTCCAGTTCTTTTAAAAAAAAACATAAGAGGGACCCAAGGCCCTAGAAGAACAAGCCTCAACTCTGCCTGGAATACTTTTGTTTTGGTGGGAATAATAAAAGGTAATAGCTAAAGACAACAACTTTGAAAATGGTCTGTTTTGACATAGGTTGTCCCTTGAACAACTGATCAGAAGATCTGAAAGATTTAGTTTCTGTCAATGTAGTACCAGAGTTGTCTGTGTGCATCCAGGGTATGAAGTATCCTTGTTTCCCTCATTTCATGGTTCAGGAAAGATCACAGGGAGATTGAGAGTTTGGTTTAAATTACACGTGGATACCTTGGGCATAAAAGGATTAGTTATCATGGAAACCCTGTCTCTGTGGAAAATGAGATAAGGTTGATCTACCATAAGATCTTCCAACTCAGATAATCTTCTTGCAGAGGTCAAACCAACCAGTAAAACTGTTCCCAGCGTTAAGAGCTGGTTGAAATAGAGCAGGTGTTCGCTCCTCTAACACAAAATTAAGATCCCAAGGAGGTGTCACTAGTTTTCTTGGAGATCTCTTATGCAATACCCCTTTCAAAAACATTTCGACATGCGATGCCTTGATAGAGAGGGGATCCATGGGCAGACATACTGAAATGGCAGACAAATGAACGAAGATCAAGACAGGCCATAAGAAAGCAACTCACACAAATATTGCGAAACCCGAGAAACAGTAGCCCTGAATGGGTGCTGGTCCTGTTAGCACTAACCAGATAACCCTTTCCAATTGCTAATATACGATTTTGTAGTAGTAGGCTTTCTTGCCTCCAATAATACCCGTTGGTCGTCCACAGCCACAGGCTCTTAAAACATATTAAGACCCTATCATCCAGGGAGTCAGTTGAAATTGTTTGGGGTTGGGATTTATGAAACAACTCTGCTCTTGTGCGAGTAGATACGGTCTATATATAAACTTGTGGTAACTGCTCCTGAAAACCACACTGGAACATTCCTCTCTAAGGAAAAGAAAAGGCATCTGTTTTCCAGGCCTTCTGGCAGGGAGCCGTGGAGCTTAATTTCGCCAAATGATTGTTCAGAAAAGAAACAAAAGGGTCAAACCTGAGGAACTCCCCAAAGACCGACCAAATCTTGGAAGACCCCATATCTAGTTTCCATTTGAGAAGGTCTACCTTTGTTCTACTCAGCTCGTCTGCCACACAATTTTGCTCTGACAGAATGTAGGAAGTCTGTAGGATGAGATTGTACTATAAAGCTCTATCCCATGCTAATATGGCTAGTCTGCATAAGGGGAAAGGCCTAGTTTCCTCTTGCTTGTTTATGCACTATAAATACCACTGTGATGTAACAACTTGATGTGGTCCTAGGGACCAAATGATTTCTCTTCTCACAAATCACAGAAATGGAATATAAACAGATAATGGGTACTGGTGATCAGTTCAGAGAGACTTCAGATGCCACTATATCCTTCTTATATGGAGTCTGGCCAGAGGTGTCATACATGCCATGAGACCCAGAACCTTAATGTAATCCCCCACAGCGACCAAAGTCTGAGTACAACCCCCCTCGAAAAGATCTGTGGAAGAAAATCTCTTTATAATTTATTTATTTCACATTTGTTGATCGGAAAAGTCAGACTGAGCTAGAGTCCTTTTTCAGCGGAGGCCTGGGTAGAAAGGCTCCACAGAGGTACACAAAAAGGTTACAAAAACAGCATTAATGAGAACAATACAGAAAGTATAGAGTGTAGTACCCTAGTTGGCTATGCAATGTTATCAGCAGACGTAAATGCACACAAACAAAGAGGTGTCACAGGTAGCAATCTTTTGAGAACAATGTGTAAAATAAAGTGAAGTAAACAAGTTGGCAAGACAAATTTCTCTATGTACTGTGGTGTCTAGCAGACACCCTAGGAGCACAATCATGTGTGATGAAGTCAATAAAGACTTGTGAATGTTCTCTTGGAATCTCAGTTTGCACGGGAGATTTCTCACCCAAGGGAGAAATTCTGGACACTGTGAAAAGGACTCCGCAAAGATAAGCAAGTAAGTCTGAATATGGAACAATGCAGATACCCTATAGCTTGCAATATGCTACAACTGGAGCCGGACACTAAGTGAGCACTCTTGGAGCAGTGGACAGCCCAAAGGTTAAAGCAGGGAAATGTGGCTGAAACAATCTGTTGCCAAAGAGAGAGAAATGGCGATTCAAACCTTATGGAAGGGATAAGGGACTGCCCGGATGGGTAAAAACAGTAATCATTCTAACTTGACTGTCCTTTTGTGTTTTTTTTTTGGGGGGGGGGGTCCTGCTTCCTTTCTGGAACCTTCCTACCATTGTATTTTAAAGGATCTGCTCAGCAGCATTTTACTGAGACTGTTTGTTTTGTTTCTTGCCAAACTGGATGAGGAAGCAGCAAAAATCCTTGTTAAAATTAGAGGAGGGCTGAAAAAAAATAAGGATTCCCTTTATCAGCTTACTCATCTAATTGGATTTTTAAGACCTCTCTGCAGCAGAGGAGCTAAAAACTAAATTTCTATCCAAAGGTGAGTTTATCAAGTGAAATACCCCTGTGGAGGCAGCAGGTGCGGGCACCCATGGAGGAGCTGCTGTGTTACAGATCTTTTGTTTCAAAAAGAGCAGACCTTTTGTTAAGGAGGCCCCTCTAGTGCTAGGAGTGTGAGGTGAAGTCCAGTTGGGTTAGGCCAAGGCTGTCAGGGGGGAAGCCCGCCTCACTGGAACATGAGACCAAAGTCCTGAGGAGCAGACAGTTGAAAACAAAGTTGTAACCCCCAGATGCCAAGATAGCCTTGTGAGTTAGTGGTTCCACTCAGTGGGCCAGTGGTCACAGTCACCAGTGCTACAGACAACCTCAGCTAAAAACCTTCACCCCTGGTGGTTGGGTGGGCAGGCCAATGGTACAGGCAAATCAGGCTGAATCAACACGTAGATGAAGACAATGCAGACGAGACAAAGACGACCAAGATCAAATTTCTCAATAGTCATCTAGTTTATTAGAGCCACCAAAGCGCAGTTCCAGACAAGTGAGACTGAGTGGAGTGAAATCCTTGTTAAATACAGTTCTCTGGGGGTGTGTCAGTGGAGCCCAACCCATTGTGGGTGCGACCTTTATTGGGATTGGGTCATCCATACTGAACACTGCCTCTTACAATCTCATTGGTTAGAAAGTGAAGGAACATAATCCTTTAGATGGTGTAAAGCAAGAGGAACCTTTTTCTTTATGTGGCTAGTTTGTTTTATGGTCAAGCCGAAAATGGTGCCTCTTTCTCATGGAAACCCGATAGCATAAGCCAGTAAAAGTAGTAAAAAGTCACTTCCCCCATCCCCCAAAAAAGAAAACAAAACACACAGTAAAAAGCACTCTAATATAATTTCTCCACAGAAATTGTGTTTTTGAGTGTTTAAATAAACTGGCAAATGCTTCCATTTAAAAGTACAGCAAAGTTGTGTGGCAGTCAATAAAAACACATTCCTAGCTTAAAAAGTGCTTCCCACATGCAGGAAAGGAACATTAAACATTAAAAATATGTGGAAGATTTTTCCCCAAAGGGAACTTATCTGCCCAGCAATGGGATAACACAAGCCAACCACTGATCCTCAAAAGTCTGTAGTGGGAGCTCTCTGGTGGCAGGAATGATCTGAAGGGCTAGGCACCCAAACCTGTCTTAGTCAGCTAAGCATGAGCCGACTAATGGTTTGGGTGCATGGAAGGTTCTCTGAAACTTTGGAAGCTGCATGGCTGCTATATCCAAAGCAGAATATAATTTATATAGCTTAAGCTACTGCAGCAGTGATCAATATGAGGAACATCCAAGCTTTACCATGAAAGCCAGAGGGGGAAACAGAGGTACAAGAGACTGAAGAGATCACATTTATTTATTTGTTTATTTGACATTTGTTGACTGGGTTAGTGTCCAGCTGGGCCGGAGCCCTTTTTCAGTGGAGACCTGGGGAGAAAAGCGGCACAAAAACATGACTATATATCGACAGACATAATACATAGCTAAATAAACATAGTTACCAGGAGTAACAATAAACTAAGTTAAAATAGACATTAATATTCTAAATGATTAAGTACACCAGGTACAATACAGAGTAAAAAAAAATCAAACAGAGAAATTACATTTTTAATGATCAGTTCAGCTGAATAGCTGCAGTGGGTAGAACTAAACACAATAAGTTCTACTGGAGTCTATAGTAATCATGCAGATACAAGGTAAAAAATAGAACTAGTAAGAGTAACATAGAGAATCATTAGCGGAAGAGAAGGGAGGTAGGGTGAAATAGGTATGGAAGAAAGACGGGAGGCAAAATGGCAGAGAAAAAAAGTCAATCGGGGGGATGATTACACAGACATAGCCATGTATTGCTTAGGTGTTTTTTTTTACAGCATTTCTGAACTGGTGTTTAGGTTTAATATTTTGTATGTCCAGCGGAAGTTTATTCCAGTTCTCAGCTGGGGAACAGCTGCAAAGTTTTTTGATTATTTTGATTTTTGGCTATAGAAAGGAGATGTTGTTCAGAGCTCCAAAGAGTTCTAGGTGGGGAGTAGGGGATGATGACAGAGATAATGCTGGGACAGGAGGAGGGCAGGTGTAGTACAGAATGAATTACCTGAAGCTGAGAGGGGAGAAGGGTGTGGGGAAGCTCTAACCAATTTAGTTTCCTGAGGGCTAAGCAATGATAAGAATGGTAGGGGTGTTCAGCAGCATATTTGGCCACCTTGTTGTAAGTAGACTCTAGTTTAGAGAGTAGTGTGACTTGTAAGTTGATGAGGATTTGAGAACCGTAAAGAAGGGTCTGGAGTAGGTAGGCATGGGACAGGGCCATCTTGGAGTTCCTGGATAAAACTTTTTTATTCCTGTAAGTTGATGAGGATTTGAGAACCGTAAAGAAGGGTCTGGAGTAGGTAGGCATGGGACAGGGCCATCTTGGAGTTCCTGGATAAAACTTTTTTATTCCTGTAGAAGAGGACAATTTTTTGGTGGGTTTTCTTAATGTTACTGAGAACATGCAGGTCAAATTTCAGCTAGTCATCAGTAACAACCCCAAGTAGTTTGGTGTGAGTTTGCACTGTAGGTGTATTATTATGGGAAGTGATACAGAAAAAAGGTTTAAGATGATTCAAAGTTTTGGGGACGAAGAGCAAGAGTTTAGTCTTCTTTGGGTTTAGGATTAGCTAGTTCTTGTTGAGCCAGTTTTCGATAGACAAATAGGAGTTTTGAGTTGCTGTATGTAGATCAGAGAGGGTATCGGCTATGGTGATGACTGTGGAGTCCTCAACATATTGTACAAGTGATGACAGTGGTGAGGAGGTAGATAATAAATTGGTGAAAATATTAAATATTAGTGGGCCAAGTACTGAACCTTGGGGAACCCGCACATTTACAGGAAGTTCTGGAGAGACACCAGAAAGCCATTTAACAGAATGGAAATGGTTGCTAAGGTGGCTAGAGAACCAGGAAATAGCAGTGGCAGATAGGTTGAGTTTATTTAAGAGAAGGGGGTGAGAGACGGTGTTGAAAGCCTTTGAGAGATAAAGAAAGAGGCAAGAGACTAGTTTGTTCTGGTCTCTGGCTTGTGAGATGGTGTTATGGAAGAAAATTAGAGCAGTAGAGGTGCTATGACCAGGGCAAAAGCCATGTTGAGTGGGGGTGATAAGGTTCTCTTGTATGAGGTATTGTAGGATTTGTTTGTGTATGCATTTTTCCAAGATCTTAGAGAGAGATGAAAGAATTGCAATGGCCTAAAGATGGAGAATATGGTAGAGCTACCTCCTTTATGACTGGGTAAGGTGTAGAATGTTTTCCATATTGCAGGGACTTTGGCTTCAGTAATGGACTGGTTAATGAGAACAGAGATGGGGAGGGAGAGGGAGTTGGCTGCTTTCTGGAGAAAGAGTGGAGAGGGAGAGAGACCATCTATTGAGGGGGAGCAATGTTTAAGTTTAAGAAGCAGGGATTTAATGTAGTTGGTGGATACAGTTTTTAGGGAGAAGGCCAGGGAAGTGTTAGAGGGTTTAAGAGGGTTGGGGGGTAGGGTAGTGTCAGTGGTGGAGTTAGGATGGTTCGTTAATTTGCTGATGGAGCCTATAAAATAGGAGTTAAAGTTAACAGGAGCTTGAAGAGGTGTGTTTGTAGGGCTAGGTTGGGGTGAGGAGGGGTTGCCTAGATGAAGGATTTGGTTGATATGTTAGATTTCATTCTAACAGTGCGTATGGTGATTAGGGAGTTGATACGTTAAGGAATGTGTTGTTAAATTTCATTACAGCTTCATCAAGGGGTAACTGGCTAAGGAATGACCAATCTGATAGATAAGAGATAGCTGTTTAACTTGTTGGAGTCAAAGTTGGTTAGTTTGCGACAAGATTTGAACTTATGTGGTCTGCACAAGTGAGGGGTAAAACAAAAGACTTTAATTTGGCAGTGGTCGCTAAGACTATTGGGCAGGGTTTCAAGGAAGTGATATTTCTGGGGGTGAGATACTAAAATCCAGTCAAGGAGAGGGGAATAATTAGAAGATTTAGTAGTATAAGTAGGTGTGGATATTAGTTGGGTGAAGCCATATAAATTAGTGGAGGAGGAGGAAGATTCAGAGGACAGGGTTAAATGGTTAATGTTAACATCTCCCATGAGTACTGTTTCATTGGGGAGGTGATTGTAGAGCAAGGCTAGGATACTTTCTAGTAAAGCAATGTTGTTGCCTAGAGGAATGTAGATTGCAGCTATGTTAACTGAGGTACGAGTATTTAATTTACAGTCTGCAATAAGAAGTTCTGCTGGCAAGGCAGGAGGGAGGGGATAGTTAGAGGGGTTAGTGTAAGGCGGCTTGAGAACATGGCAACGCCACCTCTTTTTTTTTTGGGTTTTATCTAGTCTTAAGATGTTGTATCCAGGGGGGAGGATATCTTTGGTATGTGGAGTTTTAGCCATGTTTCACAGAAACATCTTGAACTTTAGAATCTTAACAAAAAGGCTTACAAAAGTAAGAACCGGCACAGGTCTCCAGGATCCCTCTATTTTGGGAAGAAAAATTCTTGATTAAAAACCTTTTCTTAGGAGATGGAAGACACAGGTTCTAGGATTCCCAGAGATGGCATGTGATGCAAAAAAAGGGAAGACATTGAAAGATCTAGTTCCCTGGACAAGAGGGAATCCCACTAGCAAGGAGGAAGGATTCCTACTGCCACCAAGCATACCCACAGTGGATTATATTCAGAGCCCAACTGTCTGAAACAATTTGAAGCTACAAGGCAAGATAAACTCTCAGAGACATGGAAAGACTGGCAGGGGTGAAGGAGCTTGGGGCCTGAGCTTTTTTCAGTTCAAATTGTACCTTTATTGAGCTCTGTTCGAGATGCTGAGCTTTGTGCAGTTGGCTAGCTGCAGTGGGGGTAGGGACTATATAGCTTAGGTTACTGCAATATTACCCTGGGAGAGTTGTTCTGAATATTTAAAAATAACCTGGTTGACAGAAGAAAGGCACACTGACACATCTCAGTCCTTGGGAAAGAAATGGCATCTGTTTTCTAGATCTTTCTGTATGAAGCCCTGGAGCAGAACTTCTATAACTGTCATGAATGGAGGCAATCTAATTGAAGAGCTCTCCACAGGTGGATCAATTCCTGGAAAATCCTCAAGTGCACATTCCATTTGTGTCTGTCCTGGTCTGCTCTGCCTTAATGCAAGTAACCTTTGAGGATAGAATAAGTGGAGTTGCTAATGCCCAAGCTGTTGTTTGTGATTTGGAGTCCAAAGATGATTCAGAGATCCTAGAGGATTTATTAGTGCCATCTGTTCTTTGACATTTTTTTTTTTAAATTTTTCCTGCTAGTGCCACAGACCCTGGAAGTGACCCTTTACATATAGCTGCCCAAGCAAAGTCTGAGGCATCTGTGATTACAGACTGAAAAGGGACTGGAAGGGAAAAACAGAGGCCTGGGTTGAATGATAACTGATTGACCCACTAAAGGATCTCCCTTTTGACAAACCTCAACAGTTAAATCTGAAGGGTACTGGTGCTGGGTCCAGACTACTTTGAGGAACTACTGCAATTTTCTCAAGTGAAGACTGACCAAAGGAAGTATGAAAACTGTAGAGGCTATGAAACCTAGTACCCCAGGATGTTCAATGGTACATGCCAGAGTCTGAATGGAAAATTCAAACTGTTTCATGTAAATTTCCACTTTGTCCTGAGGAAAAAATGCCACCAAGAAGGGTGTACCTAAGCAGACATCTACGAAACACTACCCTGTGAGATGGATTGAGAGAAATTTCTTTATTTTTTATTTTTATTTTATTTATTTAACATTTGTTTAACCGGGAAAGTCAGACTTGGAACAAAGCCAATTTTCAGCGGAGGCCCGGGGAGAAAGGCTCCAGATGCATGTTTTTGTAATGTTTTATGTTGACCCAAAAGCCCAGACTGAGAACATTTTTTTGCTCAAGCCAGATATTCTTGTCTTCTTGCAAAAGAATCAACAGCTCCAAGGGGAAAGCAGAGAAGTGAAAATGTAAACTAGAAACAGAAAAATGCAAAAAAATATCTGAAATCTTAAAGAATTGGAATATGATGAGCCTTCTTTAAATCCAAAGGTGGCATGAGGGGTAACAAACCAGAGACTGCATTCTGAATTTTGTGATTTTGATGTGAAGGTTTAGAAAAGAAAGGTCTAGGACTGGTCCCCAAATTACTTTCTTTCTTTGGCACTAGAAATATTCTTGCATTAAAAACTTTCCCTATTGGGTGGGTGGGGGGGGGGGCAGGTGCTGAAGTCCTCCAAGCTAGCATTTGATCTAGGATAGGAGGAAATAGGGACGTTTGATTGGGTGTGTGTAGTGGAATCCCCTGAAAAGGGGAAAGGGAATCCCACTGCCAGCGCTAGCCTTTTTGAACGATTCTCAGAATCCAAGTGTCTGAAGTTTTCTGGTACCACATAGGGAAGTAAAGACAAACACTGGGAAAACTTCATTGGGTTGTTAGGGTGGGAGGGGGGTAAAACAAGATGGTGCATACAGTCAATCTGCTTTTTAGGTTGTACTTAGTTGTGGGAGGATCGTTCCTTTGAGCATCCCTGACATTGCTTTCTGAAATGGTTTGGCTGTGCCATGCTGGAATTGTTTACTTTGTTCATCATAAGATACACCTGAACTGGAAGGAAAGTTTATTTGGCAAGGAGAGATGAAAAAATCTGAGTGAACTTTTTTTTTTTTTTTTTTTTTTTTAACGACAGAGCATTTTAAAATGTCTTCAGATTATTTAAATTTTAACCCTGAGATGATTGGAATATTGTGACTGATGTGGGAATGGAGAGGGTTGTCATGCAGCCATGCTACAGGACTATGTTTTGATCTTAACATGAATATCAACTGCAGGAGACGTTTCCTGGTCTTTATTAAAGTTTAACAGACTACTGATCAACTCCACAGGTTGGAATGTGTTATGGAATCTGTGAACAACACTGCTTTTCATGGACTTTATAGTACTTATTTGGTTGCAGATAAATGCGGCTGTTGAAATGGCCTGGTCCATGAGACCCGAGTTCCTTGTGTTGGGCATATATATTTGTTATTCTGAAATTGCTCATTTTTTGAAAATGTATTGCTCAAAATAAAAGACAATATGTACTGTTGTTGCTTAAGGATTTTTTTTTTTATTCCTACTGCAATTGTCTTTACTAAGGGAGACTTATTTGTGACCAATCTACTACTTTCTGGTGTTTATTTAAACTCTATCCATCCAACTATAACATTGTTTTTGTTTTATAATGTGCTTAAAGATAAGGACCTCAGCAGACGGGCCAAATAATGTGTCTGTCTAGTGGAGCATTCAGTAGTTCAGCTTTGATATTCTCAGGTAAATTCTGAGAACACAAGTCTTTCAATCACCCACTGGCAGCTGCTCTAGAAACAGCATATGGGATCTGGGGAACTTTATACAATTTGTCAGATTTTCTGGGGGTCAGGTGGCTGAATGTTGGGCAAGTTGCTGGCTGCAAGGAAAGCATCCCCTGAGGCTGGCAAAACAAGAGGCACTGCTGCATGACACGGAAAATCCACCTGCAGCAAGCTCTGCTGTGACTCTGGTATTTCTTTTTGCTCCCACTGAAATCTTTTTCATTCTGGCAAAAGAGATAAATCTTGAGGTGGGGAATCTGAAGAAAAACTGTCCTCAGAGTCAGATTCCCCACTCCGTGGAGTAGTAGCTTGAGAGAAAGTCTAATTTCTGTCCCTCAGACTGAAAAATCAGAATTTGAGAGAGGAAAGTATTTTCCTATTTAAGTGAAGGGAAGCCAGGGAATGTAAAGTCTAAAAGGCTTTAAATAAGCCTTCAGCAAAACTCAGCCAATCCTCCTGGTCTGTCCTAGTTGAAGGGCATGCAGGAGAAAACAAATGCCTAACTTTATGCTCTGTTTGCCTGGGAAACCCTACTGAAAAACAGCATCCTGAAGAACTGTCCATTCCCCACTCCAGCTCACCAGAGAGGCTACACAAAAAAGCAATGTCCAGTCCCTCCTCTGATGTAGATGTGAGTGACTCTCCCTTGTCCATAAGGACAGTCAAACAAGCCTTAGTGGTTTCCCCAGAAACAGCACTAGAGGGACAGAAACTAATGAACAGTGTGAGAAACACAATATGGCCACAGCAGAATCACTCATTGATAGCAGAAGCAAAGATGAAGCCAGAATCATGATTTTTGTGGATCAAGAAGAAAGACACAGGAAAGCAGGAACCAAGGTCCATGTCTCTGCTAAAAAAATATGTCTGACAAGTGGGTAGCAGAGCCTAAGTATCACACTGACTAAAAGGGTAAGGCCTGAGGTTAAAGTTTTAGTAAAATCCATTATAAATCCTAGCCCTAACCTTCGGTCACAAATTTTGACAAAGTTTGACAAAGGAGTTTCACGGTTTCTCACACAAAATGGTAAAAACGGAAGGTAGCCCCAATGATACTTGTATCCACAGCTTTATTAAAGTACTAATCCACTTTTGATCCCATGAAGCTGGCGAAGAATGCATTGTTCTGTGGCAAGAAAGTTGATATTTTTGCACCCTAGCCATCAACTTTGTAGCACGCTCTTTGAGCTCTTTAGCAGTGCAGTAGCTAGGTCATGTTGAAGGTGCCCTAAAGCTTTGGAACTTTGAAGTTGGCCTGTCATATAATCCTTGGCAGTGTATGTCTCATACCGCTTAGGCTACTGCAACCGTGATCTAATGATGAGCATCACAGTTTTGTCGTCTAGTGTATTGGTATGAAGGGTGAACACTTATTAAAGATAAGAAAGGTACCTCCTTGCTACAACTCAATATGTTCACAAAAATGTCTAATAAATCACTCACATCTGCCAATAAAGTTAAAATTCTTTATTAAGTGATCGCTAAAATATACGACTGTAACTAGTGTCAGCTCTAAGTGATTTTTGTAGCATTCTTGTGGATTACCATCTTAATTCTATGCTGTGTTTGATAGATTACAGGTTTCCTTTCGGTTGTAACACAATATATACAATTTTTGGAAATGGTCTAATCAAGCAGGGGATTTCATTTTTGATAAGCAGGAATATTCTACAGTATTTATTAAACATTTGGCTAGTTCTATTAAAAGGGACAGTCAGCAGAAATTAAGACGGTCAATATCTTGGACAGAATGCACAGGACAGAAACTTTACAAGAAAAGGATCTGTAAAGATAAAAAAATACTACAGCAAACTAAACATTCTAAAGAGGAAACCAAAGCCTAGAATTTGTTTAGCATACAAAATAAGAAGAAGGTATCAATTCTCCAAAAATTCTCACTAGTAAATAACCAGAGAGGTTTCTGATGCTAAGCTTTGAGTAAAAGGGAATTGTAAAGGATATTGCTGATATCATCCAGATTACAATTAAAGAATATTAAAGTACATGGATTTTATTTTACTGCTGCTAATATGGGAATCAACTTTCTTAATACCTTAATGCCTAGTAAATATCAAGAAAATAATGAAGAATTACTGGAATCTCCCATTAATAAAAAAGGAAGTTAGAGCAGTCATTAATGCCATCACTTCAAGTAAACCTCCAGGGGTCAAAGGGTCTTATTCCCAGACTTCTATAAATACTTCAGATGTGAATTACTAAATCCATTAATGGCTCGTTTGTCAAACAGAAGCCACTGATACTTTTCCTAAAATTACCAATTTGCTATTAGAAAAGACAATACTTCTGCCAGCAACTACAGAATATGTTTATACTGTCAGTTAAAACAAAGACGTATTTTGAAATTCTGCCATTTGGACCAAGGGAAAAAAAAAACAGGTACCCATCTTACTTTACTGTACTTTGATAAGGCTTTGTCACAGGTCATTTTGGAGGGTAGGACCTAATTAGGTTCTAACTCAATATCACAGAAAAACCAAGAACGTGAGAACTCCAAAGGACACCAACTTTATTCACAAACAGTTAAGCGCTTTCCTCTCCACTACAGAGACTTCCTTCTGAGGAAGTCTGGAGTGCTCACATTCTTCTGGTTTTTCTGTGGTTTGCCGAGTTCTAGTTCCAACTCAATATCAAACAGCTTGCGAATAACAAATTATGGCAAATTTTATTAGCTATGGATTTCCCAATTCTACTACCAACTATAACATTCCTCTGTCAATCTCTGTGATGCCCCCTTTCTCCACTGTTGTTTGCTTTACATTTACAGACACTGACAAAGAAAATCAAGGATTCATACATTCAAGGCTATAACTAACCTAAAGAGATACTGTCAGTAAAGCTAGAGATAATGGTAAACTAGTCTCCTCCTTACTTCTAGACATGGCTAAAGCCTTAGACAGTTTGTTACAGCAAACGTATGTCAAATGTTCTCATTAGGTCTCTCTCAGCCCACCCTTCTATGGTTCAAAAGCTACCTATCCAATAGGTATCAATCAGTAAAATAGCACTCCACCATCTCTCCATACCTTCCAGTCACCACTGGTGTACCACAAGGCTCTATTCTTTGTCCCCTCCTCTAACACTTTCACCAACACCCTCCGCACATCAGGCCTCCCTAATACAGTACGCAGAGGACTCCACACTCATTTGCACATCTGATAACATGGCACAACTCCAGAAAATTACTCAGAAAGCTTTAACAGCCACTGAAATATGGCTTTGTAATTCATAACTCATGCTTAACCCTAAAGAACTAAACCACTACTTTTTCCCCCAAATCCCTCTCTCATGAAAAAAAAACAATTTAAAGTCCTCTCTCTTAATATAAACATTTAAGTCACTTCTCATAGCAAATTATTAGGGATGATAATCTTAAATTTGACCTACATATACAAAATTGCATAAGAAAAACTCTTCAAAACCTAGGGATGCTTTACAGAGCCAAAAACTCTCTCAACAATGCAACAAACTACACTTGCAACTACTTATCCCCCCCCCCCCCCACACACACACACTTCTTTATGGCACTCTCATCCTTACTAACCTTCAGGCATCACAAAAATCAAAACTTTAACAATGTTATAACAAATTTGCTATATTTGCAGCAAATACCCCTTTTCAGAACCCACTACTATATAGCATTACAAAGTCTAAATTAGTTAGAAAGTAGAGTTGTATACACGTACCATAAATGTAGATGTTAGAGTGTATTCACTGTTGCAGTTATCACACTTGGGTTATCTGCCTGCAGGTAGCCCTCAGTCGGCCCAAATACCAGAGTCTTGGGATTTCTGTGTCAGATGCTGTCGCTTCTTCCATGACGTCAGGTCGTCAGGGGTATAAAACAGGCAGCCAACGCCATTACATCAGTTTGTCTTGCCCCAAATGTCAGGAGCCCCCAAATAGGATGCTAGTATATGGTGGGGAACACCACCAGTAAAAATGGCCATAGATGAGAGGTAGAAAGGACAGAGAAAACCAGGGGGCTGGAGGGAGGGAAACTAGGACTGCAACAGTGAATACACTCGAACATCTACATTTATGGTAAGTGTACACAACTGTACTATGTTCTTCGTGTTTCACTGTTGCAGTCATTACACTTGGGTTGATTCCCAAAGCTGAGGAAGGGTGGAGGCAGTCAAGAGGTGTTAGGGCTGGCTAGCAGGCCTTGTAAGACTACTGTAGCAAAATCCACCTCTGGATTTAGAAAAAATAGGTAATTGGTAATGCTTGGTGAAGGTGTGTACAGAACTCCAGGTTGCAGCTTTCAGAATGTCCCTGGTAGGGACTCCCCTGAGAAATGCTGTAGAGGTGGAAGTAGCCCTAGTGGAATGTCGGGGTAGGTTTTCCATGGTGCTTGTAGCAGAAATGGATGCAGTGTGCTATCCATTTGGAAATGGTTTGTTTTGAAATGGCCTTGCCCTCTGCCCCTGTAGCAAAGTTGACTAGCAGCTGGTCAGATTTTCTGAAAGGTTTAGTCATGTCAAGGTAGAACCTGAGCTGACTTTGCACGTCCAAGGAGTGCAGGATCCTTTACCCTTTATTCTGAGGATTAGGGAAGAAGGTTGGCAAACAGATGGATTAGTTTATAGAGCCACACTGGACACCACCTTAGGCAAAAAGGATGGGTTAGTCCTGAGGGAAACCCTGTCAGCATGGAAAATAATGAAGGGTTCCACAGCCATTAGCACCTGTAACTCAGACACACTCTTCTTGCTGAAGTTATGGCTAAAAGCAAGGCTTTTTTCCAAGAGAGGAATTTTAACTCTGCTGAAGCAGCAGGTTCAAAAGGGTGAAGCGTGAGCTTTTCAAGTACAAATTTAAGGTCCCAGGGCAGGGTTGGATGCTCTCCTAGGGGGCCTTAAGTTGTTAGCCCCTCTCAGGAACTGTTTGATGAGAGTTTGAGAAAATAGAGGTGGCGCAGTATTATAATGAGTTGAGATGGCAGAGGCATGAATCTTAATGGATGAGAAGGATAGGCTTCTGTGGTGTAGCTCTGCTAGGTAATCCAGGATTAGAGGTAAGGAAGGCACTGCTGTGTCCTTTCCTTGAGACGGATTCAAAAAACAATATCTTTTCCACTTTTCAGCACAGGATTTCCTAGTACTAGGCCTTCTGGCTTCAAGAATGACGTCCACCACCTGTTTGCTGAGGGTTGCTGGTGGTGTATTCAGGGGATATGCCAGGCTGCAAGGTTTAGGGTTTGCAACTGTGGATGCAAAATCTGTTCCTCCTGCTCAGACAGCAGGGTAGGAGTCTGGTAAAGGTGCCAGGGTGGCACTGTTGTCAGACTGCATAAGAGTGGGTTCCAGTGCTGACGTGGTCCGTCTGGGGCAATAAGAATTTCCCTTGGCCTGTCCTGTTTGATCTTGAGTAGTACTTTTGAGAGGAGGGGCAGAGGGGGAAAGGCATAAATTGAGAGGTCTTCCCATTGGAAGGATAGGGCATCCACCTTCCAGGCCCTGCTTTGAAGGTTCCTGGTGCAGAATTTGCTCAACTGGTGGTTCTCGGGGGAGGCAAAGAGGTCCACCTCTGGATTAGAAGGTTGAAGGTGTTGGGCTCCAATTTCCACTCGGGTGGGTCTACGAAATGTCTGCTTATGTCATCTGCCAGTGAATTTTGTTTGCCTGGCAGGAACTGAGCTTGTAGATGCACTTGGTTGCTCAAGGCTGTGTTCCACAGGGCCATGGCTAACCTGCAGAGTGGGTAAGAATGGGTTCTCCCTTGCTTGTTTATGTACCACATAACTGTGGTGTCTGTTTTTCTCAGCAGCTGTCCTGGAAGGATTAGGTATTTGAAGGTGTCAGAGCATTCTGTACAGCTAGCATATCTTTTTGATTGATGTGCAAGAGAATTTGGCCTGGGCTCCAGTGGCCCTGAATGCATCTGCCTGCCATCTGAGCCCCCCATGCATAGTCTGATGTGTCTGTTGTCAGGGTTTGGGCGGCAAGGGGTTGAGTGAAAGCCTTGTTGTGGTTGCATGCTTCTGCTCACCAAAGGAACTCTGCCCTTAGACAGGGTATGATTGGAATGACCGTTTCCAGATCCTGAGAATGTTGGCACCAAAGACTTTTTAAGTACCACTGAAGTTTCCTCATATGCAGTCTTGCATATGGAATTAATAACAACAACAATTGGAGCCTACGGCAGTGTGGAAATAACCACAAATAATGAAAATATATTGCTGTACCACGGACAATTCACACAACGTGAAAAAAGTTATACTTTTATTTCTCCACCAGTAAAACTCCACAGACTGAGCGCTTTCTTCCCTTCAACAGGGGCTTCATCAGAATCTGCCATTAAAATCATAGTTAATCCTTTTATACTCCCCCAATTAATTAATGACATCATCCTTAAAGTGAAATTTAAAGTGAACCACACAATGACCCAAAAATACTACCTAATACATAAAACATTACACAAATACACTACCATCCTATTAAAACATTATTATAATAAATCATTATTAACCAGAAAACTGGTGGTGTTTTAGTGCTCAATTCCACTAAGAAACAACAAAATCAGCACTAAAAGTTGCGAGTCCGAAATGCTCTTTAACATAAAATTACATTTTTAGTGCTGATAAATCATTATTATCAAGATACAATGTTATATAAACCACATTTAAAAATGAATGTTAAAACCAATTCCTAAAAAAATATATTTTTTTGCTAATGCAGCCTTCCTATTTAATATGGGCTTTATAGAGATCAGAGATCATTTCATTTAATCCTGGAACTTGACTGGCCTGTAACTTAATTTGCCACCTAACTTCTCTTTCTTCAATATAGCTTCTAAAATCTCCCCTCTAGGGTTTGGTGCAACTTTCTCTAAAATACCAAACTTAAAACCTATAAAATTTGCACATACACAGGAATGTTTATACAGGGCATTATTACTATTACAAGTAGTTATTAGGTACATATGTTCGTATATCCTGTCCCCACGTCTTCTCTCAGTTTTACCCACAAAAAAACTGGGACAGGATATACACTTCGCCAAATTACTCCAGTAGTTTGACAATTGCCCCATCTAAACTTAACCCGAGTTTTAAGGGTATTAACTAAAATAACTGTCTTCTGTATTTATATATATTTTCAGAGAACAGGTACCACACCTAAAGGTGCCAAATCTATCCACCTTATTTGGAACATTTTCAAAGAATTTTTTCAAGTTTGCCCCAGTCTTAAACACAAAATTGCGTCTAACACCCACTACTGACCATAATTTTGAATTATTCCTCAGAATAGCCCAATTACTTTCTACAATCTGTTTAACCTCGTTTGCCTTACTTGAAAAAGGGACCACCATGGCTCTTTCATATTCTTTATATTCTTTTATTCCACAGTCTTTAACTTTTCCATTTTCCTTTATTCCCTCTGGGTTACCCAACAGTGGTTAATACTCGACTCCCCATTCTTTCTTAACATATTCATAGTTTGCATATGGAATTAGCAGAATACATGAGGCCATGAACCTTAGGGCTTGCACTATTTTCCTTGCAGACAGCAGGGTTCTGGTGGCCATTTGTTTGAAGTAGTTGGTCAGATAGACCTGTTTTTCTGGAGTGAGAAATGCCGTCTGGGAAGTTATATCCAAGCTTGCTCCCAGGAATACAATCTTTTAACTGGGCACCAGTTGTGATTTCTTTTCATCGATGGTGTACCCCAATGAAGTGAGAAGGCTTTTTACAAATGCCAGGTGCTGAAGTAGCAATTCCTGACTGTCCACCTGAATCAGGCAATCGTCCAAGTATGGGAAAATTTGGATATTTCTCTGCCTGCAATATGCAATGGCTGGAGCCAGGCACTTTGTGAATACTCTGGGCGCAGTGGATAAGCCAAAGGGAAGTGCAGAGAACTGATAGTGCATACAGCCTGCCCTGAAGCGTATATATTTCCTGCATGACTCCCTTATGGGGATGTGCAGATAAGCTTCTTTTAAGTCTAGAGTGACTAACCAGGCATCCTTGGCTAGCATAGGGAGAAGCTGTTGCAGGGTAAGCATCTTGAATTTTGGGATCACCAGAAAGGTGTTGAGAACTGATAGATCCAGGATTGGCACCAAGAGTCCTCTTTTCTGGGCACCAGGAAAGGTCTGGAGTAGAAACCCTGCCCCCTTTGTTCTACTGGAACAGGTTGAATAGCTCTGATATTGGGCAAGGGAAGTATTTGCTTTTGAGCCTCTGCCCACTGGTTTGGAGGAAGGCCTGGAAACCTGCTTGGGGTTGGCAGTGAATGGAAGTAGAATCTGTACCCCTGGGATATAATATTTAGGACCCATCAGTCCTGAGTAATGGACATCCAGGTTTTTTGCTTGAAGGGCAAGTTTTCCTCCTAGGGGCACATGTAATTGGGCAGGACTGGGAAGGATAACCTGAAAAGTCACTGTGAGCTTTTTCCATAAGGGGGCGGCTTACCACTCCCTGTTTCTGAGGTGGGAGCACTCCATTGTTTAGATCTCTGCATACCCTGAGACTGTAGTCTGAGTGGCCTGTTTCCCTTGGGTTTGGACTGAGAAGGCCTGAAAGGGGTGGAAAGGACCAGTTTTTAGAAGGCTAATGCCTGCTGAATCTAGGTGGCTGCACTTCTAAGAATTTTTTAACAGTTTGCATAGATTTAGCTTTTCCATCTTTAATTACCTCTTCTACTTAGGTGTCAAACAGTCCTTATTTAAAGGAGCATCTAGTAATTTTGATTTGACATGATCTGGCAATGTTTGTTCCTTCAGCCAAGCATGCCCTCTCAGTACAGACCCTGTGACTGCAGCCCTGCAAGATGCTTCTAAGGCATCAAAACCACACTGGTTTGCAGAATGCATTAACTCTTGTAAATCTTTATTTTCTGCACAATCTGGAAGTAACCCCATTTTTTGTTTAATTGGTTCTATAATATGTTGCTGGTACTTCAACATGTGAAACTGGCAATTCAATGCCCTGATGGCAAGAGTTGCAGAGGTATATACCTTCTTACCTCATTTGTCTAAAGCTCTGGAATCCCTGTCTGAAGGGGTAGGGTTTTTGACTGTAGTAGCCTTAATACCTTTAGGTCCCTGGGAAATGTTCTCTGGATCCGCCGCAGGATTCTTGAAGAGAAAATTGTGAGAATCAGATACTCTAGTACCTGTCAGGTTTTCTAGGGGCCGGGGGGTAAAGTGTCTGGAATAAGACCGGATTCCATGAAGACATCATCTACAACATCCAGTACAGGGGGTATAGCCAGAGGCCTGTGCTGAGGCAACTCTAAAAAAATCTCTGACTCTCTTTTTGGACTGAGAGTAGTCCTGGCATTCCCAGCAGAAATGCTCTCACAGTATGCAAGGTTTCACCAAAAGAAAAATCCTCTGGAGAGGAGGCAGATGAAATGGATTCCTCTGCATCTGAATCCTCATAGGCTGATATGGGCATGTCCTGATAATCAAAAGGGTCAGAGTCATCGGACTCCTGGTCTGCAGAATCAGAATGAAACTCAATTCTTTGTCCCTTAGCAGGGGAAGGCTGGCTTCCCCTAATTAGGGTAATAAGGTCTTCAGCCATTCTAAGTATTTGTTTTTGTGGCATGGGAGCTTGAGCATGTGCTTTGGTCATTGGTTTTCTAGGCGTAGTGCATACTCTGGGCCTAAGAAAGTCAGTAGTTTTAGCTAAAAACAAAGTCGTCGGTTTAAATCGAACATCGGTAGGTCAGAATACACCCTCAGAAGCTGGTGCTTGCACAGTGACTCCGGACCCATCCAAGGTAGAGATGTCCACAGGTTCCATAGTCGAAGAAGCATCTCGTGGCATACCAGACTCCGAATGGGTCTCAGCAGAGGCCTGCAAACCTGTAGAAGCGGGCATCAGGGGCTGCAAAGGCGACTAGCTTAACGGAAGCATCGTCGGCAGTTTTGGACCTATGCGGTCTGTCTCTGTCTTTACGTTTTTTCAGAAGATCGGTAGTCTGATGGCTTATTGAAGCCATTTCGGTATACGTAGAATGACAGCGAAAGAATTTAGTGACAAAGATATTCCAACGACGAATGGTTTGGGCGTTAAATAAGGAACAAAACTGACAGCGATGGACGTCGTGGTCTGAGCCTAAACAGGTGATGCAGTAAGAATGAAAAATCTTTGTGAGGAATTTGCTTTCAACAGGCAAGACAATTGTTAACTTTTTCTGACATCGGTTAGAGGAAGAAAAAAGGATCCCCAATGGGGTACTTAGCTTTAGAAGACTTCAGGTTTCAAACTCGAAAAATGAAAATCTCAGGTAGTGGCCGACCGGCACTTGCGAACTGCATCTGCTTCGGGCTCCTCGGCAAGAAAGACTGATGTAATGGTGTCAGCTGCATGTTTATACCCCTGACGACCTGACGTCATGGAAGAAGCGACAGCATCCGATGCAGAAATTGCAAGACTCCAGTATTCGGGCCGACTGAGGGCTACCAGCAGGCAGATAACCCAAGTGTGATGACTGCAACAGTGAAACACGAAGAACATCTACCCAACCAACATTTACACAGCTTCTTATCACCTATAAAATTATCAAGCATCCATCGGCTTGTCTGGCACTAAACATTCTACACAACCATGTTCCCAGTCGATCTTTACAATTCTTGACCAAAAACTCTTGCCTGTATATAAGCCTACAAAAATCTGCTGGGCATTGTCTATACTCGCACCATGTTGCTAAGGGCTGGAATTTTTTACCTGCATCCCATCAAGTCAATACCCTCCCTCCCATCCTTCAAAACCATTCTGAAAGCCTTCCTAGCCAAAAGCTGGCTCTGTTCTTGCTTAAAAGCAAGATAAACTATATCCCTAAATGTGAATAAGTACCTATTTATACCTTACACCTCCTTACTTTCCCTTCTTCACTTCTATCAATTTCCTTCTCCTGGCTTTCTCTCTAAATATACCATAAGCTTGCTTTACTCTCGCTTCATATTGCAATTCATGTTTGTATTATAACATACCTTTAATTTCTCTATAAACTGGCTAAAATTGCTATTAAATCATTGTCAAATAACTCATATCTATTCTTAACCAATGTTTTCGTATTATGTCTAATTTGGTGTAATTATTTAAACTGCAGTTTTTTTGTATTATTTTTAAAGATAGCAAAATTATCATTCTTAATTTTTTGTAATACTTTAGAGCTTTTCTCCCCAGGCCTTCACTGAAAAGGGTTCCTATCTTGTCAGACTTTTCCCCCTGTAATCAAATGTCAATCAATAAATGCCAACAAGCATGGCAATAGCTAAGCCTCTGCTCTATCCTTGGGTTAACACTAGCTTCTCTAAGACTACTACATTGTGTCCATATATGCATTGTCGTCTCCCACCCGTGAAAAAAAATGCATTCTGGTCAAACATTCCCCAGCAAATACTCTGGTATTGCCATATATTTAAACTGCAATAAACAGATTTTTTTTTTAAAAAAAAAGCTTCATAGAAAGGTACTAGGTTATCTGCCCGAAGGCATTTATAAGCCTAACCAGAATGTGTTAGCTTTTGCCGCCCCCTTAGATTAGTTCCCTGTGCCTCTGTCCAGCCAGAGCCACTGAAGTGATCCCCGAGGTAAACTTTCTGTTTCCCATCCACTCGTCAAGATTTCTTTTGAAGAGGGTTACCGAGGAGCTCTGCCTAATGTAGATTGGGATCGTGTTCCAAAGTATGGGAAGTCTCTGGGACAGGAATCTATCCCTCCAGCAAGTCCTATTTATTGTTGCGGTGAGGTTTAGATCCCTAGAGCGTGTGACGGGGGAGATCAGGTTTTCTTTAGGTGGAGCATGTCCATCAATTCTGGGTTGGACATGGCCTTGTAGGTCAGGCAGAGATCACCTCTGAGTAGGCGGTATGCAACCGAGTACAGCTGTAATTTCTTCAGTCGAGCTGCATATGGCATCTGTTTGAGGCCAGTGATCCTCTTGGTGAGGTACTTCTGTGGTTGTTGCAGGTGTCTTGTAAGGTACATCCCAAACAGGGAGTTGTACTCTATGATGGGTCTGATGAGTGATGAGTAGAGGGGCACAATTACCTCTTTTGATCTGGATGCGAACCCTTTTGTGATTAGGTGGGCCACGTAGAAGGATTTTATAACCACTTTGGCAATGTGATTATCAAAGGTGAGATTACCATCTACTTGGGTCCCCATATTCCTTATTACGTCTTCCATATTTAGGGGACTACCACCTTTGTGGTAGTTTGTGGGTACTTTTGTTTTTTCCAAAGGGGATGACTATGCACTTTTTGGCATTTAGCTTGAGGCCATGATTTTGACACCAGGTATCCGTCTCAGTGAGACCCTTTTGGAGGATGTCTATGTCAGCTGGAGAGTCAATTATAGCCCCTAGTTTGCAGTTGTCTGTGAACTTGGTCAGCCATAGTTCTCCTGTGCTTGCCTGTACCTCTGAGAAGTATATGCCGAACAGGGGGGGTCCTAGGACTGAGCCCTGGGGAACTCCACTTGTAACCGATTTAGAGTTGGACCTAGCTCCCGCAACTCTCACCATGTGGTTCTGTCAGTGAGCCATTTGGCAACCCATCTTGTGACGTAGGGCTTTATGTTCAGGCTGGTGAGCTTGTCTATAATACCAGAATGGGGAATGGTGTCGAAGGCCTTTGCGAGGTCTAGGTAGGCTGTGTGTACCACCTTTCCCTCATCTATAGCCTTGGTAACGATCTCAAAGAAGTCCACCAGGTTTAGGAGGCATGATCTGCCCTTAAAGCCAAACTGGGTAGGGTCCAGTGTTTGGAGGTTCCCAATGTCTCTGTTAATGAGTTCCATGATGCTGCACTCCATAGCTTTGCAGACCAAGCTAGTCAGGCTTATAGGGCGATAGTTCCCGGGGTCTGTTGTGGCTCCACCTTTGTGGAGCGGAATAACTGCTGCGCGCCACTCTATGTAGCCTGTGGAGAGGCTGAGTTTGAACAGTGTGTTTAGGTGAGGGGTTAGTTAGTCTTTGAGCTCGTGTAGGACGCAGCCTGGGACACCGTCCGGTCCCATTGATGCTGTGTTTTTGGCTTTGGAGAGGGCTGTTTTAACCTGAGTGTCTGTGATTTCAGGGACTCTACATTCTTCTGGTATGGTTATGGGCCCTCTTGGGGGTGAAAGGGGGGTGAAGTTTGTGCTGAACCGGTCTGCCAGGATGTTGGCGATATCGGTCGGTTCAGTGTATTTTGTGCCATTTTGCACCAACTCCGAGCAGATCTGAGCATTGCCACTTAGATTCTTGACATAGCTAAAGAATTCCTTGTGGTTATCTTTGGATTCCTTGGTAATTTTTCTTTCAAAGCTCACCGTGGATGATTTTATGAGGGATCGTAGTTTCGTGCTGATACTGATCATGAACGTCTTTCCCTTCTTAGGATTTTACTCTTTTCTGTACTAGTTTCCTCCTCCTATTGTATAGCTTGTTTATGGCAGGAGTCCATCAGACTGGTTTTAGTCTTGGTTTTGCTTGGGATGGCATGATCCATGCATTCTTGTAGGTGCCCGTAGAATGCATTAGTAAAGAATTTTGCAGCTTGGACAGCGTTATCCTTCAGCATGGGGGCTTTGAAACTTTCCACCTCGGTCTTAAATAATGTGAAGTTTGCTTTTGAAAAGTTTTTCACTGTGGTTTTCTTGTCCGGGGGTGGGGGTGGAATGTGGATATCCAAAGTGATTTGTTTATGGTCAGATCTAACCAGCGAGGGGTTGACCTCTGGTGTGGAATACCGGTCGCCCATGTTGGTAATGACCAGGTCCAATATGTTGTCACCTCTGGTGGGAGTGTTGACCAGTTGAACCAGGGCATTTGAGTTTATAAATTCTAGGAAATGTTGGGCCAGGAAGTTAGTACTTGAGTAGTTCTCCCAGTTAATGTTTGAATAACTGAAATCATCCAATATTAGGGTGTTTGGTAGGACCTTTATGTTTCCCAGTGTTTCCAGGAATGCGGAATGGGGGTCCTGGGACATGGTGGGTGATCTGTAGCAAACTACAATTTGAATTGCAGTTTTGCCCACTGTTAGTTGCATGTGGATGATCTCTGAAGCATCGTGCTGTGCCACTAACCTGGAGGTGTGGGTATCCTTGATGAATATGGATACGCCCCTGCCTTTTGTATTTCGGTTTGGGTTCTGTGGCTGAAATGTATGGTATGAGTTGTAGCCTGGTAGTGCTGGGGTGCTCTCTGGAGCCTTAAACCAGGTTTCTGTTACTGCACATATATCGATTTTCTCCATACTGAGGAGAGCCTCGAGTGTGTGCATTTTGAGGTTCAGACTTCTGGCACTGAGTAGCACTACCCTCAGTTTTTTGTTACTTGTGCTATTTACGGCGGTAGGTTTGTCTTTTGAGCCTTGCCTAAAAAAGGCACTATGGGGGTGGCAAGAGCCTTGGCCAGTATTCAAAAGCCTAAGGGTGACAGGTGCAAGCCATCTCTAGTGAAGAAGCGTGGCCTGTCGAGCATGTCATCCCAGGCAGACAGACACTGGATCCCCATTGAATGACACCAGAAACTTAGCCAATTGCTGAAGCTGAGAATTTTTTCTTTATACCGTGGTATCATTCTTGGTGAGGTCAGGGTCATACTGGCCTGGGCTACGTGATCAGAGAGCTCTTCCATTTCTCTTTTCATGTAGCCCAGAGAGGTACGGCTCAGGTCATTCACATCAACATGGACAATGACAGAGTCATATCTGTACTTGTTCTGTAGCGACCTGAGTACTTGTGTTATGTGGCGGATCCTGGCGCCCAACAGGCAGCTAACAGTAACCTTCTCCTTATTCAGCCTAGTGAGTGGGACGTCACTGTGCCTGACTATAGAGTCACCTATTACTAGTATGTTGGGTATGTTATTTTGCATTACAGCCGAGTGACGTCTCCAGGCGTTTCTGCAGTTACACCCTACTGCTCCTCTAGGCGTCAAATATTGCCTGTTCATATTTGCATTAATAATTCCAACACCCTGTTACATACAAGGTATCGGAAAATTTTATCTTGAAGCATACATGATAGCAAACACAATTGTATTGATATATGACCTCTGTCAATTGGTATTTGTTAAAAATGTAAGGTGATAACTTCAATTTTTAAATGCTGAAGCCACACCCACTAGGAGTTAAAGGTGCACACTCAAAAGAGCTCTACTGGAGGGAATGGTGTGATTGCATGGCACACTGGTTTTGTGAAGTATGTGTTTCATGGTTTGTGTTGGGGGGGTGGAGGTTGCTTGGATGTTTGCTTTGGAGGTCTCTGTTGGTTTTGCAGATTTTTATTTAGAGCCTCTGAGTATGTTTTCATGTATTTGTGTGTTTTTTTTTTCCAGTGCTGCTTTAATGGGTTTATGTGAGACTGGTGGTGTGATGCAAGTATTTCCCTTCTCCTCTTGACTGTCTGATCCAGTCTTGTGTTGAGAGAGCTTAGCCTCCAGTTTGGCTGTATAATTGCATCTCTCACATGTATTAGTGTTTGGTGGTATGAGGAGGGGGTTGCCTGTGTACATGAGGCAGTTGTAACTGCCTCAAAATGCCCAGATTCACCAGTTGGACTGGAGACTACACCTGAAACTGCCCTTTGGACATGCCTGGATAGGTACAGTGAACTGTTTTACTGGATGGCTGGTAAGGTCGAATAGAGAGCCTTGTCCTTCTGTACAGTACAGGAGGGTCTAATGCTAAGGTTTATAAGTGCTTGCTATAAGTTTTGATAAGTGCCAGGCTGGAAATGAGTGGCTTGAGTGCTTAAGTTGAAAGTTTGTCTAGTTGCAAGGGAAAAATTGAAGAGGAGACTTTGTGGAGCCGGGAATAGTTTTACCCTAGCTAACCGGCGCTGCCCAGTGTGCAAAACCGGGCAAATACGGTATTTATAGCAGGGAAATGAAAGAGATACAAATTAGCCCAAAATGGCCAATAAACTACTAATTTCTGGGCTGAAACCGCTCCTCCAGGGACAGACAGGCTGCTCAAAGCTCCAGTCTCTCACAGGTGAACAGAGAAAGTACAGTTGTGTACCTAACATAAATGTAGATGTTAGAGTGTATTCACTGTTGCAGTCACTACTCTTGGGTTATCCTGCTGACAGGCTACCCGCAGTCAGCCAGAAAAGTCTAGGTCCGGCGTCGGTTGCTGTTGCCTCTTCCCTGACGTCAGTTCGCCAGGGGTATAAAAGATGCAGCCGACGCCATTTTCTTCAGTTTTTCTTGCCCCAGATGTCAGGTGCCCCCAAATTGGTAGGCTGAAAAATATGCCAATAAGTATGCATGCACAAAAATAACATTTCCTTCATCTACAAGCAAATACACCACATAGGTTGTATAGAATAGAGAAGTACAGATAAGTCCCAGCAAAGAAAAGGGAGATGGTGGGTGGGTAACCTGGACTGCAACAGTAAATACACTCGAACATCTACATTTATGGTAGGTACACAACTGTACTATGTTCGTGTTTCACTGTTGCAGTCATTACTCTTGGGTTGAATCCCAAAGCTGAGGATGGGTGGCTGGGCTAAATAGGATTAGGAGAGGCTATGAGGCCCTGCAGAAAGTACAGTTTTGTACCTACCATAAATGTAGATGTTCGAGTGCTAATACAGCTGCAGTCATAACAGATGGGTTCTCCTGCCGTCAGGTGGGTCCTCGGTCGGCCGAATTCCAAAGTCTAGGTCCGGCGTCGGTTGTCGTCGCTTCTTCCCTGACGTCAGTGCGACAGGGGTATAAAAGAACCAGCCGATGCCATTTTCTTCAGTTTTTCTTGCCCCAGATGTCAGGTGCCCCCAGAAGGAAGGCAATACATAAATGTATGTAATAAAGCAATGCAATATAATCAAAATACAGTAGTTGCAAGCAAATACACCATAAATGAATACCCCAATCAGGTTGTATGAGGAGGTGTTAGCCAATAGGCCTGTCCCAAGAGGGGAAGGAGGGAGGGAAACCTGGACCGCAGCTGTATTAGCACTCGAACATCTACATTTATGGTAGGTACAAAATTGTACTATGTTCATCGTGCATACAGCTGCAGTCATAACAGATGGGTAGAATCCCAAAGCTAAGAAAGGGGTGGTAGGCACTAGGTGGCACTAGGAGGAGCCAGGATGCCCTGCAAGACTGCAGTGGCAAAGCCTGCTCTAGTTTTGGAGTATAATGGTAGGTGGTAGTGCTTGGAGAAGGTATGCACAGAACTCCAAGTGGCTGCTTCCAAAATATCTTTGGTAGGAACTCCTCTGAGGAAAGCTGCAGAGGTAGCTGTGGCACTTGTGGAGTGAGATCTGATGCCTGCAGGTACAGTTTTACCATGAAAAGAGTAACAAAAGCGTATGCAGTGGGCTATACATTTTGAGATTGTCTGTTTGGAAATTGGCTTCCCTTGAGCTCCTGTAGCATAGGACACAAAGAGCTGTTCTGTTTTTCTGAAAGGCTTTGTTCTGTCCAAATAATAACGCAGCTGTCTGTGGATGTCCAAGGAATGTAGTAGTCTCTCCCCTTTGTTTTGAGGATTAGGGTAAAAGGTAGGTAAGTAGATAGCCTGATTCAAAGCTACCCTGGATACCACCTTTGGCATAAAGGACGGGTTGGTTCGTAAGGAAACTCTGTCCTGATGGAAGATGATAAAAGGCTGCACAGCCATGAGGGCTTGTAGTTCCGATACCCTGTGAGCTGAGGTGATAGCCAGAAGGAAAGCTGTTTTCCAGGACAAATATTGCAAATCTGTTGAGGCAGCTGGCTCAAAAGGAGGCAAGGTCTGCTTTTCTAAAATGAAATTGAGGTCCCAAGCAGGTATTGGTTGTTTCCTTGGGGGTTTTATATTCTTAGCCCCTCTGAGGAACTGTCTTAAGAGGGGTGAGAGAATAAAGGTGGATCAGTGTTGTATTCTGCAGAAATGGCTGAGGCATGGATTTTGATGGAGGAAAATGCAAGTCCACTGTTTAGCAGCTCAGCTAGATACTGTAATATCTGAGGTAAATTCAGTTTTCCAGGATTCTGGCCCTTTTTCTCATTCCAGGCACAAAATCATTTCCATTTTGCAGAGTAAGCTTTTCTAGTAGACGGCCTTCTGGCCTCCAAAATGACATCCTGCACCTCCTTGGAGAGTAGGGTCTGTTGTGATGTTAAGGAATCTTCCATGCGGCCAGACTGAGTGTTTTCAGCTGACTGTGAAGAGTTTTGAAGCTGTGCTGAGTCAGAAGAAGAGGCATTAGAGGTAGGGTCCATGGTGGGGAATGCGTCAGGCTCCTCAGGAGTGGGTACCAGTGCTGTCTTGGCCAGTCTGGAGCAATGAGAATCATCTTTGGTCTGTCTACTCTGGTTTTTAATAGAACTTTGGGCAGCAGAGGAAGAGGCGGAAAGGCATAAACTGTCATTGTTGTCCAACTGAAAGAGAGCGCCCACTCTCCAGGCCTGTGGATGAAAAGTCCTTGAGCAGAATTTTGTCAATTGGTGATTTTTGTGGGAGGCAAAGAGATCTATGTCTGGCCTTCCCCATGCTTGTATTATCTCTGTAAAAACTTGAGGATGCAACTTCCATTCGTGTGGATCTGTCATATTTCTGCTTAGGTTGTCTGCCAGCGTGTTTTCCATGCCTGGCAAGTACTGTGCTTGAAGTTCGATTTGTAATTACAGAGCCATGTTCCAAAGTGACATGGCCAGCCTGCATAGGGGGTATGAATGGGTTCCTCCCTGTTTATGTAGCACATTACTGTGGTGTTGTCTGTCCTTATCAATAGTTGACCTGGATGCAGGAGGTCTTTGAAAGCTATAATAGCATTTATTAATGCTAGCATTTCCTTTTGATTGATGTGAAGGTGCTTTTCTTTTTGGGACCATTTGCCCTGAATGCACCGATCCGTCATGTGCGCCCCCCCCAGGCGTAGTCCGAGGCGTCTGTTGTGATGACTTGATTTGCTTGAGGCTTGCAGAATGGGAGACCTGTGTTTGTTTGGCATGCTTGAGCCCACCACAGAAATTCCTTTTGAAGACATGGAATTAGTGGTATTATTGTTTCCAAACTGTGGCTGTGTTGAGACCATAGGTTTTTCAGGTACCATTGAAGTTTCCTCATATGCAGCTTTGCACATGGGATTAGTAGGATGCAAGATGCCATGAATCCCAGAGCCTGCAGGATTTTCCTTGCAGTCAGCCTGGTGACATTTGCTAGTTTTCTGAAGTATTGAGTTAGTTGCCCCTGTTTCTCTGGCGTGAGGTAGGCCATCTGGGTGTTTGTGTCCAAGTTGGCACCCAGGAAAATTATTTTCTGAGAGGGTATTAGCCTTGATTTCTTTTTGTTGACTGTGTATCCCAGAGAATTCAACAACATTATTACAAAAGCCAGATGTTTCAGAAGTATGTGCTTGCTGTCCGCTTGGATCAGGCAGTCGTCCAAATATGGGTATATTTGTATCCCTTGAAGTCTGCAGTAGGCAATTACTGATGCCAGGCATTTCGTGAATACTCTGGGCGCAGTAGATAAGCCAAAGATCAATGCAGAGAATTGATAATGGGTTGAACCTGCAAGAAATCTGAGGTATGCAAGAAATCTGAGGTATCTTCTGCAATTTTGTCTGATTGGGACATGCAGCTATGCCTCCTTGAGGTCCAATGTTACCAGCCAAGACTCCTTGCCCAGCATGGGAAGAAGCTGCTGTAATGTGAGCATTTTGAATTTTAGTGCAGTAAAATGTGTTTAGGATGGATAGGTCCAAAATAGGTCTCCAATCTTTTCCCTTCCTTGGTACCAGGAATAGTCTGGAATAAAAACCTTGACCTTGTTCTTGAGTAGGTACCTCTTGAATAGCTTTCATGTCCATGAGATCTGAAATTTGTCTTTGTGCCTCTGCCCTTTGATTGTGTGGCAGGTTTGGCATGCCTCTCATTTTTGGAAGGGTGTGAAAATGAAATCTGTAGCCTCTGTTTATAATGTCCAGGATCCATTTGTCTTTTGTGACAATATGCCAATTTTTCGAAAATAATGCCAGTTTTCCGCCTAAGGGTGCTGCCATTTGAGCCTTGCTTGGCATGCAAAGGGGAAAGTCATTGAGCTTGCTTTCTGAATGGCTGCAAACTATCCTCACCACCTCTTTGTGTAGGAGCTTGCCATTGTCTGCCTCTAAACGATCCTTGAGATTGCCCTCTGCCCCTCGGCACCTGTATCTACCTCTTTGGGGTCTGTCCGTGGCTGGAAAGGACAATTTTTGAAAGGCCAACTTCTACTGAAACGTGGAGGTTGTACCTGTAGAAAATCTTTCACTGTTTGCATTGATTTAGCCTTTTCCTCCATTTTCTTTAATACCTCCTCAGCTTTAACACCAAATAATACATCCTTTTGTAGAGGGGCATCTAGTAATTTAGCTTTGACATGATCTGGTAAGGTTTGCTCCTTGAGCCAGGCATGTCTACGTATGACTGATCCTGTAACAGCAGCTCTACATGAGGCCTCTAGAGCATCAAAACCACATTGCAAGGTATGTTTACCCACTTGTTCTGCACTATGCATCAAATCCTGCAACTCCTTCAAGTCTGGTTGTTCAGGTTGTGACATTTTACTTCTCAACTGTGATAACAGAAACTGTTGGTACTTTAATGGAACTGGCAGTTTAATGCCCTCATGGTTAAGGTGGCCGAGGTGTATACCTTTTTTCCCCACCTTTCTAAAGATCTGGAATCTCTCTCGGAAGGTAATGGATTTTTAGCAGTGGAGGCCTTAATTCCCTTGGGGCCCTGTGAGATGGTTTCTGGGTCAGCCGCATGGCTTTTGTATAGAAATTGGTGTGAGTCAGGAACCCGGTAGTACCGGTCAGGTTTGACTGGGGCTGGAGGTAAAGAATCTGGGTTAAGGCAGGCCTCCGAATACACATCATCTAGTATGTCTAAGACAGGAGGTATAGCCAGAGGCCTGTGCTGAGGTAGCAAGAGAAAATCCCTAAGCCTTTTCTTGGAATCTGAATACTCTTGGCCTTCCCAGTGGAAGTGTTCCCTTAAGGTATGCAAGGTTTCCCCAAATGAGTAATCCTCTGTAGGGGAGACAGAGGGAATGGACTCCTCTGCATCAGAATCTTCAAAGGGGAGTAATAATGTTCCTGTTCATCCGAGTGCTCTGAAATAATGGAGGCCTGGTCAGAGGAGGGGGATTCTTCCTCCACTCTGGGCCTTTTGTCCGGGGGGGGGGTGAGAACCTCTGATAAGAGTAATTAAATCCTCAGCCATTTTAAGCATCTGTTTTTTAGGCATGGGGCCTGGAGAAGGGCCCTGTGTAGCTGGTCTCTTAGAATGCATGGCTGCTTTAGACTTAATGAAAGCCTTGATGGAAAAAGAAGAGGAAGGTCTGAAGACACCCTGAGAGGAGGCAGACCTGTCTACATTTTGAGTTTCACCACCAAGAGTGTCTTCGGTATCTGTAGTCGGGGTGTGGGCCGAGGAGCCTGCGACCTCGGGCACAGAAGACACCGCCAATGAAGTGTCGTCAGTAGGCAGGGGCTGCGTAGGTGCCTCGCTGAGAACCGGACCACCTGTAGTCGGCTTTGGCGTGGTGTCGGTAGAGGCCGCGGACCTTGTGTGTCGGTCCTTATCTTTGCGTTTTTTAGACAAAACTGGAGTCGGAGTATCCAATGACATAATAGTTAAATTTTTTGCCAAAATAGTGCTGGGCGAACTCTGCCTGACACTTAATGGTGCGTTTGTTGAATGTAGCACAAAAACGACAGACCGAGACGTCGTGGTCTGGGCCTAAGCAAGGAATGCAGAGGGAATGAAAATCCTTATGCGGTATTTGCTTCCCACATGAAATACAATTATTAACTTTGTCTGACATCGGTCTGAGGCAAGAAAAGTTTCCCCAACGGGGTACTTAGCTTTCAAGAAGACTTCGGTTGCAAAATTTTCGTAATTTCAGGAGCTGGCCGACCGGCACTTGCGAACTGCTTCTGCTTCGGGCACTGCGCAGCAAGAAAGACTGAAGAAAATGTCGTCGGCTGGTTCTTTTATACCCCTGTCGCACTGATGTCAGGGAAGAAGCGACGACAACCGATGCCGGACCTAGACATTGGAATTCGGCTGACCGAGGACCCGCCTGACGGCAGGAGAACCCATCTGTTATGACCGCAGCTGTATGCACGATGAACATCTGCAGTGGCAAAGCCTGCTCTGGATTTGGAGTAAAGATGTAAGTAGTAGTGCTTTGTAAAAGTGTGCACTGAACTCCAAGTTGCAGCCTCTAAGATGTCTTTGGTTGGTACTCCTCTGAGGAAGGCTGCTGAAGTGGCTGCTGCCCTGGTAGAATGAGGCCTAATGCCCTTAGGCACTGGTTTGCCATGTTGAAAATAGCAGAAACATATGCAGTGGCCTATCCATTTTGAAATGGTCAGTTTTGAGATAGCCTTTCCTTGTGATCCTGCAGCATATGACACTAAAAGTTGCTCAGTCTTCTTGAAAGCTTTAGTTCTGTCCAAGTAGAAGCATAACTGCCTGTGTATGTCCAAAGAATGCAGAATTTTCTCACCCTTGTTCTGTGGATTTGGATAAAAGGTAGGCAAGTGAATGGTTTGGTTGAGAGCCACACTGGACACCACCTTAGGCATAAATGTTGGGTTTGTCCTCAGAGAAACCCTGTCTGGATGAAAAATGATAAAAGGTTCCACAGCCATGAGTGCTTGTAACCCAGAGACTCGTCTTGCAGAGGTTATTGCTAGGAGCAGAGCTGTTTTCCAGGATAAGAATTTTATATCCGCTGTTGAAGCTGGCTCAAAAGGTAGTGTGAGTTTTTCCAAGACATAATTGAGGTCCCATGCCGGAATTGGTGCTCTCCTTAGAGGCCTGATGTTTTTGGCCCCTCTGAGGTACTGCCTTATTAAAGGATGAGAAAAGATAGGTGGTTCCGTATTGTAATGGGCTGAAATGGCAGAGACATGAATCTTAATTGATGAAAAAGAAAGGCCTTTGTTCAGCATCTCAGTTAGGTATTGTAAAAATCTGTGGGATATTTGGTACACACGAGTCAATGCCTTGTTCCTGGTTCCAAGCACAGAATCTCTTCCATTTTTATGCATAGGATTTTCTGGTACTGGGCCTCTTGGCCTCCAAGATAACATCCATAACAGCTTTTGATAGAGGAGTGTTCTGAATGGCTATATTATCTGCCATGCTGCCAGATTTAAGGTCTTGAGTTGGCTGTGCAGGATCCGATTGTTTTGTTGGGTCAGCAAGTGAGAAGTCTGAGGCAATATCCATGCTGGACCTTGAGACAAGCTCTTTAGGGTTGGGTACCAGTGCTGGCATGGCCAGTCTGGTGCAATCAGTATAATTTTTGGCTTCTCTTGTCTGACCTTTAGGAGTACCCTGGGAAGGAGAGGCAGTGGAGGAAAGGCATATACTGTTAGATTTTTCCAGCTGAAGGATAGGGCGTCCACACTCCATGCTTGCTTGTGATAAATCCTTGTGCAAAATCTCTGCAATTGGCAATTGTGAGGGGAGGCAAATAGATCTATGTCTGGGCATCCCCATTTCCTTGTTATCATGCTGAAGACTTGTGGATCCAGTTTCCACTCGTGGGGATCCAAGAGGTTTCTGCTTAGTTAGTCTGCCAGAGTATTTGTTTTTCCTGGCAGGAATTGTGCTTGCAGGTGAACTTGATAAGTCAATGCTGTGTCCCATAAGGTCATTGCTTGTCTGCAGAGTGGGTAGGAATGTGTACCTCCTTGCTTGTTTATGTACCACATGACCGTAGTATTGTCTGTCTTTATCAATAGCTGTCCTGGATGAAGTAGATCCTTGAACGCTGTCAGGCATTCTGAACAGCTAACATCTCTTTTTGATTGATGTGAAGATGCATCTCGCTTGCAGGCCATGTGCCCTGAATACATTTTCCTGCCATATGGGCCCCCCAGGCATAATCTGATGCATCCGTTGTCAGTGTCTGTCTGACTGTGGGTAAACTGAATGGCAGACCCTTGTTGTGGTGACAGGCCCCTGTCCACCATCGAAACTCCTGTTGCAGGCAGGGAATGAGTGTAGTTACTATCTCCAGGCTGTGGCAATACTGAGTCCAAACACTTTTTAGATACCATTGTAGTTTCCTCATATGCAGTCTGGCATATGAAATTAGTACAATGCAGGATGCCATGAAACCCAAGGCCTGCAGAATCAGATAACTGGGTCTTTGTTGCCAATTTTTTGAAGTAAGAAGTCAGTTGTTTTTGTTTGTTTGGCGTGAGATAAGCCATCTGGGCAGTTGTATTTAAGCTTGCACCCAGGAATATTATCTCTTGAGAGAGCACTAGTTTTGATTTCCTTTTCATTTACTGTGTACCCTAGGCCAATTAGTAATCTTTTTGCAAATGCCAGATGCTTTAGAAAAATGTCTTTGTTCTCTGCTTGAATTAGGCAGTCGTCCAAGTAGGGATATATTTGAATTCCTCTTTGTCTGCAAAATGCAATTACTGGTGCCAGGCATTTTGTGAAGACCTTGGGCGCAGTAGATAAGCCAAAGGGCAGTGCAGAGAATTGGTAGTGCATTGAGCCAGCTATGAATCTGAGGTATCTTCAGATTGGGACATGCAGGTATGCCTCTTTTAGGTCCAAAGTTACGAGCCAAGCCTTCTTGCCCAGCATGGGCAGTAGCTGCTGTAGAGTCAACATCTTGAATTTTGGAACTTCCAGAAACGTATTTAGTATAGCCAGGTCCAGTATTGGTCTCCAGGTTTTGTCCTTTCTGGGCACTAAGAAAAGTCTGGAGTAAAATCCTTCCCCCTGCTCTTGTTGTGGTACTTGTTGAATGACCCTCATGTCCATGACGGCTGTGATTTGCTTTTGTGCCTCTGCACATTGATTGTGTGGCAGGGTCTGGCATACCTTTTGACCTTGGTAGGGTGTGAAAATGGAACCTGTAGCCTTGGGACACTATGTTCAAGACCCATTTGTCTTGGGTAACCATTTGCCAATTTGATGAAAAAGTGCTAGTTTTCCCCCAGGGGGGCTGCCAAAAGAAAAGTGTTTGGATCTGGCAGAGGAAAGTCATTGGGACGGTTTCCTGTAAGGTTGTGATTTGTTTTCGCTGCTTTTGGAGGTAGGAGCACCCCATTGTTTAGGCCTGTATGAGCCTTGGGGCTGATATCTGCCTCTGGGACGCCTGTATCTGCCTCTTTGTAGTCTGTCTGACACTGGAAAGGACCAATTTTTAGAAGGCCAGTTCCTGCTAAATCTGGGTGGCTGTACCTGTAAGACATCCTTAACTGTCTGCATGGATTTTGCTTTATCCTCCATTTTTTTAACACCTCGTCTGCTTTAGTACCAAACAAAGTATCATGCTGTAATGGGGCATCTAATAATTTTGCTTTAACATGATCAGGCAGATTCTGTTCCTTTAACCAAGCATGCCTTCTAATAACAGAACCTGGAACAGCGGCCCTGCAAGAGGCCTCCAGTGAATCATAACCACATTGCAAAGTATGCTTTCCCACTTGTTCAGCTGGATGCAATAAATCCTGCATTTCCTTGTTCTCTGAACATTCAGTATTTGTCAACAATTTCTGTTTAAGCAGTGACATTAAATATTGCTGATATTTAAGCATATGAAACTGACAATTTAAAGCCCTTACAGCCAAGGTAGCAGAAGTGTAAACTTTTTTCCCCCATCTGTCCAGAGCCCTAGAATCCCTATCAGAGGGGACAGGGTTTTTTGCAGTGGAAGCTTTGACCCCTTTGGGACCCTGAGATATAGTTTCTGGGTCAGCAGTGGGGTTTTTATATAGGAATTTATGAGAATCCGGGACCCTGTAGTATCTGTCTGGCTTAGCAGGTGCAGGGGGGGGAAAGAGTCAGAAGACAGGCCGGACTCTGAAAATACATCATCTACAAGGTCTAGAACAGGTGGAATAGCAAGGGGTCTGTGCTGAGGAAGTAGCAGAAAGTCTCTGAGCCTTTTCTTAGATTCAGAATAATCTTGGCTCTCCCAGTGGAAATGCTCCCACACGGTATGCAGGGTTTCCCCAAAAGAATAATCCTCAGGAGGAGAGGCTGAAGGAATGGATTCTTCACCATCAGAGTCCTCATAGGGAAGCATGGAATAATCCTGTTCAGAAGAGGAATCAGAGGAAATAGAAATCTGATCAGTAGAATCATATTCTGTCTCTTGCCTAGGCCTCTTATCAGGAGGGGGATGGGAACCCCAGATCAAAGTAATTACGTCTTCGGCCATTTTAAGCAGCTGTTTTTTAGGCATGGAAGTCTGAGTAGGAGAATGCTGTACTTGTTTCTTTGTCTTTAGAGCTGCTTTAGTCTTTGAAACTGAAGATGGCTTAACATATAGTTGTGTAGGTCTGAAGACACCCTCAGAAGCCGATGCCTGCTCAGCGGCTCCGGACCCAACTGAGGGACTGATTTCCAAGTGTCCAATACCTTGAGTATCCAGAGGCCCAGTCGACTCCACGTGGGAGTTGGAAGCGGCCTGTGGCTCTGAGGTAGTGGGCGCCAGGGGTTGCGAAAGTGCCTCACTGAGAACCGGCGACTGGCCTAACGGAGGCCTCTTCGTCGGTTTTGGACCTCGGATGCCTATCCTTTTCCTTGTCCTTGCGTTTTTTGTAAACTCCGGTAGTCAGCTGTTCCGACGGCATTATATAATTAAATCTTCGGCCAAAGTAATGAAATGCAAAATCGAACCGACGCTTAATAGTAAGTTGGTTAAATCTAGCACAAAACAGACAGCTAGCAACGTTGTGATCAGGGCCTTGGCAAGGAATACAGTAAGAGTGAAAATCCTTATGAGGTATTTGCTTCCCACAAGAAATACAATTGTTAACTTTTTCTGACATCGGTCTGGAGCAAGAAAATAGTTTCCCCAATGGGGTACTTAGCTTTAATGAAGACTTCGGTTCTGAAATTCGGATTTGAAAATCTCAGGAGTCGGCCGATCGGCACTTGCAAACTGCTTTTGCTTTGGGCACCACGTGGCAAGAAAGACTGAAGAAAATGGCGTCAGCTGCATCTTTTATACCCCTGGCACACTGACGTCAGGGAAGAGGCGACAGCAACCGACGCCGGACCTAGACTTTGGAATTCTGGCCGACAGTGGGTAGCCTGCCAGCAGGATAACCCAAGAGTAATGACTGCAACAGTGAAACACGATGAACATCTTCCTTCTATCCAAGTAAGGTATGGGCAAACACAGAGACTTGTAACACAGCCCTGAATTCAGCACTAACCTGAAAACTGGACTATAGTAGCTTAGAAAGGCGGGAAACAAGTATATATATATATATATATATATATATATATATATATATATATTTAGAAAATAAAGCAGATACACTCAAAAACACTTTAAATGTGCAGAAAAGGATACTTATTGTTATATAGCGCAGATCAGAGTTGTAGTCAATGCCACTAGTAATAAAGTAGGAAGAAACACAAATACAGTAAAAGCAGATGAATAAAGTACAATTTTATATATATATATATATATATATATATATATATATATATATATATATATATATATATAAAAACAATAGAAAATGAACAAACTGATTTAAACAAGTTACCCAATTAACCAGAAAGTGACTGTGGTGGTGGTGCTGCGCCAGCATTGTTGCCTCACATTAAGACGTTGTCCTGTTCGATTCTCAGCTAGAGCGTCTTCTGTGTGGAGACGTGCGTCAATGGGCGTACCTTCATTGAAGGTTGTGCGTCAGAGCCGGCAACTCGGCATGTAAACATCTACTGCCAATCATTAGTGGACCGGAGTTCCGCTGTGGCGACCCCTAACCGGGAAAAGCCGAAAGATGCAACAACCCAATTAACCAGAAAAAAGCTGAAACCTGAGCCCTGTTCCAGCAGTCTTCAATCAGACAAGTTCTAACTGCACACCCCTGCTTACTAGGGTGCAGGGGAACCTTCTCCAAAAAAAGATGGCCTGGATCAGTGCTCAAGTTATAAAAACAAAGCTAGATTCAGCAGGCCTGAATCTGGTCTATGCTACAGCAACAAGCCGCACCAATTTCAGAAAGAAACAGTTCAAATAAGCAGGCACAATAAACCTGTGACCAGATATTCCCAGCTCAGAAGGGCAGAATCCAGACTCTCCTCCCACAAGAGTGCAGAACACAAACCTTCTTAATGTAGAATAACTGGCCTGAAGCCCAAGTGCGTAAGCCAGAACTAATACACTTTCAGAATAGCAGACACTGGGCCTTCAATCAGCAATTCCCAGCTTAGAAGGATGTAAGCTACCGGTCGGTCACTAAATAATATAATAAACTGAAAATGCTGCAATTAGAAAATAGTGACTCTGATATTACATTTACTGCTGCTGCCCTTGGACTACCCAAGGCTAATTAAACTGAATGGCAACTCAAACACATTAAGTTCAACATCTGAAAATGGTGCTTTTTACAAACAAATGCCTTCTGCCTCCTTCTCTTCTGTGTACTAGTTACAGTGGTAAACTCCACGTCTGTTACCTCAGATTTCAGGAAAATGTCCCTTGACCCATTACACCTGACACCTTGAAGACTCTTAGTCACCAGCAGCTCTTCAGCCATGTGACTCCATCCAGGCGGACAAGTCACAAACATCTTCTACCCTCCTTTAGTATGCCTTTTTGCCATCACGCATTGCACTAGATAAGAGGCAAATGTTCATCCAGCCACAGATATGCCAAAGAAACACACAGAGGAAGACGGAACAAAAAAGGGAAACGGCAGACAAAAAGCAGTAACATAAATTCATAATCAGTCATTTGCCTGTGCTTCCTTTTTTGTATAGTCTGCAGTTGCTGTCATGTTCTAACATGTTCAAGTCTACCCTTTCTCTGTGTCATCTTTCATAGGTGACCAGTCCCCAATTTCTTCTGGGCCAATAGCACATTTCCAATGCTGATCTGCATTCATCCTGCTCACTGGCCTCCTTCATGATCTCTCTCTCAATGTCCCTCCAGTAAAGACTGCACAGTGATCAATCATTCTGGACTGGGTCCTCCTAAAGGACTAGTGGCTGCAACTTCCAAATCCTCTGTGGCCCCTGAATCATCCACAATATAACCCTAGTACATTTCTGTACCACTCTGCTGTTTTTCTAAACACTAGCAGTTCCAGGACTGTCCCATTCATACTACTCGCACAACAGCTAGATACAGCATTTTGCTCATTTGCCAAACAGGAGGGGAAATTACTTTGTGGAAACATACAAATGTAGAGTGCAATTAATCACACTGAATATGTTGACCACCCAAGATCAGCCCTCAGGTTCAGTATTGCCAGATGCCTCACTCAGGATTTTACTAGGTTTTAATCCACCCTAAATACACTAGAATGAAAATCATACCTTTTCTTGCATTTCACCACTACCAGGGTACACAGTGACCCTGAAGAACTACAAGCTGCAATCTCCTCCTCTACTGTGACCCCTTAATCAACAGCATAACCCCCCAGTATATTAAATGGAACCACTATTCCTCAAACCAGTGACTCTCACACTACCTTGTCTTAAGTGACTGTTAAATCTCCTTCGTTCCACAGATAGACAGAATGTATACACACACAGCTTGGAAACAGGGAAATTACCTAAAACAAAATAGGTACACAGAACACTAGTAGTAATGAGAGGCTATTGGTGAAATCATGGACCACAAAATGTACCCTGACACTTCGGATGCTGTATTGTTTAGCATCCAAAACATACTGTTACTATGGTATCAAACTACCTCTGACAAAAATATGTGCATATTTTGTTACTCTGTTATTCATTTCTTCTACTGTCACAGTACATCCCTTTATAAAGGATTAGTACAGAAAGCATTAGGCCACATTTTCAAGCTGTCTCCTGTTAAAACATTTTAAATGCGTCTACAAGTTGTCTGACTGAATTTGGATCCCATTAATTTTATATATTTGCATTTATTGACTGGAGGAGAGCACTGAACAAACCAGACCAACTTGTCTCAACCTGGGAGCATACATGAAAAAAAGATACCAAAATTTCAAGCACATGCAAAGATTTTAAAACTGTAAAATAAACTTGGTAATTAACATAGCTGAGTAGGCCTTAACAAGTATTGTGAAAGACCCACATGAAACCATGCCACAGTGATCTAACTTTGACCCGGTAAGTAGTAGTAGTAGTAGTATTAAGACATGTACACATTTAAGAAGCAAACAGTAGAGACAAAAGAACAGGAAAGAGATGAATATAATTATGAGCTTAATACCAGGGATGAGTTGCAAGGAAAGGGAGGTATTAAGGAAAGAAAGCATAACTAGTACTGTTTGGAAGGAGTTACATGTTACAGAGAAAAAAAAAATCTTACAGTAGGAGATTATATAAAATTAAAGGAGAGAGAGTTGTAAATTAGGTTAGCTGATCTGAATGCACACAGTGAAATTCTGCCTTCAGAGATAGATTTATTTATTTTTGCTGAGAGTAGAAGCTGGGGTATGAAGTAATATTTTTAGATGTACTGGTAGGGACTCCCATACTTTGGATTCGAGGGATGAGAAGCTGTGGTTAGTATAGCAACGTTTAGGAGTGTGCGTGTGTAGCAGGGGACCAGAGTGATTTTTATTTTTAAGATTACAGGATGGCGTTTTTGGAATGAGTGTACATGGAAGGGAAAAAACTGTGTGGACATGCAGAACAGCTGGGAGGCTAGCAACAGATCAGCTTGATGCAGGACTGGTAACTATTTAGCTTTTTCTATAGTTAGCCACAAGAGTGTTTCATGGGGAGTGTACTAAATAAACACAATTTATTACAGACTGAAAAGTTTTGGTTGTCTTTTGGAGGTTTCAGCAATAAAAAGCAGGCCATATTCCAGCTGTGAATTCTTTTGCCTACTGCTACTTTTGCAGCATGCGTAATGTAATAAGATACTCTTCTTGCCCAGAAAAGGAGGGTAGTTAATTTTGATTTTTTTTCAGGCGATAGTGAAAGGTACTGGAAGAGAAGGGTCAGGCCAAACACCAATATAATCAAACTGGGATATTTTTCAAAGTGGATGTTTTTTGTCTCTTAAATTAGGAGGTTTTTTTAGTTAGTTTTTCAAGTCATCGAATGGCCGTTCATCACACATAGACCATCAAATGTCCCTTCAGCGAAAAGCCAAATGATCATACATAATTTCATTGTACTATCATAGCTGGCCAACATGAATGGACTGGAACATAGTACATAGTTATCGGTAATGAAGGGATCGGAAATATGTCCTTTTCCCACTGTAGTGCGATCTCGGATTTGTAATATATAATTAGCGGGGGGGGGGTGTTCACCACATCCTGGCCTTACTATACATACCAACTCAGACATTGCAATATAGTATGGAAAAGGCAGGTTTACTTATCCCTTCATTATCGATAACACCGTACTATGAAATTATGTACGATCATTTAGCCTTTCCCTGAAGGGATGTTTGATGGTCTATGGGCAACGTGCAACTAGCTATTCGATGAACGTTTCATTCGATCTCTAAACATAGACCCAGTTATAAGGTTAAGAATTTTATGAAGTCTCACAGCTAATTCGGCAAGATTGCTTAGTTGAGCATAGTCTGTTGATGGTAATTGTGTTTTGGGTCTGAATGATACATGCTTGGAGTAGATTTTGAAGGAGAAGTCCTGTAAGTGGTAAATGACAGCTGAATGGTCACTAACTGTAGGAGTTTCCACTATGAGATTAGAGATAATTGAAGGGTTGTTAGTAATGACAGGGTCCAAAAGTGAGAGATATACAGGTTAGGACAGGTATGATCTTGTACAAGCTGCAAGGCAGAGGACAGCAAGGAATTCAGAAAGGTCTTTGTGAGGAGGTCACAAAAGTTATTAAAATAACCAAGGACAGACATCTGATACAGAGATGCGATGGGCTCAATGCTTCAGCAACTGTTCCCAAGGACAAGAGAGATTTTAATGTAATCTTTCCCTAAGAGTAGTGAACTTAACTTTAGAATATTACAGGCAAGTAAAGAAAAGTATCACTGAGTGAATGTCTTACTTAGAATTACCTGCTAAGAAAACTGAAAATGAAATCAAACACTAAGTTTCAACAAGGTGGTACATCAGATTTCACAGCAGAAATGGCCACAGCAGTAACAAACAGATGAACACCAGGAATTCAAATCTGCGAACAGTAGTGCTGGAGCTGACATTTACTGAAATACAAAACAGTAAACACTAAATTGGAAGAGTTTATGCATACCAGTGCATTTCATAATGCCAAAGTAGGCAAGATGTTGTCTTAAGACCCAGACACTGTTAAAGCTGCAAAAGAATGCAATCTTCTTCTCTTTTTGGCTTTTCCTGTTGGAGGTTGCCACAGCAGAATAACGGTATGCAGAATGACTGGCAGTGGACTTTTAGTGTGTCGAGTTACCAGCTCTGTGCCAAACCTTCCACAGAAGGCACACACTCATACCTAGGGCCAATTTAGAGTGTCCAATTCACCTGCAGCATGCCTTTAGGACAGTGATGGCGAATCTTTTGGGCTCGGCATGTCAAAAATTCGGAAAATATCTATGTTGACTGCTGGCCTGTCCCCCCCCCCCACAAACAAGAAAGAAACAACTCTTTACATATTTATTTATATTTAAAAAATACAGTTCAATCATCTCTGCTGCTAAAAGTAAAAGAAAAATCAGTGACTTCCAATAAAATATGCGCACTGATAAATGGGCTTAAAACAGTGCACCAAAAATTACCCTGTTTTTAATAGCAATTTCGGACTGAACTGAAAAATATGGAACACATTGCATTTGATATGATTAACATCAATTAATGATTTTTGTACTGCTGAGTTTTAATAGATAAGTGCAGGGTCACATATTTCCTGTATTTTTGTTCATTCAGTTTCTTTGGTAACTCGGGTGTTGGTGCAAGCTGGTTATGTCACCCAAAACATTGTGGCGCATCACCTATGACACGTGTGTCATAGGTTCGCCATCAATGCTTTAGGATATGGGAGGAAACCAGAGCACCCGGAGGAAATCCACGTGACCACAGGGAGGACATGCAGACTCTGTGTAGAGGAACTTAAAAACTAGAATTCAACAGCAAGATAATGAGAGAGACTCCAAACATGGTGCTGGTAAAAAAAAAGATTAATCCAGAATTTATTAGAGTACTGGAAAAAATGGAGAGAAGAAGATGGGCTACATTTATACGGTTACATATGAAGCAGTAGACTGGCATGACAGGACAAATTAACGAATGAAGGAACACGCAAGATCCAGACACTGAGAAGCAGAATGGAAAGCTGCAAACCAAGGCATGCACCAGACCATTCTGAAACACATGTAATGAAGAAGGGCATACTGAGTAGATTGTGGGAGCATGGGCTGCACTGTCAAATGGGAGATCAGTGGATCTATGTGAACAATGACTATTTGTCAGATGCAAAGAGGAGAAGAGCAAAATCTCTTCCAGTCATAAGGGAATATAAAAAATGACATTTTAAATGTAAACTTAGTTATTCTGCTTATTTGAAGTTGTTTCTCTAATGAGAGGCCAAACATGTTTGTAAGTCTAGAAGTGGAGAAGTTCTTAAAAGAAAGTTGCTCAAAAAAATGAAATTGTCAATATCAGCCTTGGAACAAGAAACAGCAGAAAGCGATTGTGGTCCAAGTGTAGAGGGAAGAAAGGACCTGTGACCAAAAGGATCTTTTCCAATATTTATCAGCAGCTCAAGAGGAAATGTAACACAGAGAGACTAGGACTGTAAAATGACATGTATAGAGAGGAAGTGACTTATTTCATAGTGATGACAATACACTGGATATTATACCGATATGACTGAAGTGTACTCATTGACTGCTAATGTTGAAGTTAAAACTAAGTAAGTGCTAAGTGTAAAGAAGCTATTTTATGTGGGTTGCACTAAGTGAAAGTGAAACACAATTTACAGACTTGGGAATCTTAAAGGAGGTGAATTTATTATCTGAATGGTTATTCACATGAAGAAAAATGCCCTGCACTACAAACCTTATTACTGCCTTACTGTCCAGCAAGGGACCTCTGTTCCAGTAACAGATTCTTATTACTTACAAATAAGCCAAATACCATTGTAGGAGACTTGCTCTACTCCCAATACATTGTCCTTTAAGGATATCAGGTGTTTCAGCTAAACCAATTGGTTTTCCTGTGTGATTTTTTACTCATTGTTTTAGTTTGCACACCCTAAATGTTTATGGATATCAGCTTGGTACAAAAACATGCGCTTCCAAAAGACAAACATTCCACTTATGCTGTGCAGATGATGCCATAAGAAGACAGAAACATGCAAGTCCACAGCTAGAGGGGTTTGGCTTTATTGGCCTGAAATTGTCCATAAACACACTTAAAAATAAAAGAAAAAGTCTTGGATATTCAGTATTGCCATTTAGCTGAAACACCTGATATGCTTAAAAGGTAATATGATATATCCCATGTTGCCTCTGATACAAGAGGTTTAAGGTAAGTGGAAAGTCTAGCTTTGCTAGATTTTTCTTTTTGTGTTTTTTACTCCCAATACATTGCTAAACTCTGGAATAATATTTCCACTCAAAACTCTCATACAAACTCAGTAGTTTTAAACCACTGCTTAAACAACATCTTAACCAATCCTTGTCCTGTACATGCTCGTCACAAGGTTAAAACTTTGTGTTCATTATACGATACTCTCCAAATACTCCCCCTTAGACATATTCTCAACCTCTCACTGAAATAACAAAACAATTTTATACATAATTGCTGTCTGTACAATCCACTAAATTGCAAGTGTGCTTTCTCTTTAGTAACTTCCACCTCTGTAAAATCTTAGAATGTATAAATGTAACTACTGTTTGTGTATAAATGTAAGAAAAAATTTAATTACACTGTGTTTAACTGGAACTTATTTTAATGCAAAATAAGTAAATGGAGCTTTTCTTCCCGAACCTCTGATGAAAATGGGTATTACCCAGTCGACTTTCCTGGTAAACAAAGACAAAAACAAAAATAAAAAATAAATAAATAAAATAAAAATGATGAGATTTTAACCGATGCTCAGAGACCAATGCTTGAACTACATGTCAATTTCAGGAATGATCAGCAGAGAAAAGATGTGTGAAACAGCTGATGGAGAAGTGAGCGGACTTGCTCGAGATCAGCAAGCATGACAAAGTTAAGGGACTGTACTATAAATAGAGAGGTTTTATAAGAGTTTTACTGTAAGAACTGGACAGCCAACATTGCCAAAAAGCAAAACAAAGCAGCATTTACATCAGTTTAATGAGGTGGACATGGACTGTTAGTGGATGCCAACACGAAAAATAACTAACCCCTGCACAGGAATGTATGTTTTTTTTTTATGTACAAATGTATCTCATGGCACATGAAGAAGAAAAAATTATCCAGCAATATAAATAAAGTGGATGCGAAAGTAAAGTTTAAGGCAGACAGCAGATAAAGAATGAGAACTCTACTTAAAATTTTACTTTGGAATGTCAATGGTCTGGTGTACTCACAAAAAGCAGTAGAGTTTTAAAATTTATATAGCAAATTAAAGCAGATACAGAAGTGTTAAGAAATCTGTTTAAATGAGGTCAAGCAGAACATGTTACTCAACCAAAAGAGGAGTGGTATTTGCATTTCAGGACTACACAGACGAGTATTATAATCCTAATCACAACAGAGACTTGACTATTCATCTTTGACAATGCCATTTTACATTCTGAGGGGAAATATGCAGGTGTAAAAGGAAGATGCAATGTTTTAACTTACACTAATTGCTTTTATATACCACCGGAATATTTCACTACAGAATTCAGACACAATCTTGGGGTACTAGTCTTTATGGGATGACTGGAATGTAGTTATCAGACTAGACATTAGTGTGGACCCATGAGCCTAGAAAGTGTCATTTCTTGGGATATGTATATACAGATAGCTATAAGGATGGAACTTGGAACATAAACCATAAATGAGTTTTCCTGTATATATTTTTTTTCAAATGTAGATCCCAGAAGGCAACTTGACTGGTCATAAGTTATATGGCATATTCATATGAATACCAGATTGAAATACTTTCACAGTACTGATGTCCGAACATGCACCCTTAGTATTTCACCTTAATCCTAATATAGAGCCCCTAGAAAAGCAATTGAGATTCCTGACATATTATGTAAACAGGATTTCTTAAAGCAATGGTGTTCAAATAATTTGAAAAGTGAATTGCAAGGACTAAAATGGAGAGGCAAAGGGTTAATGATCTTGTGGAATAACTTAAAAAAGAGGGTTGCTTTAATGATCAGTGACTTAGTTCACAGGTCAGAGTTTGGCAGAAGTGGACTGAATGATCAAAGGCTGCAAAAAAGGGAATTGCAGAAGGCCACAAGTACAGGGGGAACAAACATGAAAAAGAACCAGTAGCTATGATGTGTCAGAGCTACTGAAATCAACAGACAGGAAGTGAGGAATTTTTAAAGAAAGTCTGAGTTGCCGGTTGTTCCAAGATTTTATTAGAGTATCAGATAAAAATTAGCAATATACTTGAAGCAGAAGGTACCCAAGAGAGATACAGTCTCTAAAATTTTCAAAAATGGGAATTACATGAACAACATGAACAACCCATCAATAAAAATAGAAGAGTTTAGATGTTTTCAATTTTTTTAATTAGGCAGAAAGATAAGGAGACAGAAAAAAAAGGGTATCTAAGAAGAGTTTTCCTGCCTGGATTGGATGAAGTACAAGCAGACATACAGTGTGTCCGTACGTACAGGGAGGAAGAGTTAAAAAGGGGTGCTATGAAGCCAAGCAAAGGGGAAAATTCCCAGACGAGCTTCCTATAGATCACTGGAGGTTGTCAAAGAATGTGATTCTGGATTTAGGATACATTTATAATGAGGTGTTGAGAACTGCCTGACTCTTTGAGAAAGGCAGTCATTGTGAAGATTCCAAAAGAGAGTAAGGATTTGATGCCAGCCTCCGTCAAGCCAAAACCAATTATGAATTTTGTCTTACAAGATTATCAGGGTGGTTTGGCATCAAGGGTCACTCCTTATGTACCTGGATTGATCAACTCTGATCAGTCAGGATTAGTGGATGGACAGCAGACTTTTAATATTATAAAAACAATGTTAATGAGTATGGGACATTAACTGCCCCGAAATGGATTATATCTTCAAAATGTATCGTCAAAGGTGAGATTTTGTTTAAAATATACAGGGGGTTCAGTTACCAAAATAAAAACAGATTTTGAGGTCTCTAGATAATCTAATATACACAGAAGTACAAGACAATGATCCCCATTCAATTCTGTTTGTATTAGGTTTTAAACCTCTCTCAGAATTTTAGTAGGCTATCTGAATTCAGAGGCCTAGTAATGGAGGGGCTGTGCAGAAGTTAGCTTTGTAAACAGCTGATATACTCCTTTTTTATGAAATGCCTATATTAACAATTAGATGTATTACTTGAGAAACTAAAGATTTTAGTACTGCCTTAGGGTATAAACTTTGTATAGCAAAAACTAGGGTTATTATAGTGAATCAGTCTCAGGCAGGCATAAGAGGTGGATTATATCCAGATTTCAGGAAAGAAAGAGATTTTAGATATCAGGGAGTTTTGTATTTGCCAAACAGCAGAGGAATCATAAGTTAAAACCTATGAGGAATTAGTTACAAGAATGAAAACACACATTAAAAGATGGAAGTTATCAACCAGGAACTAGGTCAGAAGGTTCAGGCTACTGGTCTGTTATGGCTTTATAGCCATCACTCCTTTCCAAGATACAAACTGTAAAAATGTATTAAAAGACCAAAATACAGTGATACAGGAAGGAGCAAAGCCTACAATCCTTTGGGATAGAAGAGCATTCCCTAGGAAATGGGAAAGTCTGGGGATACCAGATCCAAAGTGGTATTACAAAGCATATCAAAAGTGTTCAATCAACTACAAAACATTAGTTAAGAGGAGAAATGCAACAGGATATTAACAGAAATGATGCATTTACAACCAGCTCAATTTTTGAATGGATTATGGTATACAGTGGCAGGTAACAATCAGCCCCAGCTAGATTCAGTTTATTTAATGGTGCAACATTTCTTCTTTTAAAGAGCATATATGCTGATATAGAGAAATTAAATTTTCCCAGTAGGACAAACTCATGAAGGGAAATGTGTGGTAATAGAGTATACAAACTGGGAGGAAAAAGAAAACAAATATACAATACTGAGAACACATAAGGTTCATAGGTTCACAGATTAGTACTAAGCTAATTGCCCTTGCAAGCCATTTTTTTAAGCCTAGCCAATTACCCCTTGTGAGACTCAAACCCTGCACCCTGTGTTTGTAAGGCAAATACCTTAACCATTAGGCCACCCTCCCTAAGAAAAGGAAATGAGTGGTTTGAGCTGACAAAAGCAAAGGTGCAGCTTGATTTAAAAGATGCAAGTTGGTTGGAACATGAAGGTCTCATTAGAATTGCAAAAAAGACAAGAGCTGTACTAGACACTAGAGGACACACAGTAAAAACTGTAATTGGTGAACTGGACACAGGAAAAACTGAAAATCGGTGGAACTCTGAGGGTTAGCATAATGATGAGTGTCTTTACACAGGGTTTTGATTCTGACTTCTGGTTATTGGCTAGGTTTATAATAGTCTGTTATAAATAGACTGATAACCTAGTATGAACCTATAAGAGAGATAGAGGGAGATGTATATGTTGGCAATTACAAAGCAGTAAAAAGTTCTGCTTACAAAGGGATTAGGGGGTTATATAAACAAGGAAGGTAGGTACTGCAGCCTGGATAGGAAGGGACAATAAATGGAAAAGGATTGGAAAATACCATGTTTCCTCTCTAGATATATCATTAAAAGTAATTTTCTTGTGGGGATGCCATCATAAATATTTTTACAATCTTGCTAAACTGCAATATATGTTTCCACACTTAAGTCTGCATTAGAGGTGGGAAAAAGAGAAAGGGGCACAACACAGCATACTTTTTTGAGACTGTTTGCAGCTGGAGTAACTAAAAGGAAGTTTGGGGAAGTATTAAACCAGATATTGGGTAGGGAAATTCTCTTAGATTATTGTGGTTCTTAGGTGTGGACCCAGAGTTGAAAATATGACCTGGTAAGAAAATAAACTGATGTCAGTACTCGTGTTGGCAGTGAAAAATCATTAAGCTACGGAAGATGAGAGATAAGCCTACCACAGGAGTAGCTGCAGAAGTAATGAAGGAGTTATAAAAGTGAGAGAATAGAGCAGTGTCCTGGGAAAGCAAAGACAAAAAAGATGAAACTTACTGGATACTGTGGATGAGTGATTTAGGAACTCTAGGAGCATGGGAAAGGCTTACTCACTCTCAGTGGATAACGGAACATTGGAAATAAGAAAGAAAGGTGAACATTTTATGCTGAGGTATATCAGACCTTCTGAACTTGAAATATTTAATGAAACTTTCCCATGAGATACTTTAAGAAAAGCATAATGAAGGATGAAATGGCGACTACAAAAAGTGGTTGAAAAATTATGAAGTGGATACATGAATAAAAGAGGGAGATGTAGGATAGCTGGTTAGGTGCTAGTAGTATTGCAATTCAATTGCTTTACTATTTTTTTTTTTTTTTTATTTTACACTATTTTCCTTTTATGTTGTATGATAATCATTAACATTTGCTGATGGTATTTAAAGACTTGTTTATCTTTATTATTCAACCCTTTATTAAAGTAAAATGGGAGTGTTACATTTTTTTTTTTTTTTTTTTTTTTGCTAAGACCAAATCAAGTATTATTTTTGGGAACATTTTAGTGTTAGGAGGAGGGGAGATCTAGGCTAAAGCAAACAGCAAATAGCTGCTGCAGGTCACATGATAAACTAATGGCCAATCAGGACTGGAGGCTAAGGAGGAATTTCATTCTGCAATAATTTCTAAGTTAAGTTGTGACTTTAAAAGGAACAAAGTATGCCCCCTCCATTTATGATTCCGAGACAGCATCAAAGAACAAATCCTTCAGTGCTGGAAGATGAGAGGACCGATTTCTATTCTCACACCAGGCACCTGGATAAATTTCCCAATACTGACACTCCAGTGCAACAATAAGGGGGGGGGGTGCTGAATATGCTGTCCTTCGGATGAGATGTTAAACTGAGGTTCCATATGTGCATGAACTGATGATTGCTCTGGTGGATGTAAAAGACCCCACAGCACTTAAAAAAAAGAGAAGTGGTAGCTTTAACATTATCATTCACTTCATACCATGACAAAAATAAATAAATAAAAATTATTTACACATTTTTATATTCATATTTAAATTTTTTTAATTAGCTAAATAATTAATTTTCTTTCATTACATTTTCTTTTATATTTACCCTCTGTTCCACTACACTTTCTTCTATAACCACCTTACTTCAGCCAACACCTTCATCTTCTTTTTTATGTAAAACAATCTTTCTACACTACTCATATTGCTACAAACAATGATTTATCTCATTTATCAAAATCACAATTCTTTACTTTATCACACTTTCCATAAATGCCATTCGTATTTATACATTTAAATCCTATCTATATTTATTTTTAAACTTTTTACATTTTTTTTTTTTATATAGTCCAAAAAGCAATGTTTGCTGTTCCCAGGTGCCCTAACCAAATTTCTCCTACGATAACCACTGGGTCTTCCCCGAAAAAAAAAGGCATTGGCCTTTTAGGACTAACCTGGTCAAAGAGAAAATAAATAATCCATATTCCTCACTGGAAAATCTGATAGTATAACAAACACACATACTCTGGCCACATAATACAAAGACAGGATTCACTAAAGACAATGATACTGAGAAAGTTTGAAAGCAAAAGAGGAAGGAGGCAGCAGAGGCTAAGACAGACAATTAGTGTTACTGAAGTAATGAATATGAATTTGCAAAAACTTGAAAGCAGTTGTTGTCAGACAGGTCTGCTGTACTAAAGTCCTTGAGGTAATTAAGAATAGGACTTGACCAAAACTATTCAAAGGGTTTTAAAATTCAGGTATTCAGCAGACAAAGCTTGCCTAAAAGACGGTAACATTTTTTATTTATATTTGTTGAACGGGAGTGTCCGACTGGACGTAGGTCCATTTTCAGCAGAGGCCCGGGGAGAAAAGCTCCACAGTTAAAATAAACAGACAGTAGTTACATTGGATTACATAGCGATTAACAATTTACATAGCAATTACTTAAAACATATTTACAGATGAAGAACATAGTACATCAGTAGACAACTAGAATCTTTAACTGTGAAGTACATAACAGACATTAACAAATGTTAAAATAAGAAGTTCCTGCTGTAAAAGTACTAGGCTTATGAGCATCTGAGCTTGCTATAATCAAGGTAGTTAGTGGAGTGGAAAGAAAGGTAGTGGTTGGATGGGGTGGGTGATATTAGAGTGGGAGTTGCAAGGGCATAGCCAGCATGTTTTTAGGTGCGCTTTTAGTAAAGTTTTGAAGTGGGTGCATGATGTTACGGAGGTAATTGTGGGTGGGAGGGAGTTCCATAATTTGGCTATGGTGCAAGAGAATAGTGCTTCACCAGCAGAGTTATTGGCTTTAGTGATCTGCAAGTGATTTTTGTTGCTGGATCTTAGTGGTCTGGTAGTGCGATAGGGTTGGAGTAGATTCTGGAGGGATGGGACATTTAGTGGATGGTTTACTAGTTTGTGGGCGAGTGAGAGTTGATACCATTGAAGGAGGTGAGGGAGTTCAAGCCAGCCCAGTTCAGCAGGTGAGAGACAGTGGTGACTATGGTAGGATGCCCCTGTGGCGAATTTGGCAGTTTTGTTGTAGCAGGTCTCTAGCTTGTTTAGATCGCATTGCCTTAGGTTGGTATACATTGGAGAGGCATAAAGTAGGGTGGAGATAAGGTAGGAATTTGCTATTGAAATCTTTGCTGCTTTGGTGAGAAGATGCTTATTTCTGTATAACGCTCCTAGTTTTTTGTGGACTTTTTTTATGGTCATGGATATGTGAATGTCAAATTTTAGTGTATTGTCTATTTCCACTCCTAGCAATTTGGTGTGTTCAGTTGGGTATATAGTGGTGTTGTCTTTTGCTATGATGTTAAAGTGAGAGTTGTTTTGAGTATGTTTGGTGGGTTGGAAGATGAGTAGTTTAGTTTTGTTTGGGTCGAGTATTAATTGGGCATCTGATAACCAAGTTTCAACAGAGGAAAAGGCTTCCTGTGTGACTTTTTGCAGTTTGGGTAGGGACTGGGCTGAGCAGATGATGGTCGAGTCATCTGCATATTGTATGAGTGAGCCATGTGTGGTAGCAGAGGCTAGATTATTTGTGAAAGCAGAGAAGAGTAGGGGTCCAAGGATGGATCCTTGGGGAACCCCTATGGAGACAGGTAGTTGGGGAGATATGTCATTCTGCCATACAACGGATTGTTGGCGGTCAGACAGGTAACTGAAACCAGTTGGTGACTGATTGTGAGAAGGATAGGTTATTGAGGACAGAGATAAGTTGTTTGTGTGGGACCATGTCAAATGCTTTAGATAGGTCTAGGAAAGTAGCAGAGGAGAGATAGCCATTGTTTTTATGCTGAAGGATAGTGTTAGCAAAGGAGAGTAAGGCAGTGGTGGTGCTATGGTTTGGTCAGAAACCATGCTGAGTATTGGAAAGGAGGTTGTTAGTATGGAGGTAGTCTGAGACCTGAGAGTGTATGCATCTCTCTAGTATTTTGGAGAGTGGAGAGAGAATAGCTATGGGGCGGTAATTGGTTAGTTCTGTGGAGGGTCTGCCTTTGTGGAGGGGAATTATATGTGATACTTTCCACAGTGTGGGAACATAACTTTCTGACAGAGATCGGTTAATCAAGATGGATACTGGGTAGGCCAGAGCATCAGCTGCGATTTGTAGGTATTCACTTGGGAGGTTGTCTGCTGCTAATTTGGTGGGTTTAAGTTTAGTTAAGAGTTTTTTATGTTGGAGGTAGGTACAGGAGAAAAAGAGAAGGCAGTGGGGAGATTAGTAGCTGAAGGTGTGGGTTGGAGGGGAGGGGGGTTGTGTTGTTTAGCTAGTGATAGTATGGTTTGTGTGAAGTGTGTGTTGAATGAGGTAGCAATATTTTCTGAGGAGTGAGGGATGTTAGGAGGAGGGGTACTGACTTTACCTGGATGGAGTTTATGGAGGACCAGAATTGTTTGGGGCTGTGTTGGGAGGAGTCTAGTGCAGTCTGGTAGTATTGGAATTTGTCCTGTTTTATTAGCTTTTTGACTCTATTGCGTAGTTCTAGGAATTTCTGTCTAGTTGAGGGGGTTTTGGTTTTGCGCCAGTGCTCCCAGGCTTTATCCCTGTTTTTCATTTCTGACTTAGTGGTTTTCTGTAGCCATGGGGAGGGTTCTGCTTTGATTCTGGAAAGTTTTATGGGGGCATGGTAATTAAGGATGCTCAGGAAGGTAGTATTAAAAAATGCAGGGTTCTGCTTTGATTCTGGAAAGTCTTATGGGGGCATGGTAATTAAGGATGCTCAGGAAGGTAGTATTAAAAAATGCAACTGCGTCATCAAGACTGAGGTACTTTAGAGGATGCCAGTTACATTCTTTGAGGGATGAGATGAATGTGAGTGAGTTAAAGTTTATTTTTTTATGTATCTGACGGTAGACAGGTTTAGCTTGGTATAGGTACTTTTTCAGTAGGAATGTTGGGGAGTGATCACTAAGGCTATCTGATAAGCAGCCTGTTATATATGACTGGGGGATATTAATGACTAGTATCCAATCCAGGGTAGTGTGCTTGCTGGAGTTTTTATTTATCCTGGTTGGCGACTGGACTAGTTGGGTGAAGCCATGAAGGTTTACATGATGGGTTGGATTGCTGCCAGAACAGGATTACCAGTCAATATTGAAATCACCTAAAATGACAGTTTCTTGGGGGAGATGGTGGGTAGACCAGCTGAGGAGGTTTTCTAGTGGAGGGATGTTTTGGCCAGGTGGGAAGTAGCATCCAATTATGTTGATGGTTTTGTTTTGAGGTTGGTATATATTATTTTTTCATTGCCTATTTGTGGAGCTGATGATTTTAAGATCTGGATGTTTAGATGCTGTATAAACATTATAGCTACACCGCCTCCTTTCTTCTTTAGCCGGTCTACTCTTAGTATGCCATAACCTGTAGGGAGTATTTGCTCACTGGTAATGTGAGGTTTTAGCCAGGTTTCTGTCAGGATGACTATATCTGGGGAGTACAAGTCTATGGTGGCAAGGAGCTCATGGACTTTGTTGGATATACTTCTAATATTTAGGCTTAGTAGAAGGAAGTCATTTGGCTTTCTATTGTCTGTAATATGGGAGAAGTTGTGGTTTCTAGTCTGATTATGAGAATTGGGGTTGGAGACGGTAGGGCCAGGGTTGGGGTGGATATCTCCACTAAGGGCTAGTTTTGATATGCATGAGGTTATTAGTTTTCTCAGTTTTTGAATGTGTTTGTTTATAAGGGAAACTTTATGATTGTGCTCTTTAGGTAATGGGAATGGTGGGAGGGTTACTATGTTAAGCTGTAGGGATGCTTTATGTTTGAGTAATATAGTTGGTAGAATATGTGGGGGGTGCATAGGGATGGTTCTTGAGTTGGTGGGAGGGGAGCTGAGTGAGGGTGAGACATGAGTGGTGGTGTGAGTAGTATTACAGTGGTAGCGGTTGAGTGCGGGAATGATAGAGCTTTGGTAGGATGCAAGATATGCAAGGAGAGTGCATGCAGTGAGCATAGGTAAGGTATGCTTGTACATGTTAGTTGAGGAGGTGTGACAGTAGTGGGAAGATGGAGGAGGTAGTGTTGGGTTAGCGCTGTGGTTGGCTACTGGAAAGATGGGAGGGGTTTGTGAGTGCAATAAAGGTGGGACCACTGGGGGCGGGACGGAATAGGGGGCAGGGTGGGGAGCGAAGCGGGCAGAGACCCTGTTAGTTGCTCTTATGAGGGGGCTGGAAGAGACCCTGTTAGTTGCTCTTATGAGGGGGCTGGAAACAATCAGGTAACAGAGTTAATTGATGAATGAAAATATGATAGTGACAAGGGTGATTGTAGTTTTAAAAAATGGTGCCTGCACAGGTAATATTTAATAACTTTGGTATTGTCTTTAGGTAATAAACAGGGAAGGGGGAGGGGAGAACAAGGGTGTGAGCAGGCAGTTCTTTGTACTGCTGCTAATGAGCCAAAGCAAAGACAAGTTAGTGTTTGAGAAACAATCACAATTGACCAAGGACTGCTTTGAAACTGTAAATAATTTCTTAACCATTTTCAGGTGGAAACACAGGATAACCTTGCATCAGTAGGCCACTGTGGTCTCAGTTTAAATTAACAAACACACAGTATTGATCAGATTATGGATACTATCTGCTAACATAAGGGAATAAGAGAGAAAGTAGAAGATGAGTGTGTGTCTGTGTGTGTGTGTGTGGGGGGGGGGGGGGGCTGCTTACAAGCTAAAGCAGGGTGCTCTCCAGGGGAAAATGAATATTGACTCAAACAGGTAGACACATACTCAAAGTTAACTTTAGTTGTTTGCAGACAGTTCAGACCCGGACTGCGCTTTTCTTATAAGAATGATAAAGGTAGTACCGCAGTTGAATACTTAAGAGTGGTGTTAGGTCTAGAAAAGAAGAGTACACAGAGGAGTAAGCACTTTGAGATGGTAAAGATATATTATAAAGATTACAAAAAACAAACTGAGCAAATAGCTACTGTATGCAGGAAAAACGTCTTGAACCAACTATTAATATATGCAGACACTGAGCCAATTGGAAAAAAATCTGTTAGAACAAACCTCAAGACAATTATGCAGTCACAGATAAAAATATAGCGAGCAGCACTCTGTCGAGGTTGTCTAATGTGATTCTATCCAAAAGTAACAGCACAATTATATAGAAATAATTAGACACCAGTATGAGCTGTCTACACACAACACAATTACATGAATAACATTAGTGAACAAGGTGCAGCTATGCAAATAGACTATACTATTATACTAAAAACAACTTGCATGGCATAGTAACTTCCAATAATAAAGCATAAATCATATTAGATGTCTAACAATTCAACATAAACATATACAGTTGTAAAGTGTCTAACACAATTCAACATAAATAGGCATTTACAGTTGTAAAACACTTACTGGAGAGACACTGAGCTCCTCATGGGGCCTATAGCAGAGTGGATTGTAGTTTTAAAAAATGGAAGAAAACATAATTTTAACAATTGTCAGGATCAAAAACATTTATTTACTGCCCAACTATAGCTATCAGTAACTGTTTTTTCTTTCATTAAAAACCGTTCCCCAATTATGCATCATCCCATGAAAAAATAAATGATAATCATCAGTACACAAAACAGCAAGTCCAAGCTGGCCTTAAAAGTTCTGGAGAGTTCTGTGACTGTGGAGCCTGGGAATTAGATGATGAAGGGACAGCAAATGCAGCCCTCTAGGACTTCAACAAGGTATCTTTATACAGCGTCACACAGCAGGTTAGTGAACAAATTTAAAAAGGATCTGGAATGAGTTCTAGAGTGGCAACATGGATAAAAAACAAGACGGTGGGTTACTGTAAATGGTAGCCAGTCAGATAAAACGAAAATGTGTGGCCAGTACTTGGCACACGTTTCAGTGTCCTTATAAATATCACTGTTCTGGGGCTGGAAAGAAAATGTTACACTGTCCTTCTGCTAATAGAACAATGTGAAACAGCTGTTAAGTATGTGTACAAAGGATAACAGATACAGGTATAGTAAAGGAATACTCAAAGATTTGGTAGCTTAATTTCACTGCAGAATCAAACATCCAAAATAATGCATCTGAGTAAAACAAAGGAAGTGCCAATTGGAAATAAAAACAGCAGAAACAAAGACTATCAAAAGCCAGAAAGCAATATCTGACAGCAGCAAACTCTGGTTAATGTACTCTGGAATCTGCATGGACAGGTATAACCAGCATGAAATTACCCTCCACACAAACAGATAGACATTATCTGGACTAATGTGCAGTTTTGAAAAACTTACTTTCATTAAGCACACAGGCAGTACAAAATGGTTCCGAGGAGAGAAACAAAATGGTGCACTAACTGCTCCTAAACCTTTGTAGGGCACAGTAGAAAAACTTAAAATGTACAATTTTGAGTAAGACAAAAAAGAGAGAGAGGACATTTTTTGAGAAAATTCAAAAATAATGTAGTGCCCAACAGGTTACAAAGCTGCACATCGATAGTACATTATGAAGATATGAGGCAAACAGCTCAGAGAAGAAATGTTACTTATTTTTCAGAAAAGAGTACTAAATGATTGGGAAACCTTCCTCTAGAGATACTATGAGGAAAACAACAAAATAATTTGAAAATGCATGTTAAAGATGTAAGGCAGTTCTTACAAGGGACTACAAAAAAAATGATGGTTAAGAATGATCAGCAGCTTAACTGAACAGTCCAGATAAAACAACAATTCTCTAATATCAAAGCATTAGTTTTTATGTTTCTACAGTGAAGAAAATTCAGGCCAGTGTTCTTCCAAACATGCACTTTCTACAACTGCAGTAAAACTGCAAAAGTACAATTAACAGCGGCTTCTATAAAATCATCACATATTACCAGTCTTAATCTTGTTTCCCCAGAATTATTATTCTTTTTTTTATTCATACACCACAGGTTTTTATTAAGTGTTTTAACATTTTAGTCTTGTACTGCAAGTGGAAATATTGCAGAAGGCACAATGTCACTTTTCAAGCATTAACCTTACCAGTAATAACTGACAAGGTTAGGTTAAATTATTCTTACTAAAAGCTGCAGTAATTGAAATAATCTGGTTCTGCTGACACTAACTCGCTCATTAATAACAGGATGTCCTGTCTAGCTAGGATCTTAATAACATGGCTCACCTAAAATTATCCAGTCTATCTATAAAATAAAACTGAAGAGACTGCAGTTCAACTAAAGATGGCACAGGCCTATTCTTTATTGCTACAAGATGGTGAAATGTAAAATAGATCACAAACCACTTGTGTTGAGTAGTAAATAAGAAGCACTGTTAAGATTTTGAATTACATCCTGAATGTGCTCCTTAAAATGGTTAATGAAAGCTAACCTGAACGTACACCATTAATACTGAACAAGTTTTCAATAAAAAGGACATCTAAACTTACCGCCCTTGTTGGCTGATAGTACATTTAATGCCTCCAGAGCAAGAAATGTTACCTACCTCCAGATGCCCACTTTTTATAAAACATTTTGATATACTTTAAAAACACTAGTCCAGACTTGATACTCCATTTTCACTTCACGTGATACACTAATTTGCGCAGAAAAAGATCCACTTTGTATGTGTGGAACACAGACACTACTTTTTAACATTTGGAAGATAAGTTTCATTCTTCTGGTTGACTATGAAGAACATACATACATATAATTTTTAGACAATGTACATATGTGCACACACACACGTATGTATTTATATATAGACATATTATATATATATACATACACACACATATGTGTATGTATATAGATTATATATATATATATATACACACACACACATACACACATATATGTGTATGTATGTATATATATATACATATATATATATATATATATATATATATATATATATATATATAATACACACACACGGGTCTATGTTGCTTGCTCGAAACCTCGAATAAGCAACATCGACACCCATAAGAGCGAACCTGCACTACCGTGAAAGTGCATTAGCGTGAAAATCCGGTTTTCCAAACCAGCAAAAAACAAATGAAATACTAATAAACACCCCCCCCCCTCTTAAATATACCAATTCCAAGATCACACTACAGTGCAGTAACGGGAAATATTCCCGTTACGCGCTGTATTCAGATCTACATGCAGTCCGGTCAAGCTTTCACAAACTCGATCATATGGGATCGGCCATGTGAATTTCGAGATTGTGGGAATTCGACCATTTACATTAGACCCATATACACACACACACACACGGGTCCACTTGACATAAACGAAGCCCAACTTACCCGACTTTCATAATATCGAGCTGAGAACACTGAAAAGTCCAAAACACTGACCGCTTGGAACACAGACGTTTAAGTAAAGGTAAGTAACTGCTTGGCCAGCATGTTGACCTTTGCCCCCGACCACCATGGTAGTGTAATCTCGGAGTAAGTATGGATACACATGGGTGTCTTTTGTTTGCTTCCATTTCAGTTTGTTGGTTTGGCCAATGGGTTACTTATCAATAGTTTAATGTTGGTGTTCCGAGGTCTGTTTTTTGGACTTTTGGTGTTCTCAGCTTGATATTATGAAAGTCGGGTAAGTGGGATTTCGTTTATATGAAGCAGACGCATATATATGTATATATATATATATATATATATTTATTTATTTATATTACACACACACATATAGGCACAGACACACTATAAAAACAAACAACACAATATATACACATACATAACCACTTGCCCACACTTGCTTACTAGTGTATATTGTATGTGTGTGTGTTTATATGTATACTATACACACACACACACACACACACACACACACACACACACACACACACACACACACATATGATTATATTCGCCTTTGGTGAAATCACCATCCATCACACCATCTTTTACTGGTCTAAAATATTTAGCATCCATAAGGCTGGAAAATAAAACAAAAAGCAAACCAAGTGTTTTTGAAGGGGACCAAGTTCTCTGCACCCCCCACATGAGGTAATGGACCTCCACCACTACATTAACTGCACCAACTCTAAGGCTGAAAACAGTGGGGAAAAGGAGAGAGCTCCTTACGACACTGTTTTCTGATCTTGCACATAAATACAACCCAAACAATCCCTCAGTGATCAAAAAAACGGGAATGGATCAATACAGATAATAATTCAAAGTGTTCTAAACTTCAAGTCTTTAACTGCAACTGGCAATATTGCGGGTCTGTGTGTACATATCTTGTACACATGCATAATATACACTCGCATACAAGTGTGTGCAGCTGGACTCCATATGTATTATAGTGCTTGTATTTACATACAGTGTGCATATAAATGTGTAGGTATATATTCTACATACATATCTACACACACACACGTTATATATATATATATATATATATATATATGATTCCACTATGAAATCTCGAGATCCCACCATCTCAACTGTCAAAATTCAGAGTCCAAAATGTCGAGATGGCGGAATCTCGAAATCGTAAAAAATAAAATGCAAATTAAACATACCAACTCCAAGATCGCACTACAGTGAAGAGAATGGTAATGTTCCCCATTCCGCACTGTATAGCGATCTACATTACCATTCTCTTCACTGTACAGCGATCTCGGAATTGGTACATCTATGCTCCAGGGGGTGTGGTGGGTGCAGGAGGGCTTGCCCCCCTGCAAAAACATGTTTTTAAATGCTGTGATCTTTTTTTTTTTTTTTTATGATTTCAAAATTCCGCTATCTCAACATTATTGACTCGAGATTTTGACAGTCAAGATTGTGGGATCTCGAGATTTAGAAGTGTACCTAAATATATACATACATACATATATATATATATATATATATATATATATATGTGTGTGTGTGGTTTACTATCAAAATGTTGATTCAACATCATCGACACCACTTACACGAACTCAGACTGCTGAAAAAGTTGAACACCGATATTCTGGACTTCAAAATCTCTCCCCCTTTTTGATCCATGTTAGTACTTGCTGTTAGGTGCGAAGTGGTCAGAAATGTCTTTCCCCCCCCCCAGCATTCTGAAAAGTTGGCAGTATGGATTTTGCGTAAATTTTTTGACGATGTGCATATTCGACTACGTACATTTTGATGATAAACCTATGCATACACATCAGTTTTTAAGTTTCTCCATGGTACACAGAATCAAAAGTCACAAACAGAAGTAGTATTGTAACCATAAAGAAAGTAAGGTAACTGCTGCAGAACAGAAAGGGAAACTACCAATACCCCTGCAGGAAATTCAAGTCTTTCCTTTTACAAAGGATAAATTAGATATAGGACAGAATCCTGTGTTTACACTTTATTTCACCCTTTTCAGTCATGAACTACGCATCATGGTTCAAGACACAAACAAAAAAATACAGAGACTAAAGAAAACACAGAGCTGTAGAGTTATACATAGTGCACTAATAAATTAAACAATACATCTGTATATTATTTACAGTTATACGTGCAAGTAATATTAATTACAGTATGAACAATTTATGTAGTCATTCAACCATTGATAATTTGTTAAAAAATGTGTGATGCCCCCCCCCCCCCCTCTGGCCAGTAATCAAGGAACCTAAATCCTCACCATTAACACTGGTGAGGAACATTCACTTGGAACAAAGATAGGTACACACAGTATTTCCAGATGTAGCTCTCTGCACCAAGCACAATTTTCCTTAGGAACACACACAGTCTGGGGTCTCGGTTTCCCTCACTCTCTCAAGGGCCCCAATTAGACTCCCCACTGGCACAGCTATAGAGCTGAATTCTCAGCCTAGTGTCCCAGGCCAAGTCCTCCACCACCCTCTCTGTGAAACCAGTGCTCTGTGCTCCTGCTCCAAACACAAACAGCTGAGAATGGCTGGCACATATTTACTAGCTATGTCCCTCTGCCCGGACTATAAGGTAGATAACTCTAAAGCCAGCTACTCTAAGGCTCTAACAAGGGTACCCGATTATACTGTGTGAAATTAATACTAATACAAATGGTAGTGTTTGACCAATGCAGTAAGGCTTCCAAGAGCGGCCACAGTGTCATCAAATAAATTAAGTACTCTCAAAGGTTAAAACATTCTCTAAAAGACCAGCCACAAAGAAAAGTTTAAATACATTTAAGAATAAATAATAAAAGAACGTGAAAATACTAAATATCTATTTATAATAAACACCAAAGTTTCAATCATAGAAAATATTAAAAATAACACAGATGGATAGATTGACACATGTAAAGAAAAACAGTGCTCAACTAATCACTGTATTTTCCTGGCTGATTTAAAGAAAGTACAGTTGTGTACACTTACCATAAATGTAGATGGTTGAGTGCATTCACTGTTGCAGTCCTCACCTGTGGATTTTCCCTGCTGTAGTAGCCCTCGGCCGACCTGAATACCAGAGTCTATGTTTTTCTGCTTAGGATGCTGTCATTTGTTGACTGACATCAGGTTGTCAGTGCTATAAAGCAAGGCAGCCAATGCCATTACATCAGTTTGTCTTGCCCTAACCAGTCAGAAGCCCTGGAAATATGGTAAAGTGGTCCTGTTGGCTAAAAGACACAGTAAGAAGCTTATGTCTCCCTAAGGAAAGAGGATATAAAGGGGAAGGAGGGAGGGAAACCAGGGCTGCAACAGTGAATACACTCAAACATCTACATTTATGGTAAGTGTACACAACTGTACTATGTTCTTCGTCCTTCACTGTTGCAGTCATTACCTGTGGGATGATTCCCAAAGCTGAGGAGAGAAGTGGTAGGATTAAGTAAGGGACCAAGGCCTGGGTCAGCATGCCCTGCAGAACTGCAGAAGCAAATCCTGCCCTAGCCTTAGAGAAACGAGGTAGGTGGTAATGCTTTGCAAAAGTATGGACAGAAGTCCAGGTGGCAGCTTCCAAGATGTCCCTGATGGGAACTCCTCTGATGAATGCTGTGGAAGTGGAGGCTGCCCTAGTGGTATGGGGTACAAATAGACTTAAGGGGTGGTTTTTCATGTAATCTATAGCAGAAATGGATACAGTGTGATATCCATTTGGAAATGGTTTGCTTGGAAATGGGCTTCACCTCTGCCCCAGGGGCAAAAAGTACAGTTGTGTACACTTACCATAAATGTAGATGTTTGAGTGTATTCACTGTTGCAGTCATTACATTTGGGTAATCTGCTGGCAGGTTGCCCTCCGTCGGCCTGAATAACAAAGTCTTGGGTCCTGCGTCGGTTGCTGTCTCCTCTTCCATGATGTCAGGTCATCAGGGGTGTAAAACATGCAGCTGACGCCATTTTATTCAGTTTTTCTTGCCCCAGATGTCAGGTGCCCCCCCCCCCCCCAAATGGGGAGCAAAAATATAAGTAAACAGTAAATATATAAATACACTTTTAGAAACATAAACTTCACCTTCAACTAAAAGCAAATACACCACAAAGGCTTTTGAGTATAGTGAAGGATAGAAAAGGTATAGAAAGGGGGATGGCGGGTGGGTAACCCGGACTGCAACAGTGAATACACTCGAACATCTACATTTATGGTAAGTGTACACAACTGTACTATGTTCTTCATGTTTCACTGTTGTAGTCATTACATTTGGGTAGAATCCCAAAGCTATGGATGGGCGGATGGAACTAAATAGCATTAGGAGCGGCTATAAGGCCCTGCAGAACTGCAGTGGCAAAGCCTGCCCTGGATTTAGAGAAGAGAGGCAAATGATAATGCTTTGTGAAGGTATGTTCAGAGCTCCAAGTAGCAGCTTCTAGAATGTCTTTGGTTGGAACTCCTCTGAGAAAGGCTGCCGAGGTAGAGGCAGCCCTGGTGGAGTGTGACCTGATTCCCTTGGGCACAGGTTTATCATGATGCAAGTAGCAGAAATGAATGCAGTGGCTTATCCACTTAGAAATAGTCTGCTTTGATATAACCTTCCCCAATGATCCTGAAGCAAATGCCACCAATAGTTGCTCAGACTTTCTTAGAGATTTGGTCCTGTTTAAGTAGAATCTTAGTTGTCTGTGTACGTCCAATGAATGCAGAATCCGCTCCCCCTTGTTCTGCGGATTTGGGTAAAATGTTGGCAGGTGAATAGTCTGGTTAAGAGCCACACTGGATACCACCTTATGCATAAAGGAAGGATTGGTCCTGAGGGACACCCTGTCCGGGTAAAATGTAATAAAAGGCTCCACAGCCATGAGAGCCTGTAGTTCTGAAACCCTTCTTGTTGAAGTGACTGCCAAAAGGAAAGCTGTTTACCAAGATAAAAACTTTATATCCGCAGTAGTTGCTGGTTCAAAAAAAGGCAGGGCGAGTTTTTCCAGCACAAAATTGAGGTCCCATGTAGGAGTTACTGACCTTCTGGGAGGCCTTAAATTTTTGGCCCCTCTAAGATACTGTTTTAGCAGAGGATGAGAAAAGATGGGAGGCTCCGTGTTGTAATGAGCCGAGATGGCAGAGGTGTGGATTTTTATTGAAGAAAAAGATAGGCCCTTTGTCAAGCATCTCAGTCAAGTATTGTAAGATCTGAGTATTGTAAGATCTGAGGGATATTTGGTTTTGCTGTGTCCGTTCCTTGTGCTTGGTTCCAAGCACAGAATCTCTTCCATTTATCAGCATAAGATTTTCTAGTACTAGGCCTTCTGGCTTCCAAAATAACATCCATCATAGATTTACTGAGAGGTGTTGTTTGAATAACTACATGATCAGCCACGCTGCAAGGTTCAGAGTTTGGAGTGGAGTGTGCAGAATTTGATTGTTCTGCTGAGACAGTAGATGAGGTTATTTGAGGCAAGTACCAAGGAGGGAGTTGAGACATATTCCTTAGAATTGGGTACCAGTGCTGGCAAGGCCAGTCCAGAGCAATTAGGATCATTTTTGTTTTTTTCCTGTCTGACCTTTAGTAAGACCTTGGAGAGAAGAGACAGAGGGGGAAAGGCGTAGACTGATAGGTTTTTCCAACTGAAGGATAGGGCATCCACTTTCCATGCTTGTCTGTGATAAGTCCTTGTACAGAATTTGTTCAGTTGATAATTTTGGGGAGAGGCAAATAGATCTATGTCTGGGCTCCCCCATTTCTGTGTTACCATGCTGAAGATTTATGGATCCAGTTTCCACTCGTGCTTATCCATAAGATTTCTGCTTAGGTCGTCTGCCAGAGTATTTTGTTTTCCTGGCAGGAATTGAGCTTGAAGATGTATTTGGTAAGCCAAGGTTGTGCTCCACAATGCCATGGCTAGTCTGCAAAGGGGGTAGGAATGTGTACCCCCCCTGCTTGTTTATGTACCAAATAACAGTGGTGTTGTCCATCTTTATCAGTAGTTGTCCTGAATGAAGTAAATCCTTGAAGGCTGTCGGGGCATTCTGAACAGCTAGCACCTCTTTCTGGTTGATATGCAGATACATTTGTTTTGGGCTCTATATGCCCTGAATGCATCTCCCCACCAGGTGGGCTCCCCGAGCATAGTCCGATGCATCTGTATTTAGGGTTTGGGTGGCAGGGGGTAGAGATAAGGACAGTCCCTTGTTTTGGTGACATGTCTCTGCCCACCAAAGAAACTCCTGTTGTAGGCAGGGAATGAGAGGTATCATTGTTTCCAGACTGTGACAATGTTAACTCCATAAACATTTTAGGTACCAGTAAAATTTCCTCATATGCAGTCTTGCATATGGAATTAGTAGAATGCAGGACGCCATGAACCCCAAAGCCTGCAGAATTTGTCTTGCAGATAACTGGGTTTTTTGTTGCCATCTGTTTGAAGTATGTAGTCAGTTGCCTTTGTTTGTCTGGCCTAAGGTAAGCCATCTGGGCAGTTGTATTTCAAGCTTGCACCCAGGAATGTCATTTTTTGAGAGGGTACCAGTTGTGATTTCTTTTCGTTTATTATGTACCCTAGGCATGTTAGAAGCCTTTTTACAAATGCCAGATGATGAAGAAGAATGTCCTTGTTCTGTGCTTGAATGAGATAGTCGTCCAGGTAAGGATAAATTTGTATGCTTCTTTGTCTGCAAAATGCAATTACTGGTGCCAGGCACTTTGTAAAGACCCTGGGTGCAGTAGATAAGCCAAAGGGCAGTGCGCAGAGAATTGGTAATGCATAAAATCTGCCTTAAAGCGGAAGCATCTTCTGCACAATTCCCTTATTGGGATATGCAGGTATGCCTCTTAAGTCTAGAGTCACTAACCAACTGTTCCTGCCCAGCACAGGCAGTAGCTGTTGTAAAGTCACCATTTTGAATTTTGTAATGTCCAGGAACGTGTTCAAAATCGAAGTCCAGTATTGGATGCCAGGCATGGTCTTTTCTGGGTACCAGGAACAGTCTTGAATAAAAACCTTGTCCTTTTTCCTGCTCTGGTACTGGCTGAATAGCCCCCATATCCATGAGGGACGTAACTTGTTTCTGAGCCTCTGCCCATTGATTTTGTGGCAGATCTGGCCAACCGTTTGGAATTGGCAAAGTATGGAAATTAAATCTGTACCCCTGGGATACTATGTTTAATACCCACTTGTCCTGGGTAATCAACTTCCAATTTTGAGCATGAAGTGCTAATTTTCCCCCCAAGGAGGCTGTCAAAAGATAAGTGCTTGGTGATGGTAGAGGGAAGTCATTGTGACTGCTTACTGTAGGGTTGTGCTTTGTTTCCTCCAGATTTGGAGGTGGAGGCACCCCACTGCTTTGACCTGTAAGAATCCTGTGATTGGTATCTAGAGCCTTTTGAGCACCTGGATTTGCCTTGAGAGGCTCTGTTGGACACAGGAAAGGATCAATTGTTAGTAGGCCAGTGCCTACTGAATCTGGGTGGCTGCACTTGTAAGAAATCTTTTACAGTTTGCATAGATTTAGCTTTGTCTTCCATTTTCTTTAAAACCTTTTCTGCCTTATTACCAGAGTATCATGCTGTAAAGGGGCATTCAACAATTTAGCTTTAACATGATCAGGCAGATTTTGCTCCTTGAGCCAGGCATGCCTTCTAATCAAAGATCCAGTAACTGCGGCCCTGCAATAGGCCTCCAAGGAATCAAAACCACATTGCAAAGTATGCTTTCCAACCTGTTCTGCTGCATGCAAGAATTCCTGTAATTCTTTATTTTCCACACACAAAGAAATCAACATCATTTTCTGTTTCAATAAGCCCATAACATGCTGTTGATATTTAAGCATATGAAACTGGCAGTTTAAGGTCCTAACTGCCAAGGTTGCAGACTTATAAACCTTCTTTCCCCATCTATCCAGCGCCCTGGAATCTCTATCAGAGGGGGTAGGATTTTTGGCTGTAGAGGCCTTTACACCCTTGGGACCCTGTGAGATGGTTTCAGGATCAGCAGCAGGATTTTTGAATAGAAACTTGTGGGAGTCAGGAAACCTGTAATATCTGTCTGGCTTACTAGGAGTCGGAGGTAGGGAATCAGGAGCCATGCTTGATTCCGAAAACACATCGTCAACAATGTCTAATACAGGAGATATAGCCAAAGGCCTATGCTGAGGAAGAAGGAAATCCCAAAGCCTCTTTTTTGATTCAGAAAAATCCTGACTCTCCCAATGAAAATGCTCCCTTAAAGTATGCAAGGTTTCTCCAAAAGAATAATCCTCAGGAGGAGATGCAGATGGGATGGATTCTTCTGCATCTGAATCCTCATAGGGTGGTATAGAAAATTCCTGATCAGAAGAAATAGAAACCTGATCTGAAGATTCATAGTTCGTGTCTTGCCTAGGCCTCTTAGCAGGGGGGGGGGGGGGGGTTGTTGGGAACCTCTGATCAAGGCAATTAAGTCCTCAGCCATTTTGATCATCTGTTTTTTTGGCATAGGGGCCTGAGCACGTGGCTCATGTGTCAGTTTTTTAGACTTAGAAGATGTTTTTGGTCTTTTTGAAGCTGGCATCAGTTTTATATAAAAATGTTGAGGCCTGAAAACACCCTCCGAAGCCGGTGCCTGTTCAGCGGCTCCGGACCCATCCAAGGGAGAGATATCCGCAGGTTCGATGCTCCGAGAATCTCGCTGCATACCGGACTCCGCATGGATCTTGGTAGAGGCCTGTGACTCAAAAGTAGCGGGTATCAGGGGCTGTGAAAGTGCCTCACTGAGTACCGGCAACTGGGCTTAGGAGAAGCTTTTTCATCAGTTTTGGACCTCGACGGTCTGTCTCTGTCTTTTTCTTTGCATTTTTTGTGAACTCCGATAGTCGGATTGCTAACCGAAGACATTTCAGGGTAATTAAATCTGGATCCAAAATATTTTGAAGCAAAAATATACAGACTCTTAATAGTGCGTTGGTTAAATCTAGCACAAAACCGACAGCAAGGCACGTTATGATCTGGGCCTAGGCAAGGAATACAGTACAAATGAAAATCCTTATGAGGTATTTGCTTCCCACAAGTAATGCAATTATTAACTTTTACTGACATCGATAAGGAGCAAGAAAAAGTTTCCCCAACGCGGTACGTAGCTTTAGTTGAAGACTTCGGTTCTGAAACTCGAATGCAAAAATTTCAGGAGTCGGACGACCGGCATTTGCGAACTGCTTCTGCTTCGGGCACCGCACGGCAAGAAAGCCTGAATAAAATGGCGTCAGTAGCATGTTTTACACCCCTGACGACCTGACGTCATGGAATAGGAGACAGCAACCGACGCAGGACCCAAGACTTTGTTATTCAGGCCAACTGAGGGCAACCTTCCAGCAGATTACCCAAATGTAATGACTGCAACAGTGAAACACGAAGAACATCTGACAAGAAGTTGATCTGTTTTCCTGAAGGGTTTAGTACGGTCCAGGTAGTATCTGAACTGTCTGTGCACGTCTAGTGAGTGCAGAATCCTTTCCCCCTGTTTTGAGGGTTACGAAAGAAGGTGGGTAGATATATGGCCTGGTTGAGGGTCACATTAGATACCACCTTGGGCATAAAGGAGGGGTTAGTCCTCAGGGAGACACTGTCTGCATGGAAAATGATGAAGGGCTCAATGGTCATCAGTGCCTGAAGTTCTGAAACCCTTCTGGCTGAGCTGATAGCTAGTATAAAAGCAGTCTTACAGGAGAGGTATCTTAGTTCTGCTGATGCAGCAGGTTCGAAGGGTGGTAAGGTTAATTTTTCCAAAACGAAATTCAGGTCCCAAGTTGGTGTGGGTGGCCTTCTGGGAGTTCTGATATTAGAAGCCCCTTTGAGGAACTGTTTAATCAAAGGATGTGATCTTTATCGAAATGAGCTGAAATGGCTGAGGTGTGGATTTTAATAAAAGAGTAGGATAGGTCACTATTGAGTAACTCCGCTAGGTAGTTCAGGATAAGAGGGATGGAAGGTTGTGAGGAACTGCCCCCTCTGGACTAGCTCCAGAAGCAGAATCTTTTTAGGCCTCTGTGATGATGTCTAGGACTTGTTTGCTTAACAGGGTCACCTGTATTAGCCAAACTGATAGTTTGAGAGTCTGCAAGTCTGGGTGCCACATCCCCCCACCTGAGTGAAGACTTCTAAGATCAGGGGGAGCTGCCTGGGAGGCTGTAATGTCAGGCTGTGCAGTAAGGGGTACCAATGCTGTCTGGGCCAATCTGGAGCAATGAGGATGGCCGTTAGTCCCTCCTCCCTTATCTTGATCCGTAACCTTGGGAATAAGAGGTAGTGGAGGGAAAGCATACACAAAAAGGGAGTTCCAGGGGAAGAGTCAAGGCATCCACCTTTCACACTAGATGGTGATACTCCCTGGTACAGATTTTTTCAGCTGGTGGTTGAAGTGCGAAGCAAAAAGATCCACCCTGGAGTTCCCCACTCCTGAGTGACTTGCAAAAAGATTTTTCAGTGGAGCTGCCATTTGTGGGGGTCTAGTAAGTTTCTGCTTAAGTGGTCTGCCAGGGTGTTGTTGATCCCTGGTAGGTATTGGGCTATTAGGTGTAATCCCAAGGAGGAAGCTGTCAGCCAGAAGTTCATGGCTAAAGTGCACAGAGGGTAGGATTAGGTCACTCCCTGTTTGCTGATGTACCACATTACTGTGTTTTGATAAAAAACCCTGAACTGAGATGGGGTTTGAAGGATGTCAGAGCCTTTTGCAATGCCATCATGTCCTTCTTGTTGATGTGTAAGGGAAGATGCTGGTCATCCCAAAGACCTTAGGTGCACCTGCCTGCTAGGTGAGCAACCCAAGCAATGTCTGAGGCGTCGGTAGTGATGGTCTGCCCGGTTGGGCTGAGGATGAAGGGAAGACCCTTGGGTCTTGGCACAGGCCCCTGGCCCACCAGAGAAACTAGGCCCTTAAACAGGGGATCAGAGGGAGTGAGGTCTCTAGAAGCTGAGAGTGCTGACACCAAAGGTTCTTTAGTTAGCACTGAAGTTTTCTCATGTGAAGCCTGGCCAGAGGAATTTGGAGGATGCAAGATGCCATTTACCCCAAGGCTTGCAGGAACTTCCTCATAGTGAGATGACTTCTGGAAGCCAGCTGAGTCTAGTAGAGAGGCAGGAATCTCTGCTTTTCTGGGGACAGGAAGGTCATTTGGGATGCTGTGCCCAGCACTACTCCCAAGGAAACGATCTTCCTGGAGGGTGTTCACTTTGATTTCTTCTCGCTGATGGTAAACCCCAAGGACATTAGGAGGGTTTTGACAGAGGATGTCTTGAAGCAGCTTTTCTTTGCACTCTGATTGAATATGGCAGTCATCCAGATAAGAGTAAATCTGTATATTTCTCTGTCTGCAAAATGCTATGGCCAGGACTAAGCATTTGCTGAATACCCTGGGAAAAGTAGATAAGCCAAAGGGTAGCATAGATAATTGAAAGTGTTGTAAGCCTGCTGTGAAGTGCAGGAATTTCCTGCAGGATTCCTTATGGGGATGTGGAGGTAGGCATCTTTTAGGTCTAGTGTCACTACCCAGGCATTTTTTGTCAGCATAGGTAGCAGCTGCTGCAAAGTTAACATTTTGAATTTGGGGACCACCAGGGAGGTGTTCAAAATGGATAGATACAGGATGGGGCGCCAAGTGCCCTCTTTTCTGGGAATAAGGAACAGCCTGGAATAAAACCCTTTGCCCGTTTGATCTGAGGGTACAGGTTCTACTGCCCCTTGGGATATGAGAGTTTGGACTCGCTTCAATGCCTCTGCCCACTGATTTGGAGGCAAGTCTGGGTACCCTCTTGAAATTCGGAGTTCGTTGAAAGAGAATCTGTATCCCTGAAAAAATATTTTTAAGACCCATTGGTCCTTTGTAACAGAAAGCTAATTGTCTTTGCCGAGGGAGAACCTTCCTCCTAGCTTTTGGTGAGTGAAAGGAGTGCAGAGGGGGTAGAGGGAGTCATTGAGAGTTTTAGAGGGATGGCTTCAAACTCCTTGCCTTTGGGGCAGAAGGGTCCACTGTTTGGTTCTCTGCTGTCCCTGGGATAGGGGCCTGGGTGGTCTTGTCCCTGTGGGCTTACTTTGCCCCTGACTGCTAGGTGCAGGAAAGGACCAGTGCTTAGAGGGAAAATTCCTGCTGAACCTAGGAGATTGTACCTGAAAGAAATCTTTTACTGTTTGCATAGATTTTGCTTTGTCTTCCATCCTTTTAAGCACCTCTTCTGCTTTTACTCCAAACAAGTGGTCCTTATCCAAGGGTGCATCAATTAATTTAGAACTGACATGATCAGGGACAGGTTGTTCCTTCAACCATGCATGTCTCCTAATGACAGATTCTGACACTGCTGCCCTGCCTGAGGCTTCTAGGGCATCAAATCTACAGTGCAAGGAGTGTTTGGCCACTTGGCAAGTAGATTGCAGTAAATCTACTAACTCTTTCGAACTGGCACAGTAAGGAAAGGTTGAAATGTTTTGCTTTAATAGTTCCAAAGTGTGGTGTTGATATTTTAACATATGAAACTGACTGCTGAGTGCTCTGACAGTTAAGCTGGCAGAGGTGTATACTTTTTTACTCCATCTGTCCAAGCTCTGGAATCCTTGTCACAAGGAACAGGATTCTTAGCAGAGCTAGTCTTAGCTCCTTTAGGTCCCCATGTAATGACCTCCGGTCTCCAGCAGGGTTTCTGTACAGGTATTTGTGAGAATCCAGTACTCTGTAATACTGTCAGGTTTACTGGGAGCAGCTGGGAGGGAGTCAGGGTCTAAGCTGGATTCATGGAAAACATCATCCACCATCTCTAAGATAAAGGGGGGTGGCCAAGGGTCTGTGCTGAAGAAGGTCTAGAAACTCTCAGTCTTTTCTTAGACTGAGGGAAGTCCTGGGATTCCCAGTGGAAATGTTTCCTGAAGGTGTAAAGGGTTTCCCCAAAGGAAAAGTCTTCTGGTGGGGAGGCAGACGGAATGGATTCCTCTGCATCTGAATCTTCATAAGCAGTCAGAGGTTGCTGTTCCTCTTCAAAATCTGAAAAATCAGATTCCTCAGAATACTGTTCTGTCAGTATTTCAGGAGAAAGGTGTCTTTTCCTTTTAGAAGTTGCGGACTGACTGCCCCTGATAAGGGAGATAAGATCCTCTGCCATTTTAAGCATTAGGGCTTGGGGTGGTGGAGCAGGAGTAAGATGATGGCTAGACGTAGATTTTCTAGGAGTGGCCTGGCTTCTAGACCCAAGAGTATCCATCAGTCTGAGAGAAACTGTAGTTGGATGAAATTATGTCTTTTTTTGTCTAGATTCGGTAGCACGAAAGGTCTCCTCGGAAGCTGGTGCCTGCATCGCGGCTCCAGACCCAACCAAGGCAGAAAGAACCAAAGGCTTGTTAGACGAAGATTTCTGCTGCATACCGGACTCTGAAAGGGTCTCAGTAGAGGCCTGAGTAGATATCGTATCGGGCATCAGGGGCTGCGAAAGTGCCTCACTGAATTCTGGAGAAGTGACAATCTGCTTAGCGGTAGAGTCACTGGAAGGCTTAGCCTTGTGTGGTCTGTCTCCATCTACCTCTACATTTTTTCGGAATGTCTATGGATTTTTTGGCTGACGAATGCCATTTCGGAATGTGAAAACTGAAGACGAAAATACCAGTCTACATTAAGAGCTCTACAACGAATGGTTCTTGCGTTAAAGAGGGCACAGAACCGGTAATGGGGGGGGATGTCATGGTCTGGGCCTAAACTAGTGACGCAGTACGAATGGAAGTCTTGGTGTGGGATCTGCTTTCCACAGGCGAGACAATTGTTAACTTTTTCGGGCATTGGTTAGTGCAAGAAAAAAGGATCCCCAACGGGGTACTTAGCTTTAGACGTTTTCAGCTGTAATTCAAACTCTGGTAGTGACTGACCAGCACACTTGCGAATTGTTTTCTGCTACGGGCTCCAAGGCAAGAAAGAGTGATGTAATGGCGTCAGCTGCCTTGCTTTATAGCACTGACGTTAGTCAACAAGCGTCAGCAGCCAATGCAGGAAAAACACCGACACTGGTATTCAGGCCGAGGGCTACCACAGCAAGGATAACCCACAGGTGTGATGACTGCAACAGTGAAACATGAAGAACATCTACTGTTCCCTGGTTACTTACTAAAGCAAGGCAAGATGAAGAGGGATCCTTCTATGCAAAGGTTTCAAAAACAGACTGCTCTCTGACTTCTGTCTCGTCTAGTATTAAAACATAATTTCAGTGCTTATTACAGAATGACATCACATACATCTGGTCATTTGACTTCTGGTTCCCATACTATCCCCTTTACTACGAACTGAACCAGAATCTCACAAAGATGTACTACCATACACACAGACAGTACTTTGCTAAGAAGAGTTACAGCATCTGGAAGCCATACAACCATTTTAACACGTCCACCCTTCCAGGGTATCAATTAGTTCACTGCTAAGGACACTACAGTAGGATTCCTAGTCCTTGTTTTTACAGAAACTTCATCTCTGGCTGCAATCAAAACTGTAAGACACAACTTTATGGCCTACCAGGTAATTTAATTTCAGACTATATTTCAAAGCTAGCTGGACTGAGATTAACCTTTTCTCTTCCAATATCCTCTGTTACAATATTAATTTCCAAAGTCAGAACACAGTCTGACATACAGGTATATTTCTTTCTCTGTCCAGCAGGACAGACTGTTAGTGCATTTTTTTTAACACAAGAAGCTTACAAATACATTTTTCAACACAAGCATCTATACAAATCAGTTTAATATATAAATGACATATAATTCTTTACAAAACTCCAGCTTGCTATGCTGACATATGTTACACATCCACTGCCCTACATCTCCTAGCCTAGCTGGCAATACCTCACACTGTCACAGTAAGAAAGATGTAGCTACAGCACGAGCTGAAAGTACTAGCCTTAGTCACATAAGCATGAGCATTTGGTGCCATTAGACAGTTGTTTAGTTTGTTTCTAAATAACTGAAGCATCTCTTGCTGCCTCACTTCTGCAGCTGGCTGATTCCAAACAGCTGAGGCTAGCCTACAGGAAGATCTTTCTCTTATGGATGTTTTAAAACAAGGTCTAATAAGGGTAATGCTTCTTGGCTGTTTCTAGGTGTGCATCACTTACAGGTAGCCAGTTACACCACTGGAGAACAAATCTTAAGATTTTGTTTGCAGTCATTATATTTTACACTTGTTTGAGCAGAAATGCAAGGTTAAGAAGGGAGGCCATAAACAATTTTTGGGGATAAGCACATTTTTAACTAAGGCATCAAAAGCTGCAGGGGTGAAGACGTGCGAGTTTCTATGGTACAGTTTTTAGTTGGCTGAATATTTTGCTAACAATTTTGTCAATATGCTTCACCAATGAAACAGTAGGGTATAAGGTGATCCCTAGGTACTTCTACACTTTTACTAATGGTAGTGAGCTACCATCTACACAAGTAAAAATTCCATTTGGGAATTTATGGAGTTTTTGCAGGATGCCAGATATCATGATTTAAGAACTTAAAGAACAAGCAATGGCTACTACTTCATGTCAAAATAATGATGAAAACAAATGCTGTCTAGGACACTCTCCACATAAGCCACGTCAATTTTATGAAGGTCCAGTGGGATGACAATAAGAGCTAAACAGAATGCAGAAACAGCATATGGAAACCACATGAATAACAACCTCAATTCATACCCCACTCTGAACAAAGAAGCAACCTGCTTGAGAGACTAAGCTGCGGAAAAGAACAGATCCTGCGCCATCTATTAGTTCCAATGCCTTTCAGAATGTCTGCTGCATTAGAAGTACATATCCATTCCTAAATTACAACCCAGAATGTGGGTAAGATAAGACAGAATTTTAGCTTGATTTTATTGGCTTAGTGTTATGAATGGCATAGTAACATTTTGTGCATCTTGCCAGAATATCAAAGGAAAACACTCAACCCAGGCTTTTAAGAGAACTTTAACACCCTGACCTATAGCTGAAATCACATTTGAGGGGACAGTAATGGATACTGCAAATCCACTTGTAAAACTAAGTAATAGCCATTAGTATAACCTGATAATCATGGATTGTGCAGCACAGTTTTTCTAAGGCAGCAACCAAAAACTTATTGCAAAGTCCACAGCAAAAGAGCTAATCCTTTTTTTTCTTGAGTGGAAATTCACCGAGAACGTTTTCACTGATCAAGGTATCCCATTCATTTCAACAGTCACGCATGAATTCTGTCAAATTTTTAAAGTGAAGAAGCTAAGGACATCGGCATGCCATTCTCAAACAAATGGGCTAGTTGAACATTATGACAAAAATTTTATTTCATGAAAAGCAACAGAAATGCATGGGAGAAATTGGGAACAACTGATTCAAATCTTCTATTTTAAGGCAAGTACATCAAGCCTCTAATGGATTCAAATATATGAACTGCTCCAAACATCCCCCACCTCTAACACTTGATAGGCATAGCAAAACAAATGATTGAAAGAACAACCATTTTAAAAGTGTAGCATTTTACAGACCACTGGAAGATTTACCAGGGGAGTTAAAGCTCCTCCATTAATGGGTCAACATATACACACATACACACACATATATCTACATAGATTATACACATATATATATATATATATATATATATATATATATAAGAGAGAGAAAACTAAAAACTAAACTGAAAACGACAGGAGCTGAACGCAGTATGAAGTGCTTTCGTACTTTAGCAAGTAAATAGAACTTCTACACACACTCATAGATGTGTGTGTGTGTGTGTGTGTGTGTGTGTGTGTGTGTGTATATATATATATATATATATATATATATATATATATATATATATATATGTATATATATATATATATATATATATCTGATGAAGGTCTGATACAGTAAAGGATGAAAGTGCTCAAAACACCTGTTTGAGTCTATGGTTGTCTCGTCCATTTTTTATCTTCCACATTTATTTTTTTTTTTATGAAGTTTTGCGTGTTTATTATTAGTCTTGTGCACACTTCTGCAATGAGCTTACTGTACATTTATTTTTTTATTTTTTCCCCCTAACAGATTTGTTTTTCAATTGAATTGTTCAGGTTATAGGCCACATTAAAGGTGGGAAAAGTTTTGAAATAATTTATTGTAGTCTCATTTTTTTACATCACAAAAACCTGGCATTTTAACAGGGGTGTGTACACTTTTTATATCCACTGTATGTGTGTGTGTATATATATATATATATATATATATATATATATATATATATATATATATATATACACACACACATTTATATATACACACACACATACATATATATATATATATATATTAATATATATTGAAGCTTTTATGGGTGATGCTAATACACTGCTTGAAGTAAATGAGTTGTTATGGCAACTCAGATTCGATGCTCCACCAGGCATGAATGAGAATCCGAATGTTAAGTGTGTTCTTAGACGGCAACACTAGTTTTACAGTTAGCAGAATTTTAATGATTCACATTTTCACTTTCTATTCATGTAGGTTTTCCTTTCTGTGAGTTCAATATGTTCTTTTGACTACTGATTGGCACATAATGTATATTACTGTACTCCTACTGGACAGATTTGTTTGTCAGCACCCACTATTAGATACTTATTGTGGTTTTCATATGCACTTATTTTGAAAAAGTTCTTGTAACAGAATGAAAGAATGAAAGCTAATTCCACTTGCTCCTTCGTTTCTTTCATTTTAAGAAGTTTTTGAAGAAGTATATATATATATATATATATATATATATATATATATATATATATATACACATACACACACACATATACGCACACACACACACATACATAGATATACATATAATAAAGTGTCATTATTACTTATCAATCTAGATAACCTAACAAATTGGCCCTTCATCACATTCTTTTTCATAAACCATGGGTACTAACTATTAAAGTCTAAATAAGTGTTCCTGTACGTCTCCTTTCTGAAAATATTAGAGGAAAGGTCATCAGATGATTTATCAATCAATAAGGTGGTATCTAAAAAAAAAGAGACTGTAGCTCCTTTCCCTGCTATGACAAACTGGAGGAATCCAATGCTCTCAGAGTGTCAACAAAAATATTAAGTTGTTGCTTCATCTCTCTTACAAACCAAAAAAAAAGTCAATAAATCGACTGTAATGTTCAGGGAGTTTAAACCCTGGAAGATGTACTAGAGTGTCTAACTCCCACTCACGTTACACAACAGAATTAGTACAATCAATACTACCCTGTTAAACACCAATTACAGACTAAGAGGACAAGGAAAAGGGAAAAGAATGGACAGATCAAATACAAAAGGAAGGGGCTTAGGAAAGACAGAGTTATGTCATAGCCCCCAGGCACATCAGGACCAGGAGCAGCTACCAAAAACCATAGAATGCGATTCCCAGAACTATGTTTTTAATTCTGTTGGTTGTTATACTTCTACTGATTGTAACACTCATAGAAACATTAACCTTGTGACCTCCATAGTGTTTAATTTAACTGACAAGTCTTTATCAGAAGATCATATCAAAGTACTAGGCAAGGAATTCTCCTTTGTCCCTGCGCAAAGAGCCAATCTTCCTAATTTACTATTAAATTTAAGACTGTTTGCCAGGAAACTTAATTTGCAAGTGTTATTGGGTGACAATGACAATGTTTTTCATGAATCTCAGCCTTTCAGTATGTCTAGTACCTGTAATTCTCATGACACGGTATTTAATTCTCAGGATAGATTGTCCTCTAATGAGTCTCATAACTGTAGAAAAGTGAACAGTACAGTGTTAAGAAAGAAAAGTACATTCAAGCCTCCCTTTCACAACACCATTTCAGTATTTGTTAGAGTTTGTGAAAATGATTTTCGACATTTACTTAGTTCTGACTACCATAATAAATGGTTTAATTTAAATGTTAGAGAAAACAGCCTTGCTAGATTTAGTTAATGACAAAAATGTAAGAATAACAAAGGCTGATAAAGGAACTGGGATTATCCTTATGCGTCAAGACACCTACATTTCTAAGACTGAACAAGCCTTAGTGGACTATGACTTCTATGAAATTGTCTCTTTAGACACTGTTACCCAGAGTTTTAAACACAGAGACAACACTTTAAAATCATTGTTAGATAATCACAGCATTTCTCAAGAAGAATTTTTGTTTACGAGTACACCCAACCCTCGTCTAGCCAAACATTTTAGTATACCCAAGATACATAAGAATGAAACTGATCCCCCTTTTAGATTAATTATTTTGAACAAAAGAACCAAAACAGAAAGAATTGCTCAATATGTTGACTATATTTTAAATCCCATTGCCCAAGCCACCCCACTCTATACCAGGGATTCCTGGGATTTCCTAGATAAACTACACAAGTCTAATTTTAATGGATGTAATAAAATACTAGTAACCTTAGATGTAGTAGCCTTATAAACTAGTATTCCCCACCAAGAAGGGCTGAATTATATTAAGCATTTTCTGTATAAGTCTGTGAAATTTCCAAAATCTAAGGTAGATACAATACATGATCTCATGACATTAGTGTTGGACAATAATTATTTTCATTTTAACAACACTATTTACAAACAAGTTAGAGGGGTAGCCATGGGCACAAAAATGGCCCCTGCCTTCGCTAATATAGTGTTAAGCGAGTGGGAGTTGGACACTATAGTACATCTTCCAGGGTTTGAACTCAATGAACATTACAGTCGATTTACTGACTATTTTTTTTTTTTTTGGAGAGGGACGGAGCAACAACTTAATATGTTAGTTGACTCTCTGAGAGCATTGGATTCCTCCAGTTTGTCATAGCAGGGAAAGGAGCTACAGTGTCCTTTTTAGACACAACCTTATTGATTGGATTGATAAATCTGGTGACCTTTCCTCTAATATTTTCAGAAAGGAGACGTACAGGAACAGTTATTTAGACTTTAACAGTCAGCACTCATGTTTATGAAAATAAATGTGGTGAAGGGCCAATTTGTTAGGTTATCTAGATTGGTAAGTAATGACACATTTGACTATGATTTTTTAACAGAATTATTCTTGCAAAAAAACAGTCCAGTAGACTTAGTCAATCACATTAGGAATGACATTAAAGCTAACAGATTCAGTAAGTTTAAACCTATTTTATTACATGGTTTTAGCTCTCCTAACTTCTCTTCTACCAATAATTCTTCTAA